>NC_056729.1:980398871-980761371 GCF_019279795.1 Protopterus annectens
TTAATTATTATGCCAACCTCCCAGCCCTTATGCTAGCCTCCCAGCCCATTTAAAGTACCATACACATTAAAAGCAAATCTATTTGATAAATGCATGAAACTACTAAATGTATTTAGTCCATTTGTACTTCTTTAACACTCAGTTAGTTAACACATTTAATATTAATAGTTTCATTCAACCCAAGAATTTAGTCTGCTTTTAATCTTAGTTGCCATTCAGTTTTGTTTATCTCCAGATTGGCTTTAAAATTATCCCCTCTGAAGTCTACTGCCTGATTATCAGTCACAAAAAAAGTAAAATCATACTAAAACTTAACTTCATCAGAATAAAAACAACAAGAAAATGCAAGTATTTAAAACTTCTTATATCAATCCTCACTGTCATTTCATAGGTTAGTACTAGGATATAAGCCCTTGTGGGTCATTTTAAGACTAGCTAATTATCCCATGTCAGAATCAAACCTTGCACTTAATGTCTGTAAGTTAAACACCTTAATCATTATGCTAACCTCCCTGCCCTTATGCTAGCCTCCCAGCCCATTTAAAGTACCATACACATTAAAAGCAAATCTATTTGATAAATGCATGAAACTACTAAATGTATTTAGTCCGTTTGTACTTCTTTAACACTCAGTTAGTTAACACATTTAATATTAATAGTTTCATTCAACCCAGGACTTTAGTCTGCTTTTAATCTTAGTTGCCATTCAGGTTTGTTTATCTCCAGATTGGCTTTAAAATTATCCCCTCTGAAGTCTACTGCCTGATTATCAGTCACAAAAAGTAAAACCCTTTTCTACTCAGTATAATGTAATCTATGCTTATACAGGGCATTATTTAACTCTTTAGTTTTAATAACATATAAGTACTCTTTAAGTTTCTTCCCTACGCTTCTAGTAGTTATACCTGAATGAAATTAAGGGATGGCAGAGCACTTAGCTAAATAACCCATTATCAATTAACAGGTGTACCTGCACTTGCTTCCAATATTATAACTCAACTCTTCCAAGTAAATATTGGGTCCTTCAAAAATAAAATGGCATGCCTTACATTCACCACAGTTACATGTACCTTTTCTTTGTGAGGAAGTGTGCTTACTAATAATGCACTATCAGTATGCAACCAGTTCTTAAAATTAAACATTTTCTTATAATTTGGCTTGTCACCAATAGTTTGTACAAGTTAATCATTACCTTGAACTACTTTCCATCTTTTAACAATTATATCGCTAAAACTACAAGTACTTGTGGACATATCCAAGGAAAAGCTACTTTCAAAAATTATTTGTGATTATTAATAATAAAATTAATATTAGTTAATCTGGCTCTTAAAATATGTGGGAATTATGTATTTCTCTTATACTCCATTTCTTTAGCACTATTTTTAGGTCTTTTGACCTCCAACCCCTCTCCTTAAACGTCCATATAACAAATAGCTTTTTTTTTCAAACTGTTCATGTGAGGTGGTCAGACAGGAAGCACTAATAAACTGCCCTGCTATGTTCTTTGTAATATGTAAGGGTACTCACTTGTCTTGTTGTGAATTTTAAAAACCTATTGTATTCTTTAAATATGTCAAAGTATTACAGCTCCTCTATTTAGGCTGAGAATTTCAGGAGCAAGGGAGCAGCTGAAGGTATTTCAGTTTTTATAGACTGTATTTAATTCTTTGGTACAAAAAAATTGAAGAGAATTATAGATCAAGTATTTGCTATAAAAAGTAAATAGTTGAATGATGCCCAATATAAACAGGAGCATGGGAGCAGCTGAAGGTATTTCAGTTTTTATGGATCGTATTTAAAACTTTTGGTACAAAAAACATTAAAGAGTATTATGGATCAAGTATATGTTATAAAAAATGATGCCCAAGATAAACATGCACTGCATTGTACAGAGTGGAAAATGTTTTTATTTTTTGTGAGTGATTATCAGGCGGTAGACTTGAGAGGGGATAATTTTAGAGCTAAGTTAGAGATAAAGGAAACTGAATGGCAAATAAGATTAAAAAAAGACTTTACTCCTGGCTTGAATGAGGCTGTTAATGTTAAATGTTTCTGAACTATTACATGATTAAAGAAGCACAACTGTACTAGGTATATTTAGAGTATATTTAGTCGGGTATATGTATTTATCAAGTTTGTTTTTTTTATCATGTATGTGGCACTTTAAATGGCAGTGGTGACTGGTCATATGATTGATACAGGAAATTTTAAATACCTGCTTTTCCTTGTTATAGAAAGAATGAAAGCACTAAATAAAGTTCTTAAACACTACTACCAACTCTGTCCTTGGTGTTTCTGGATTTAATTTTGTGGATTGTAACAGCTGTTTCAAGAACATTTGTGGGTTTATGGTTGTTTTTGTGTGCATTTTACTCAAGTTCTTGATGACAAGCAGTAGTTCAAACAGTTTAGAAGGACTGACATTGCATTCACATCCTGACAGAATGCTGTTTGGAATAATCTCAATCAAGTCCTGAAAGTCATCCATTCTTCTATTGAAAGTTTCTCAGCATACGTACAGGAATTAAAAAAGGCCACTCTTCTCAGGTCTTATTTACCATTGTGGAGCATAATTCTTCTTCTAGTTCCAGTTCTGAGACTATGGTCGGGGAGTCTGAAAGGAATTTTATGTAACCAGTGAATGTTGTCAACCATAAATGGGATCTTCTTTTCTCATATCATTCACCAATATCTTTCTCTGGCAGCTTTTCCAGTGGAATAAGTGTTGGCAGTTCTAACAATAATACTACAAGTAATTATCTTCAAGACGTATTAAAACTGTATGAGAAAATTTTTAAAAAACATCAGTCCTTGATGTAATATAATTTGTATGTAGAAAAATATATTTCCTTAAAATAGTACCTAACAGTGAATGTATTTTCAAGTTTCCCATTTGCCTAATAGGTGATACATTTTTTCCTAGAATTAAGTCTTTTTTTTCAATCAGACTGAGCTATTAAGACAACTTATCAAAAAAACAATGAAGAAGTAATTTCTTCTCTTAATGCTGGAATAATGGCCTTATATGAAAAAATAGAACTTTCTTAACAACACCACCAGTGCTGATGAATATTTATTTCTTTAAAAAGGGAGGCCAAAACAGTTATTGTTCATAAACAAGAAAATTACTAGGGATGTTACAGCATATAGTAACAATGTTGTCTTTACTCTGCTATCTCAGGCAATGGGCAATCATAAGTTCATTACTCTATGTGAGCAACAGTCTGATCCATGGTTTCTATACTGATAATGTTTTTCTATGAAACAAAATAATGCCATTCAAACCTCCAAAAAGGTCAAAGAGATTGGCCTCCTGGAATCAAAATCATTGAAGTCAAAACAAAAAGTCTATAACCACTACCAGGAATTACAATGATGCCTTCTTTTTAACCTGTATCATGAAGTGTTTACTATCATTTGGGTTTAGTTTTATAAATAGTAAGAAAGCCAAGATTAGACAGACTCTTACTGATTTGAGGCTATTTACCATAAATGTAAACTTGTGTTATATTTTGCATAATATCCATTTCAATGAAAAAGGTTTGCACAAACCCTCTATCTTTAATCTACCTTTCCTTTTGGCTATTCAAATATTTCATAATTTTTGAGAAGATTATGTTGTTCTTTTAATAAACAGTGAAACTACTTTTCCTTATTATAATATAAGTATTGTTCATAAGAATGCCATGGGAATGATTAGGAAAAAAAATTTAGGCTCAGGAAAGCAGATAAAGGGGGATGGTTTGTCATTATGTATAATTGTGACTATACAGTTGAGAGTGAAAAAATGTTCTGTGAGATTCAATAAACACCATGTAGGCTCCATGTAGAGCTTACATGGAGTGTATCCATGTACATAGCCACAAAGTGCTCTCGGCAACATGCAATGTATATTAATGATGCATAGCACGTCCCAGTAGTGTTGGCCGTGAAACCTTGTAGAACAACACAGGTAATGAATATGCATACAAGAGAGTGCCAACAGTCAAGCCAATACCTCTCAAACTCTTAGAGCAAAAAATCTGTACAAAGCCATTAAATAAAGTGCGGCAAAAGCTGAGAAATAAGGACATAGGAATGCATTGTCCTTAGAAACTTAGAAAGTTGACAAAATAAACAGTTATGCATTAGCATGCATCTTCTGAAGAGTGTGAACTCTGAAATGAAAATGTCTATCATTATTTAGTGACTTCCATCCCGAATGATTATTGTTAAAACTACAAATTGTAGGAGGAACACAGCAAAAAATAAGCCCAAACCCTGGTAAAACTGCCAGAACTAGTTATATCTGTATAGTCTGACTTTCCTTCTATTTTTTTTTATTTTTGCCATGTTTGCAGGATGCACAGTGGCAGTTGGCAATGCTTACTTCATTTGCACAATGACCACCCATGTATCAGACATGACCCAGACATCATTTGCGCACCATCACACAATAATTCTTTAAAGAAAAGAAATGGGGAAGGTAGCAAAGTGATGAAATGTAGAGAAAGGAGGTGGGAAAACAAAGTAAAGAGAAGGCAGGAATGTGGAGGAAGGGTGTAGGTAAGAACCACAGCTATCCATTTCCTCGACAGCAACTACTAGGCACATGTACATATTCTTAGCTGAATTTGGACTCTCTCCTCCAGACAGAGGGGTGACAACAACATAATAATGTTGTGAAGCCAATTGGACCAAACTGAGTGTGTTGAGTAGAAATGTGTGAAATGGAGAGTTATGTATGGGAAGAATTGTTTTTGGGGCAGGTGCCCTTTTTTTTTTTTGTAAGGAGAGAGTGGAACGTTGGGAAAGGGACATAGGCAAGTCTAGGCCAGGCAAGTTTGGAAGGTGAGGAAGCATTTGCAGACAGACAAGACATACAAAACAAGAATGGCTGATGAAGGATACAAGAGGGGGTTGAACACCTTGGGTGGGGTGGAGGTGGGAGGATTGGAAACTTATGGATCATGCTTTGTAACAGTGAGAATTGAGTCCTCACCTTCTGGACTGGCATCACTGTCACCTCACCGTGCTTATTTCTGCAGTGTCTGATGTCTACATGTCCTTCTGTTACTCAGGACGACGATGGAGGGCAGTGTCTCCATTCAGAGTAGGCATGCACCAATTGTGTGGGGCACAATCTTATGCACCAGACCTGGCAATTCAGCTTTGGTGACAAAATCACCACCTCTGCCTCTGCTTCCAGAGGGAACCATAGGCCTATCCTCTGGAGAGAATGACCTGAGGGTCCAGATAAGGCAGGGGCAGCAGGGAGGTGTCATCAGCCTGCAGCCCAGAAGTGCTGAGCCTTGGTGCTGTATCCATTGTAGGGAGTGAAGGCTGACCATGTAGAACTGACCTACCCTGTCATGCTGTAGTAATAACATACATATAATTAAAATGCCATTAAATTAATGAAATAAAACATAACACAAAATAATGGACAGAATAACATTAAATAAAATGTAAACATATAATAAAATAATATAAAAATGAAAATAATTACAAACACAATGATAAATAATAAATGAAAATGTTTTTAACATAAAAAACAATAGAAAATTATACTTAATAAACAAAACATAGGTAATAAAAAATAATTATGATAATGAAAAATGTGATTTGATATATATATATATATATATATATATATATATATATATATATATAGTATAATAACAACACTACAAATAATAATAAAAAATACATAAAAACAAACAAAAAGAAGAGGTAGGGTGAGAGAAAAAAAATAACATTAGTAACCGTGCAGATAATATACAAAATGTTCTACAAATAATTTACTAGATTCTGTTACATTTTTCTTTTAACAATACCAAATGCTAATTTATTTGTTTATTTTTTTATTTATTGTCATTTGTTAAATAAATAAATAAATATATAAATAAATAATAAATACCTTTATTACTTTGAATAGTACCCTGTTGCTAACACAGACACACTATAGTTCAGATCATATTGAATCCAGTAATCATTCATGGGGGCATATATTGCACATATATATTTTCCTTGTACACTGGTATATTTGGCAGCAGGCTATAAGAGCCACAGCTATAGAGGTCTGCACTTCTAATGCTATCATTATGAAAATGTAATAGTACTATACTTTTATTGATGACAACCTAAAACAGTATTGTAAAGAGCTGATTTTAAATATGGGGAGTGTGGTATTCAAACCCACAAGCAGTGATTAATACAATACTGTACCTTTCGTTTGGTACACAGCACAATGCAAGAATTCTTTCCTTTTACACTTTATACATGTTCAGTGTTATAATGATAACAATCTGCAACATGTTCTTGTTGTCCCTGGTATATAGGTCATACTTTACATTGCAATATGTATGTCAACTTAAACAAGTATTGTATACTTTGGAAATGTAGTTTTCTAAATTACAACCCTGTCTACTCTGTAATACTGGATTGTTGTTTTAACCAACATACCTATTCATGCTTTTGATTTACAATGGAGAAATGCATACTCAATGCGATACAAGTGCTTACCACAATAAGCTGTATTTACTCCTAATGCTAAAATAACAATACTGTTTGGAAGCATACATGGGTCTATATTAGAACACCGAACATTCAAAATGTCGAGTGTTCTAATATCGAACCCTAGCAATCAGAAATACAAAACATCGAACATTCAGAACAGCAAATTTTTTCCTAGGGAAAAAATGTGCTTTTCCAAAACACATACACACAACACAAGCACACCAAACAAACAGCAATCCACACACATACACCTAAATTCATACACCTAACCCTACACTAAACTATACATACATCATTAACTGTCCACTTACTTTAACCCAAACCCTAACCCTAAGGTCCACCACTATCGCACAGTCACCTCATCCGCACCCTAACTCACCTACCCCGTCCTAACCCTCACGTCCACACAATTGCACACTTACCTGACCTGCGCACTAACCCTAACTCACCTAACCCACCCTAACCCACACGTCCACACAATCGCACTTACCTGAACCCGACCAGTAACTTTCCACCAGAGTGCTAAAAATACCGAAGCAACAGAAACGGACAACCATATTCTTTCCCTACGAAAGAATTCTGTTTTCTGTTTCTTCAATATTTTTAGCGTTCACTGAAAATGGGTCGATATTAGAACACTCAACATTTCAAATGTTCGGTGTTCTAATATAGACCCGCATACATACCACTTGCGTCTCGCATCCTTCTCAATCTTTCCTCATAGATTTGCACATTCAGTGATCAATCTGCATTAGCTGTGGGAAAACAGAACACAACATAATACCATTAAGAACACCAATCATGAACAGGTACAGCTGCTGCCTTCTATAAGCAGTGTCTGTAAGTAATACTTAACACTTTTGTGGAGTGTCATCAGTCCTGCATTCCTCAACCGAATTTTTTTTTTTCATCCTGTGGTCTCAGTAGTGATTCCTACACTGTTTGCCAGTACAGAGGATATAGGTAACAGTAGACAAATCCTGGACTAAACTATTCCATGCATCCGATTTATAATCTGATCCATGATAGTGCTCCTATAACAGTCGGAGACCATAATCATTCACTAGGAGTCCAAAAAACACATTGGACTCCTGCACACCCCACCTTTGAAATCGAAATCTCAGAACCTCTCCCTGAGCACCAGCCATGTCTAATGCAGATGAAAACCAATGTAGAATGATTTTTCCCAACAAGTCCTGTTATGACAGATACTGAGAATGTCCACTATTGGATTTTGCAACATTTGAAAATGGTGCGCTCTGCTTAGCATCGTGCAATCACATTGTCCATGTTTGCATGATGGGAAACAATAAAGTGAATTTCATTAATACAGATATTACCATATCAGTACATCACTGACAATATTAGTGTGTCATCTATCAGGAAAATAGTTAGGATATAAGAAATACTAGGTCAACTGCTATAACTCAGAGAGACTGTATTGTGAAGTGAGACACTTGAAAAAAGACAGATGTCTTCTTTATTAGAACCCTGAACCTTATCCATGGTAGTTCTATACTCACAGCTGTTGCCAGTAGAAGCATTAAGGAATACATGTGCATGTTTAATTACATTGCTATGTAATGCAAAAACACATTAGTAAGATACAAGTTGCAATCCTGGTATCAGAACAAAGGATCAGGCTAATACTTAACATCTGCAGCCACAGGAGAGGTTACATGAAAAAACAACAACATTAATATTTATCCTTAGGTTCTCAATGCTGCACTCAGCACAACGGCACTTAGCGGGTTTGCACTATGCAGACTGACATTAAGAGAATGTATCCCAGGTCTATTTTTAGATGTCTGGGTCACATCTGCTATCTGGGTGGTCCACTTCTACAGTTTTTGCACTGCCACTGTGTGTGCAAACCAACTGCTCATAGCTGACACTGTTAGTGTTATGCACAGGAATGCACAGCAATGCACAAACAGTGGCTCCAAATATTGAGATAACAAGTGATAATAGGCAGAATATAAAATTAATGTATCACGTACACTACTAGACTATGTTACTACAAAGAAAAAATTCAAACCAGCCATTCAGAAGCTAACAGGTCAAAAATCAGTTTGTACAAAATATGAAATATAGGAAAATTCCTTTAGAAGCTATAATGTAATTTGATGTATTATACATTTGATCTTGAGCAGGAATTAGCTACTTTGTCTTTAAATTGTAATTGATTTTTGACCTGTTAGCTTCTGAATGGCTGGTTTGAATTTTGAGCTTCAGAAATGTTATATAAGGATCTATGTTAGTTGTTACTATTGGTCTGATGAAGCAATATTGAACTATTGTGAAAGCACTTACCGTATTGTTGTCAAGTATTGGAATAAATTCAATCGGTGTTTTATCTAACTGCATCCTTTATTTGATTGTGTTTCCTTCATTTGGGATTTGTCTGCATATCTACAAGGTGACGTTTGCTTTTGGGTATCTGGTGTTTACTATTGCTCTTACATACTTAGAAAGTGGACAGAATAACACATTATGCAATAGAATGACTTTTCTGAAGGATATGAAGTCTGAAACTCAAATGTGTGCTATTATTTCCTGACCTCAGTCCAAATGATTTGCCAATGATTTGCCAGCAAATAACAATTTGATGAGAAACAGACCAAATATATGAGTCCAGTATTTAGACATTCTACGAAAATCTGTACAGCTGAGAGGGATGTCCAGCACACAATCAAATTGAAAATAATGTGCATTCATAAAAAAATATTATGTTACCTGTACATTTAGAGAAATGTTTCGCTTTTAAAATACTGAACTTACTGATTACACACCCTCTTTTGATATTTGCTTTCCAAATATGCAGCACTATTTTACATGTCTGTGTTTCTTGGTCATTCATCAGTTATCTGTTCAGTAGTCTGGAACATACAGTGTGAACACTATTCGATATCATTGCATTTACAATGTCAAAGGATATTAACTGGGAATAATAAGACATTCGGCTGCCAACTAAGGAAAGACAAGTTGGATTAAAATATATGTGCACTCTGTCATGTTGTAGCATGGCATATAGGAATGTTTAAAAGATCCTGGATGCTGATGCCTATGACACACCAAGCATGTCCCCTGGTAGTCTGTTAACGGTACCTGTGGCTAGCATACTAACTTCAACACATACCTTATTTTCCACTGGGATGGGTACTCTGCATTTGGCTTTGTATCTCACTCAAGGCTGCCACATGTCCCACAGTTCCTCTACTGTGTTGTTGGCCTGCAAAGTCTTCACCCTAATAAGTAAAAAATACAGTCCCAAAATGATAAAGTGACCACTGCAACAAAAGGAGAACAAATAGTAGAAAAACACTGGAAGCAACACAGCAGACAATCCAAAGACAATATCCAATTTAATGAAAATAGGAAGCGCTTTCGAGGGCCCACATCTTCATCTGATTAAAACCAATTAAATGATAAAACAGACTCTTTAAATACCCCTCCCTTCCATCATTAAATACATCAATTACAGCATCAATTAAAACATTTAAAAAGATAGCACGTGGTTTACCTTAAAACATATGTTAATGATTGAGCTGTCTAGCTTTAAGGAAAGGTTTGATGGAAACCATACTATTTAAACCTGGTGCTTTATATGTTTGCAGTAACATTATCCATCTCTGTTCTGTGGCTTCAGTGATATTTTTCATATCACCTCCTCTTTTCCTATCTGCAACCAATTCCAAAAACTTGTGTTCCCTACCTTTGTTCTTTACATGCATGGCTAATGCACTATTTTCTTTCGTATTTTTTTATATCTCAGACATGTTCCAATATCCTGTCTTTGAATTGCCTATTAGTTTTGCCAATGTAGTATGAAAAACACAACACAATAACTGAAGTACACCATATTCCTTGTTCTACAATCGGCATAGTGTGAACACTCTACCTTAAACCCTAATACTGGATGTGTAAAGTGTGTGACTGCATGTATAAAGACACAGGCACTACAATTCCTACAGGTGTATGTACCTACTCTGGCAGATTTATGAATAATCTTAGGCAAACTGGATTTATAACAAAGGTGACCCTTCAGAGTCTTGCTGTTCCTAAAACTGAACTTAGGTTTTTCACCTACTACACCCTTTAACTCTTCCACTGTTGAGAGAATATCACAGTTCCTGTGAATAACGTCACATACAATATTTATATTACTTGCATAAGTCAAAGTCATCCTTGGGCAAATATCACAACCTTTTCTTTTACTCATGGACACGGGGCCCTCACCTATTGGATTCCCATTAAAATACGGTTTACACCTAGTTACCCTGTCTCTCCATGCTTCTTTGATACATTTATCAACGTCCTTACCTTTATAACCTCTTTCTATTAAATCTAATTTCAGAGATGCACAGATCTGACTCTAATTCCAAGTCATCATTATGTAATCTCATTAGTCTCACCACTTGTCCAGTTTTTATGTCGCGTTTGCAGTGATTGAAGTGCATACTCCTACTATGTAGCAAGTTATTTTTCCTGACTGGTTTCCTGTACAAGCTAGTTCTAATATTAGTCAGAGAATGTTTACAAACAGTCACATCCAAAAACTCTATTTTTTGTGCAATGTAATTATATGTAAATTTCAAAAAATCTATGGATGCATTTAGATAACCAATAAAATCTCGTAACAATTGTTCAGTCCCATGCCATAACATAAAAACATCGTCCACAAATCTTGTATACCAAATTACTGAGTCTGCAAACACCATATTTGAAAATATATGCACTGTTTCTCATTGTACAAGTGAAAGGTTGGCATAGCTGTTGACACAAGCTGTGCCCATTGCAACGCCAATCTTTTGGATGTAAAAGTCATCCCCAAACATGAAAACATTATTACTCAAAATAATGTCTAGTATTAAGGTAAATCATGTGCTATCTTTTTAAATGTTTTAATTGATGCATTAATTGATGTATTTAATGATGGAAGGGAGGGGTATTTAAAGAGTCTTTTTTATCATTTAATTGTTTTTAGTCTGATGAAGAGGTGGACCCTCGAAAGCGCTTACTATTTTCATTAAATTGGATATTGTCTTTGGATTGTCTGCTGTGTTGCTTCCAAAGTCTTCACCCTCTCTGTCTATGGCTATTGGCAGCAACTGCATCACCTTGAGCCTGTAGCACACACATATGTATGTAAATTGTAGCTGCTGCTAAAAAATCTGTCAGTGCTTACATTGTATTTGTACTCCACTATTTCCTCACTCCACATATAAGAAAGGGCATGGTGTCTACATTGATGCCTTATATCTTGTTGAGTAGTTCCATGGGCTTGGTTGATTAGCATGCAGTTCAGCATTGCATGCTGCAATTAGCATCTCTGAAGCACAGACTAGGTCAAATGCAGTCAATTACTAATGTACACCAATATAAAAAGGCAAATGCGTAGCTAGGCAAACCGATGTGGATGAGAGTTGTTTCATAATTCAAACTCAGTTACAGATTTATTTTGGAGCAGTATATTTTGACAGGGGAGTATTGTGCTCCATCAGGTATGTATCCATTCTGTTACCTAAATAATGCACATGTTGGAATGTACTTAGGAATAATGTGAAATAAATCAGTAAGCATTTGTTAGAAATGTACTCATGACATGGCCTTGTTTTCCAGCCATTTGAGAGATACAGAGGATGTAGAGTAGGCTGAAGGTCTAATGCTGTGTGATAATTATGCACACGTGTTTCACAGGTCCTTTGAGAGCACTTTTAACATTTGACTGTTGTTTGGTTCGCACATTTGTCCCTTACCCTGTTTTTTTTGTGGGGGAGGGGGTGGGGTGAGTTCCTGGTATGGCACAAACTAGAATGGACTTTTGTGATGGGTGTGTGAGCATAAAGTGAGTATCTGTTATGGTACTGTTGAATCTTTAAATTGTAATCAAGTGGTGAATACGAGACCCTTCCTGTACTGCTTTAGCTGTACACAATTTAGTTGTACTTACGTGATCCTTACATGTGTTATCATGATTTTATCTTTCAGTAAACAATATGCCCCCTTGCCGTAGGCCCCCATTTTTTGATGCAGCGAATGACCTCATAATTGAAGTGTTATGCCAACATCATGCAGTCCAGATGTCCAGAGGGTGGGCCAATATGTCAGTATGTGGAACCCTGTGGGAAGAATTGTTCCAAAATGTCAATGCAATTGGGTAACATAACTGCAGCTATGAGCAGGTGCGACACAGAGGCATGGGCATGATTCAGGTTGCAAAGAGGCGAGCTGCTGAAGTGGCACATGATTGTTAGGTCACCAGTGGTGGGCCTGAAGTAGAACAAACTCTCACTGCCACCAAGGACTTCCTGGCAAACACTGCCACACAGGACAGCACCCAGTTGTCCATTAGCCAGTACATTCTGGATGTAGGTGCCACTCTTGCATCTCAAGAGGAACTTCCAAGTAGGCTTTGTTAGATCATCTGTTGCATTCATTCTGTAATAGTGTATATAGTTTATATGTGAGTCAGGTTGTTATTTTGGTGGGGTATTTAAGATGGCTGCAGTTTTAAGGTCATTTAGAGGTTGTCAGCCACATTCTTGTTAACATTGCATTCATTTTATGGAAAATTTTATTTGGAACCCTACCCCCACTCTTAATAGACTTTGTCTTGATGTATCCTACTTCCCTACCTGCTTTACCTACTTACTAGCCTCACGTCTCTTTAATTCCTTAACATTTTAGTGTCCTTTCTTTATATTCTTACACTAACCTTTCTCTATCCCAGAATTTAACTGAATGTTACTGTCTAATTCTACCAAAAAAGGTATATAGCTTTTATGACCTATTACTTATTCTGTTACATATGTTCATGCATCAGTATGTAATATGCACATTAGGAATTCACTTCTAACTTCTATATAATGTATGCTCAACTTTATTGCTTGCCTTTATATTTTGCTTATTTTTCTTTTCTTTTATTTCACATTAGGGCCGGATTCACAATGGCTTGCACGGAGTCTACGAGTAGAGTAAGACTCCATGCAGCCATTATGTCCAATGAGCAATCCACAAACAGCCTGTAGGAGCGTGTAAGAGAGCTCCTAACATGTCTCCTACACGGAGAGGGCTGTGATATGCAAATTACCTCACTTGCAGCCAAAAGGCATGCAAATGAGGTAAATTTGCAATCCAGGAAGCAGAAACCTCAAGGAGTAGGAGACGTGTTAGCTGCAGAAATGTACTCAGTTGACAACTGAGTACTGTTCTGCAAATAGCACAATGGAGCCTTGTCAGCTCCAAATAAAGGTTGCATATGGTTGAGGAAGCATGCCAATGGCTAAATATATGGCCATTGGAAAGTTTCCCTGATGCAAAATTAAAATAAAAATAATTTTTTTTTTCGCCGATTTCCGATGTTTATGAGTAGCGCAGTGCTGCGCAAACAGGGTGTGCTATAAAAATCATAAAATAAGCCAATAAAAGCCACAAACATGGAATTTATGAAAATTATCAAATTTCAATGTAAGGGAATAGCAGGCTGAAGACAACATGGCCACCAAGTAGGGGTTGCTAAGAGGAGAAGCCCAGTCTAAGACATGTAACCAAGCATTAGTAGGCAATCCTATGTAAATGAGTGTTAGGATAGTGAATCGCACTTTTACATAGCAAATGAGTACAGTCAGTGGAGTGTAGGAGTAAGATATGGGGAGGAACAGAGTAGGAGATAGGTGACATCACAAGGGGGGTATGTATGAAAGTAGTGCAGCTCATTGGAGGATAGTGGCATCTGTTAGGTGTCAGTTAGACATCATGGAAAGAGGTGTGTCAACACGTAGGCCAGGGAAAGCCAAGAAATGGAAGGTGTATACTGTGGATAACACCAAAGTCTCTTGCTGAGCGGGTATGCACGCGTGTGCGTGCCTGTAAACTTGAGTAAGACAGAGTGCGCACGTGGAAGCGTGAGTGTGCGCATTTAAGCCGGAGTAAGCATGTATAAGGCTGTTGGAAGACCTGTAAACTTGTTTGCGCTGGTGTGCATGCGTTTTAGCCCGAATAAGCAAGTTTTAGTCCATCTTAGCATGTATGCGCGTATGTGAGCTGCTGTGAGCGTGTTTGCGCTTGTATGCGCATCACTCCCCCTGAAGAAACAGAAAGGAAAAAGGAAGCACAACAAATAGCAGGAAGCTACCAGGTGATATTAGTAGAGCTAGCAGGTGAAAACAATCCGAATCAGGCAATAACACAGGCAGAACACTAGCCTAGCCCAGCCCAGCGCTTAAAACTCTGCAAACAACAGTGCAGTTTGTTTCTCACAAGAGACACTGAAACACTGGAGTATGCTACTTGAAGTGAAAACTGAAAAAGCTTCACTCAGACAAAAAATGCTAGGGGCTACCATTTTGCTGTTATAAGATGACATATGCAACATGCTGAGGGTGGTGACAATGCAAATGCTGCCGGACATTCCACAGTGAGGAGACGGAGAAGAGTGTACAGGCCCAGGGTCACCTACCAGGGGTTACTTGAGCTGGAGATAGTGGAGCGCTATAGAGTGGACAGAGACCTCCTGCAGCAAATTGTTGAGCTGTGCAGGCCACGCCTCACACACAGAACCAACAGAGGGGAACCCATCCCAGTGGAAACCAAGGTATGTGTTGGCCTAAGAATACTAGCAACAGGTACCTTTCAGAGACCAACTGGTGATATGATGGGGATATCACAGGCATCAGCATCCAGGGTACTGCACCAGTTCCTGGATGCCATGTCAGCACATGTCGGTGATCATGTATATTTCCCCAATTCCCGTGAGGTATTGGCCAGCAATATGCGTTTCTTCCAGCAAATAGCAGAATTCCCTGAGGTAGTGGGTGCAATAGACTGCAGGCATATATGCATCAAAGCACCAGCCGGTGAGCGGGGTAGGGCCTACATTAACCGCAAGGGCTTCCCCACCATCAACTGCCAGGTTGTGTGTGATGCCCAGGCCATAATAATGAATGTGTGTGCAGGCTGCCCTGGAAGCTACCATGATTCCCATATCTGGCATCTGACACAACTGTACCAGACATTTGCCAATGGGGACATCCCACATGGTCACTTACTGGGGGATGCCGGCTATGCACTGGAGCCGTGGCTGATGACACCCATCAGAAACGAGCACACACCTGAACAAGAACGCCATAATGAGGCACACGCACAAATGCGAAATGTAATCGAGCATGTGTTTGGGTTGCTCAAGTCATGGTTCCAGTGCCTGGACACATCTGGTGGAGCCTTGCAATACTCACCAACTACATGTACCCACATTGTCTTGGTATGTGCTATGCTATATAATATGATCCTGCGAAAACAGCTGCAACAGGACCAGCATAGGCCTGGGCCAAACAGCCCCCCACCAGTGCCAAGGCCATCACAGGCAGAGCATGACTCAGAGGAGGAACAACCTGAGCCTGCCCCAGTAGGCAGACGGAGGCGTGCCCAGTATGCCTTGGCCTTGGCAAAGAGGCAACGCATAGCACATACACTGGCTCAGTAGGAACTCTGGAAATGATACCTCTCTCTGACTCGCACATATAATAAAAGGGATGCGTAACTTGACACTACCTGTTTCCAAACATGTATAGGGAGTGCAGTATGTGCATCTGACATAGACAGCCCTGCAGCACCACCTGAGGCATGATTGCCATGTGTTAAGCAATGTAAGGTAGTCCTAAACAGCATTTACCACCATGTTGTATATGCAAACTTGATGACCTTCAGTAGCATCCTACCCTCACCAAACATGAGGCCACAATATGAAGACAAGATGATCAATTACAAAAATTGGCTTAAGTATTGGTGTCAGTGAAAGGGGATTCAATGCCTGTCAGCCTTGGATGAGATGCTCGACAAGACATGATGCTTTGCTAGGGATGGATTTCACCTATCACCTGTGGCCTATTGGATATTGCCAAAGGCTCTTGTCACCCCCATAGTGTATTTTCTAGGTAAGGCTCAAAAGACAAACCCACCTCCATAGGTATCACAAGGGATAAGAAAGTATAAGTAATGCTACTCAATGCCAGAAGTCTAAACTGCAAGATGCATGCACTCCAAACACTCCTCAGCATGGAGAATGTTGATATCTGTGCAGTAACATAAACCTGGTTCAAGGCTCCCAAGAACACCCTAGCATTCACAGGTACACCTCATACCATGCTTTACAGCTGCAAAACATGGAACAAACTACAAAAAGAGGGTGAGTATCAATATTTGTCAAAGATATCCACACCCCCAGGTTGGTGGCACAGCATGAAGCATCAGAGACTACCCATGTGTAACCAACAGTGGGTAAAACCGCCTTCCAGTTCATAGCCTGCTACAGATCACCCTCCTAAACCCAGGAACCACACTTGGCTGACTGGAGAACACATGAAAATATGAAGATCTCCCCAAACACGATTATATTGGGCGGCTTCAACTACCCAAACATACACTGGGAGCATTACCCTAGCTCCAATACCCTAGGCCAAAGGTTCCCAGAATTTATAAACCAAAATGCTATGGAACAACTTGCTACCACTCCCACAAGAGGGGAAAACATACTGGACCTGATCATCACCAACATGGGGACTCTATGCCCAAAACCAGAAGTGTATCCCTCACTGGTACGATCTCACCAGATAGTAATCTCACTGGATATTCACATCCCCACCCCAGCCCATGGTCAGAAAACTACAGTGAAAAATGTTCACTAAAGCATATGTAACACACCTCAAAACTGAGGTGGAATCCTTCACAGCCCCTGTGTCTGTGGAAAATACGGCCCAGACCTCATAACCCTTTATAAACGCATTCTATGAACACCATCAGGAATGCATGGATCATGCAATCACAAATAAAACCAAAACCCAATCCTCTAAAGGCAGGCATCCTGTTTGGTGGACCCCAGCCATAAACAAACCATACAATACAAGGAGGAAGCTACTATATGATAGATCCAAATCACAAAAAGGGAAGCCATCTCTGACCAGTATTATTGAAAAACAATGTCCACACATAAAATTGTCTAAGGCCATCTGTGAGATAAAAATCGTACAAGACACCAAGGATAATCACAAGGCATTCTTTACTTATTGTAGGAACCTGTGTGGGAATCCGCAGATATGTTCAGAATTAGTCCAAAATTACAAACAATACAACAAACCCACAGACATTGCCAACATCCAAGCTGACAGGTTCAGTGCAAACTTCTCCCCCCCCCACCAAAAGGGCAAATATCTATCCCAGCAGAGTGCTGGCCCCCTGACATCGCAGATACTCAGGTAACAGCTAGCCTCTCCAAAGCAAAACACACAGCATCAATGGGACCAGACGGTGTCCTGGGCTGTGTCCAACATGAACCCAAAGAAGAATTGAACACACACATAAAACCACTGTTTAATGTCAGTCTTAACACATGATATGTACCGAAAGAGCAATGTACAGCAACAGTGGACCCTCTCCACAAAGGTGGTGCCTCAACGGATACTGCAAACAATCACCCCAGAAGCCTGTCTAGGTTGGTCTGCAAAGCTATGGAAAGGATCATCATGGACCTCAGATATAAACATATTGGGGACACACAGACACTGGATCCTACCCATTTTGGCTTTGTTAAGGGCAGATCCTGCCTCTTAAACCTGGTTGAGTCATTTGAAACAGTCACCAAGGCCATTGACCAGGGGATGGTGGTCCACACAGCCTACCTGGACCTTGCAAAAGCCTTCCATACAGTACCCCACTTGGTCATCATAGATAAGATCACCAGCTTCAATAGAAACCCCTATGTCACTAGATGGGTTGCAAACTGGCTCAAGGACAGAACCCACATGGTCTGAAATGCTGGAGCCATGTCAGACCACAAACCAGCTACAAGTGGCATCCCACAAGGCTCAGTCCTGGGACCTCCCTTGTTTGGTATATATTTCTCAGAGGTACAGGCCAACACAGAAGGACTGTTGGTAAACAAGTTTGTAGATGACTGCAAACTGGGTGCCATAATCGACCCTCCAGCTGACACAAGCATCCTACAAAAGGGCCTCATAGAAACAGACAACTGGTGCCAGAGCCATGTCCTCAAGCTAAACACAAAACAGTGTATAGTCTCCCCTTTGTCAAAAACTAAGTGCCCACAAATTACTACATATGTGGTAACCCATTAAGTATGGAAGAAGTGATAAGGGACCTGGGGACCCAAGTCGATAGCAATCTCATATTCGACAACCATGTGGCCAAAGTGTTCAGAGAAACATTTCATATAGCCCACCTAATCATGAAGGTAATCACATCTACATCAGTGGAGGTCATTGTGCCTCTTAACTCATCCCTCATCAGGCCCATAATTGAGTACAATGCCCCTTGTGGGATGTACCTTTTCAGACACCTGCAGCAGCTGGAAAGACCACAAAAGTACCTCACCAGGAGGATCAAAGGGCCCAAACACATGCCATTCACTGCCCGGTTAAAGAAACTGCAGCTCCACTTAGTGGCATACTGCCTGCCCAGAGGCGATCTGTGCCAGATGTATAAAGCCATGTCCAACCTGGAATCAATGTACATGCCACACCTTGGAAAATCAGAATCCCATCAAGCTATGTGCTCAAGAGACCTGAATCTCAGGACTGAAATAAATAGGACATGCTGGAGTGACAGCTCCATAACCCAGAGGCTCCCCCACTCTTGAGTAAACTCCCACTCCAGGTTAGCCAGAGTCCCTCATTGACTCTCTTCAAGAGGAATCCTGATGAGTGTATGGGAGATTGTAGGTTTACCCTGGGTATCACTTCTATGTCACTGTTAGCCAGAGGCACAGTATACTAACCATGAAAAATGTAATGGCAAACTCCACTTACAATGTGTGTTGAAAGCCAAACACACTCTGGCTAGGTTTATAAATGCCCTAGGGCAGATAGCCTAGTATGAACCTATGAACAGAATCACACACAGCAAGTAGTACAACTGTGGTCACTGTGGAGTAATGTTTGCCAATGTCCATCCAAGTGGGTGAATACACAGCAATGTCGGACAAGCCTGGTTTAAGTAGGCCATAGCTGAACAAAATGCAACATGCTCATAGTTGCCCAACTGGCCCTTAGCTAGTCTGATCTGCTCAGTATGAGCATTTACAGCAGTGATGGGACTCAAATCCATTAAACTGTGCACCATAGTGAAAGTACTGAACCACTACACCATGACAGCATTGCAGTGTTCAGACAGTATGAGAGAATGTTGCCAAGTCTTTGCAAACTATCCCATGGAAACCCTGCAAGCACAGCATAATCCCTGTTGAGTTATGACACAAAGGAATCTGGCAGTAAGAACACAATATGACTTCTAACACACACAGTATTACTGTCAATATTGGTCATGTTTACACACAACCACAAATGTAGTGGACTTCAGATCACAACATATGGAAAGGTCACACTGGGCATGGTCACACACTTGGATAAATGAGACACATGTCAGGCAACAAACCATGGAAAGCCTGAACTGGGTATGCTCACACACTTAGGCCATATCTGAGTATAGCAGTCAGTCACACATATCTGGCAGTTATATGTGTTAAGCCAGGAACCTCCCACGATCCAGCAATCCACCCTGTGCACACAGTTAAATGACAACAGACACATATATTAATATACCGGAACCCTGTCATGATCAAACATGTTACGCAGATACACACGTTGTTCACAGAAACTGTGAAAGCTACGGCACTAAAGACCTGCAAACAGTAGCAGCAACAAATATTGTGCATCCCAAACATAAACATAGGTGCAGAGGTGAATACTAGGCTGTCTGCCCTGGGGAATTCATAAGCCTAGGCAGAGTGTATTTGGTGTCTGCCTCCCCAGTAGAGTAGCCTACTGTGCCTCTGTAAAGTAGGTCAAAGAAGGTACCCTTTAAGGCTACTTTGCTGTGCCTCTGTCAAGCAGGGGCACAGTGGAGATCCCAGGGGTGAATTTGCAATTTCCCATCCATGCGGCTGTATTTTGCTGGAAGAGGGTTGGTGAGGGGCTATGCCTAACTTTAATTGGGATTCAATTCCAGAGTGAGGGGAGCCTGTGAGTAATGAATCTGTCCCTGCAGCATGTCCTATTTATGTTTGTGCTGAGGTTTATGTCCCTGGAGTGTGTAGCTGTAAGGGTCTTGGATGTTATGAGGTGGAGCATGTTCATTACTTCTGGGTTTGAAATGGCTGTGTACGTCAGGCATAGATTACCTCTGAGTAGGCGTTAAGCAACTGAGTAGAGCTGGAGATCCTTTAGCTGAGCTGCATAGGACATCTGTGTGTAGCCCATGATTCTCTTGAGGAGGTACTGTTGTGTTCACTGTAGTTGCCACAGGTGTTGGGTAAGGTACACCCCAAAAGGAACATTGTAGTCAAACATGGTCCTGATGAGTGAGTAGTAGAGGGCCACAATGACCTCACATGATCTACATGCAAACACCCATGTGAGAAGGAGGGCTATACAAAGTTCTTAGCAATGACTCTCTGTCAATGTGATTAGCAAAGGAGAGGTTATGATCTATCTGGGTCTGTGGGATATTGCTCTGTTATGTAGTAGCTTCCTCCTTCTGTTGTACAGCTCATATATGGCTGGGGTCAACCAGACAAGTCTCCTGTTTTGGAGGAGTCATGGTTTTATATGGGATAGCATGATCAATGCATACCTGCAGCTACTCATACAATGCATTTGTAAAGAATTCTGCAGATTCGTCTGTATTTATCTCCAGCACGGGGCCTCTGAAGTATTCCACCCCAGTCTTCACAAGTGCAAAGTCTGCTTTTGAGAAATTCTTTACAGTGATTTCCTTGGATGGGTGTGGGGACGGGATATGGATGTCCAGGGAAAGTTGATCATGGTCTGATCTTAACAATGACAGTTCTACCTCTGGTGTGGAACATAGAGTCCCCATTTTGGTGATGATCAGGTCCAATATGTATTCCCCCTAGTGGGTGTGGTGACTGGTTGTGCCATAGCACATGGATTCACAAATTGTAGTGGCTGTAGGGTGATGTTGAGGGCTTGAGTAGTATCTCCATTCAATATTTGTGACCTGAAGTCAACCACTATAATGGTGTGTGTGAAGACCTTCATATCCGACATTGTTCCCAGGAAAGCCAAGTGTGGTTACTGGGTATGGGTGGGTGGTCTGAACTACACACAAAACCAAAAGGCAGTTTTGCATAATGGTAGGTGTATATGTATGGCCTGTCATGTTTAGTACAGTGGGACCAACCCAGAGGTGTGTGGATCTGTGATGTATATGGATACACCCACTACTTGTGTTCTGTGTCACAAGTCCTGTGGTCATGAAGTATGGTATAGAACATAACCTGGCAGTGCCAGTGTGCATATGTGACCCTGAACTAGGTTTCTGTGAATACACAGATATCGTTATCCCCCATACTGAGGGATAGTTAAAGATGTACATTCTTCTTTGGAAAGACTGATGATGTCAGCACCATATAAATACAGTAGGAGAAGAGAAGTCATCTGGTAATGCGAATAGCGCGCTGTGCTAATGTGTCTATCGCAAGTATCAAAACCTAGGTAGGTAGGAGTTTGAATCCTGCAAATGGTGTGTGTGTATATCTGTAATTCTTTGTGAAAGGGATGGCCATTTTGAAGACTGGGATAACTCACGAAAAGATGTACATTCTTCTTTGGAAACACTGATGATGTCAGCACCCTATAAATACAGCAGGAGAAGAGAAGTCATTTGGTAATGCGAATAGCACACTGCGCTAATGTGTCTATTGCAAATATCAAAACCTAAGTAGGTAGGGGTTTGAATCCTGTAAATGGTGTGTGTGTATATCTGCAATTCTTTGTGAAAGGAATGGCCATTTTGAAGACTGGGATAACACACTAAAAGATGTATATTCTTCTTCTTTGGAAACACTGATGATGTCAGCACCCTATAAATACAGCAGGAGAAGGTAAGTCATCCGGTAATGCGAATAGCGCGTTGTGCTAATGTGTCTATTGCAAGTATCAAAACCTAGGTAGGTAGGGGTTTGAATCCTGCAAATGGTGTGTGTGTATATCTGCAATTCTTTGTAAAAGGAATGGCCATTTTGAAGACTGGGATAACACACTAAAAGATGTACATTCTTCTTTGGAAACACTGATGATGTTAGCACCCTATAAATACAGCAGGAGAAGGGAATTCATCTGGTAATGTGAATAGCGCGCTGCGCTAATGTGTATATCGCAAGTATCAAAACGTAGGTAGGGGTTTGAATCCTGCCAATTGTGTGTGTATATCTGCAATTCTTTGTGAAAGAAATGGCCATTTTGAAGACTGGGATAACACACTTAAAGATGTACATTCTTGTTTGGAAACACTGATGATGTCAGCACCCTATAAATACAGCAGGAGAAGGGAAGTCATCTGGTAATGTGAATAGCGCGCTGCGCTAATGTGTCTATCACAAGTATCAAAACCTAGGCAGGTAGCGGTTTGAATGCTGCAAATGGTGTGTGTGTATATCTGCAATTCTTTGTGAAAAGAATGGCCATTTTGAAGACTGGGATAACACACTAAAAGATGTACATTCTTCTTTGGAAACACTGATGATGTCAGCACCCTTTAAATACACCAGGAGAAGGAAAGTCATCCGGTAATGCGAATAGTGCGCTGCGCTAATGTGTCTATCGCATGTATCAAAACCTAGGTAGGTAGGGGTTTGAATCCTGCAAATGGTGTGTGTGTATATCTGCAATTCTTTGTGAAAGGAATGGCCATTTTGAAGACTGGGATAACACACTAAAAGATGTACATTCTTCTATGGAAACACTGAGGATGTCAGCACCCTATAAATACAGCAGGAGAAGGGAAGTCATCTGGTAATGCGAATAGCACGCTGCGCTAATGTGGCTATCGCAAGTATCAAAACCTAGGTAGATAGGGGTTTGAATCCTGCAAATGGTGTGTGTATATCTGCAATTCTTTGTGAAAGGAATGGCCATTTTGAAGACTGGGATAACACACTAAAAGATGTACATTCTTCTTTGGAAACACTGATGATGTCAGCACCCTATAAATACAGCAGGAGAAGGGAAGCTATTCGGTAATGCGAATAGCGTGCTGCACTAATGTGTCTGTCGCAAGTATCAAAACCTAGGTAGGTAGGGGTTTGAATCTTGCAAATGGTGTGTGTGTATATCTGCAATTCATTGTGAAAGGAATGGCCATTTTGAAGACTGGGATAACTCACTAAAAGATGTACATTCTTCTTTGGAAACACTGATGATGTCAGCACCCTATAAATACAGCAGGAGAAGAGAAATCATCTGGTAATGCGAATAGTGCGCTGCGCTAATGTGTCTATCACAAGTATCAAAACCTAGGTAGGTAGGGGTTTGAATCCTGCAAATGGTGCAGGTGTATATCTGCAATTCTTTGTGAAAGGAATGGCCATTTTGAAGACTGGGATATCACACTAAAAGATGTACATTCTTGTTTGGAAACACTGATGATGTCAGCACCCTATAAATACAGCAGGAGAAGGGAAGTCATCCGGTAATGCGAATAGCGCGCTAATGTGTCTATCGCAAGTATCAAAACCTAGATAGGTAGGGGTTTGAATCCTGCAAATGGTGTGTGTGTATATCTGCAATTCTTTGTGAAAGGAATGGCTATTTTGAAGACTGGGATAACACACTAAAAGATGTACATTCTTCTTTGGAAACACTGATGATGTCAGCACCCTATAAATACAGCAGGAGAAGGGAAGTCCCCCGATAATGCGAATAGCGTGCTGCGCTAATGTGTCTATCACAAGTATCAAAACCTAGGTAGATAGGAGTTTGAATCCTGCAAATGGTGTGTGTGTATATCTGCAATTCTTTGTGAAAAGAATGGCCATTTTGAAGACTGTGATAACACACTAAAAGATGTACATTCTTCTTTGGAAACACTGATGATGTCAGCACCCTTTAAATACACCAGGAGAAGGAAAGTCATCCGGTAATGTGAATAGTGCGCTGCGCTAATGTGTCTATCGCAAGTATCAAAACCTAGGTAGGTAGGGGTTTGAATCCTGCAAATGGTGTGTGTGTATATCTGCAAGTCTTTGTGAAAGGAATGGCCATTTTGAAGACTGGGATAACACACTAAAAGATGTACATTCTTCTATGGAAACACTGAGGATGTCAGCACCCTATAAATACAGCAGGAGAAGGGAAGTCATCTGGTAATGCAAATAGCACGCTGCACTAATGTGTCTATCGCAAGTATCAAAACCTAGGTAGATAGGGGTTTGAATCCTGCAAATGGTGTGTGTATATCTGCAATTCTTTGTGAAAGGAATGGCCATTTTGAAGACTGGGATAACACACTAAAAGATGTACATTCTTCTTTGGAAACACTGATGATGTCAGCACCCTATAAATACAGCAGGAGAAGGGAAGCTATTCGGTAATGCGAATAGCGCGCTGCACTAATGTGTCTGTCGCAAGTATCAAAACCTAGGTAGGTAGGGGTTTGAATCTTGCAAATGGTGTGTGTGTATATCTGCAATTCATTGTGAAAGGAATGGCCATTTTGAAGACTGGGATAACTCACTAAAAGATGTACATTCTTCTTTGGAAACACTGATGATGTCAGCACCCTATAAATGCAGCAGGAGAAGAGAGATCATCTGGTAATGCGAATGGCGCGCTGCGCTAATGTGTCTATCACAAATATCAAAACCTAGGTAGGTAGGGGTTTGAATCCTGCAAATGATGCAGGTGTATATCTGCAATTCTTTGTGAAAGGAATGGCCATTTTGAAGACTGGGATAACACACTAAAAGATGTACATTCTTGTTTGGAAACACTGATGATGTCAGCACCCTATAAATACAGCAGGAGAAGAGAAGTCATCCGGTAATGTGAATAGCGCGCTAATGTGTCTATCACAAGTATCAAAACCTAGATAGGTAGGGGTTTGAATCCTGCAAATGGTGTGTGTGTATATCTGCAATTCTTCGTGAAAGGAATGGCCATTTTGAAGACTGGGATAACACACTAAAAGATGTACATTCTTCTTTGGAAACACTGATGATGTCAGCACCCTATAAATACAGCAGGAGAAGGGAAGACACCCGATAATGCGAATAGCGTGCTGCGCTAATGTGTCTATCGCAAGTATCAAAACCTAGGTAGATAGGAGTTTGAATCCTGCAAATGGTGTGTGTGTATAACTGCAATTCTTTGTGAAAGGAATGGCCATTTTGAAGACTGGGATAACACACTAAAAGATGTACATTATTCTTTGGAAACACTAATGATGTCAGCACCCTATAAATACAGCAGGAGAAGGGAAGTCAGCTGGTAATGCGAATAGCGCGCTGCGCTGATGTGTCTATCGCAAGTATCAAAACCTAGGTAGGTAGGGATTTGAATCCTACAAATGGTGTGTGTGTATATCTGCAATTCTTTGTGAAAGGATTGGACATTTTTTAGACTGGGATAACACACCAAAAGATGTGCATTCTTCTTTGGAAACACTGATGATGTCAGCACCCTATAAATACAGCAGGAGAAGGAAAGTCATCCAGTAATGCGAATAGCGTGCTACGCTAATGCGTCTATCTCAAGTATCAAAACCTAGGTAGGTAGGGGTTTGAATCCTGCAAATGGTGTGTCTGTTTGCAATTCTTTTTGAAAGGAATGGCCATTTTGAAGACTAGGATAACACACTAAAAGATGTACATTCTTCTTTGGAAACACTGATGATGTCAGCACCCTATAAATACAGCAGGAGAAGAAAAGTCATCCAGTAATGCGAATAGCGTGCTGTGCTGATGCGTTTATCTCAAGTATCAAAACCTAGGTAGGTAGGGGTTTAAATCCTGCAAATGGTGTGTGCGTGTCTGCAATTCTTTGTGAAAGGAATGGCCATTTTGAAGACTGGGATAACACACTAAAAGATGTACATTCTTCTTTGGAAACACTGATGATGTCAGCACCCTATAAATACAGCAGGAGAAGAAAAGTCATCCAGTAATGCGAGTAGCGCGCTGCGCTAATGCATCTATCTCAGGTATCAAAACCTGGGTAGGTAGGGATTTGAATCCTACAAATGGTGTGTGTGTGTGTTTGCAATTCTTTGTGAAAGGAATGGCCATTTTGAAGACTGGGATAACACACTAAAAGATGCACATTCTTCTTTGGAAACACTGATGATGTCAGCACCCTATAAATACAGCAGGAGAAGGGCAGTCATCCAGTAATGTGAATAGCGTGCTGTGCTCATGCATCTATCTCACGTATCAAAACCTAGGTAGGTAGGAGTTTGAATCCTGCAAATAGTGTGTGTGTCTGCAATTCTTTGTGAAAGGAATGGCCATTTTGAAGACTGGTATTACACACTAAAAGATGTACATTCTTCTTTGGAAACATGATGATGTGAGCACCCTATAAATACAGCAGGAGAAGAGCATTCGTCCAGTAATGTGAATAGCGTGCTTTGCTAATGCATCTTTCTTAAGTGCCATAACCTAGTTAGGTAGGGGTTTGAATCCTATAAAGGTCATGTGTGTGTTTGTCACACAGTTTGTGAATGTGTTGTGTATTTTGTTTTCATTATTCTATGACATATTATTATAACAGCAATTGCCATGCACACATCATGTATGTGTTTGCCACATACAGATATGTACCTGTGACCTATAATAGTTCCTATGTGTGAAGCCTGCCCCATATGAATACAGTTGTTACCTTTGCCGCCATGTGCCGCAGCTTACCAGACCTTAGGCCATACATGTATGTTGGTGACAATGCAAGCTACTGCAGTGATCTGTGTCCTAGGCCAACTATGTGACACACGCCCATGAAAGCTTTGATAGAATAATGTGGGTGATGGTTCATGTCTGCAGTGTATGTCAGCCATGTTAAAACACAGCAAAGTCTGTGAGTGATGGCCATCCAGTGTAGGTGTATGGCAACTGTTTGTGAATGTGTTGTGTGTTTTGCTTTCATTATTGTATGACATATTATTATAACAGCAATTGCCATGCACACATCAGGTATGTGTTTGCCACATCCAGATATGTACCTGTGACCTATAATAGTTCCTATGTGTGAAGCCTGCCCCATATGAATACAGTTGTTACCTTTGCTGCCATGTGCCGCAGCTTACCAGACCTTAGGCCATACATGTATGTTGGTGACAACGCAAGCTACTGCAGGGATCTGTGTCCTAGGCCAACTATGTGACACACACCCATGAAAGCTTTGATAGATTAATGTGGGTGAGTTTTCATGTCTGCAGTATATGTCAGACATGTTAAAACACAGCAAAGTCTGTGAGTGATGGCCATCCAGTGTAGGTGTATGGCAACTGTTTGTGAATGTGTTGTGTGTTTTGCTTTCATTATTGTATGACATATTATTATAACAGCAATTGCCATGCACACATCAGGTATGTGTTTGCCACATACAGATATGTACCTGTGACCTATAATAGTTCCTATGTGTGAAGCCTGCCCCATATGAATACAGTTGTTACATTTGCCGCCATGTGCCGCAGCTTACCAGACCTTAGGCCATACATGTATGCTGGTGACAATGCAAGCTACTGCAGTGATCTGTGTCCTAGGCCAACTATGTGACACACACACACACCCATGAAAGCTTTGATAGATTAATGTGGGTGACGGTTCATGTCTGCAGTATATGTCAGACATGTTAAAACACAGCAAAGTCTGTGAGTGATGACCATCCAGTGTAGGTGTATGGCAACTGTTGCCGATATGCATACAGACACCTTCTTGCTTAGGTGATACACAGAGGGACTGCAGAATACCTTTGGAAATGTGAATATCACAGGATAGACAAGATAACACCTGTCCATATGTACACACCATTACCCGTTCTACATGATGGGTGCTACCACCTACATGGTACTGTTGGAATACTATGTTAACTACATGCCGATGACAATGCCACAGTAGCCTTACAGCAATATACCATGGCTTGGACAACAGGTATCTGTCCGTTTGATACCCTTGTGGTGGTTAGGTATGTCATGTGTAGAATGCATTGTAGGCCACTGTATGTATTTGCAGTCATGGATGGACATATCCATAGTGTGTTGGCATGTACATGAGACTGCTATATGCCAAAGGGTATTGTTCCCAGGGATGTGTGGGGCTCAGTAACAATGGCTACTGGTATAGTGTAGTACTGCAGAGATATCACTTACACCAGGTTCCTACGTCTGTGTATCAGTTGAGGAGACACCATGTAATGACCACTGAATGTCAGGCTATGTAAGCTGTGTATACTACCAGAATGCAGACCATTGACATGTGGAAACCGTATCACCCAAAGCATACTGTCAAATTATGTCATGTTCCATGCTGACCATGTTCACAAATGTACACCTGCAAATAGGTGATGCAAACATCACACATGTACTGTCCATACCCCAACACATGCAGGCACAGGTACACACACCAGCCATGTGGCACATGTGCAGACAGTACACTTTGGGAATTAACACTGGTCTATACAAAACTGCAATGACAAGCATAGTTAATGCATCATGCATGCTCGAATATACCCACAACAATATCATTACACTGTACTGTTAACAACATGATAATATTACTACAATGCTATGTAGTCACCCTGTGCATCAGTACCATGCTATCCTGTTCCAGCATCAATGTTTCAGATGGCAGGAGGTGGCACAGTTTCATCATATGCACAGGGTGTGTACTTGGTTTGACAGAGTCTGCCATTGACCCATCCAATCGACATGTATGTGTGTGTGTGTTAGTGTGGGACAACAGTACAACATGGGGCAACGTTGCTGTGATGTGTGTGTGTATGTGTTAGCCGTAGGTGTTAGCATTATGTGTGTGTGTATGCATGCACACAGTTCCACCATGTGTCTGCCATATATGGGTGTTTGTGGACAGCCACAGACTGTGCCTGCCAGGTCATACAGGTCACTGTCTCTGGCCAGGGACATGGTACCTGTGCCTGGCAGGGGTGCTACGGACAGTATCAGGTACTAAGCCAGACTGGGTACTGTCATCAGAAGCAGTGGATTGTTGACTGGACACATGTCCCTGCTGGGACTGTCCAGAGCCACGTGCACGTGGTCTTCTAGGACAGTCTAATGACAGCACAGACCCAGCATTGCTGGGGCTGATACTGGCACTATGGGAGTGGCTGCGGGTTTGTTGTCGTCCGCGACGACTGACAGCTGATAATGTTGCTGGCAGATGTCCATGTCGACGCCTCAACCATCCTGCACTGTCCTGGCTCCTAGACATGTAGTTGTGGAACAGATCTAATGTGTCCCCCCAACGTCTATCAATGACCTCGCTGATGTTACAGATGGCAGACGCAATGTCACGCATAGTGTCTTTCATAGCGGTGTGATGTGCTCTAAGATCCCTCAGACCCTGACTGGTGTACCATTCCATACGTGCCTGTGACTGCATTACAGCCCGGAACATAGCTGAGGTTGATAGACCTCTGTGGGCACGTCTGACAGGGGCAGTACAACCACGGATGCTCCCACAAGAACCCCTGGACATCTGCCTGTGTGGTACCATGTCAGGAATCTGGCCATGGCTGCTGTGAGGGGATTCATGTGCCAATGATACGACACTACCCTGGTCAATGCCCACTGTATGCTGTCTATCAGCTAAGGACATTGGTGACAGTGGATGTATCGGCAGGATGACTGTGTGCATTGATGGGGTTGACTGCTGTGTACTGTCAATTGGATGACCAACGACAGGCCCTGTCGCACCCCCGTGTGCCATTAAAAATGTATCATCATTAGCACTATCCCCAGCAGTGGCTTCAGGTTCTCCTGCTGCACTCCACCAGAGCAACATCAGAACCTGTGAGAGGAAGATAGGAAACACAGTTTACAAATGTGTACACGATATTAGCACACATGCACACACGCACACAGGCGCACATGCACACATGCACACATGCACACAGGCGCACATGCACACAGGCGCACATCCACACATGCATACAGGCACACATGCACACAGGCGCACATGCACACATGCACACATGCACACAGGTGCACATGCACACAGGCGCACATGCACACAGGCACACAAGCACACAGGCACACTCCTCAGTACAGCAGATACAAACACAGACACACCTGCAATCCAACACATACACTATACTGTTTTAGGGTGGGTGACCGTTTCACAAGGAAAAACATCACTGCACATGTGTCAGCATGCAGGTTATGTGTTGCACAGGAACATGCAGTGCAAGTGTAGACAGCCCTTGTTAATAACAGTATATGTGTACTTGATGCTTGTGTGTAGTTGTTCAGTGATTGTCTCCACCCTGGGACACAATGTGTAGAAGGACATAACAATGTTGTGCAAGTTTTACAAGCTGTGGGTGCATAGATTTGCACACACACACACACACACACACACACACACACACACACACACACACACACACACACACACACACACACACACAACACATGACGGTGCTACACAATAACAGCTATGTGTACTTTTCTGGTCAGTGGAACTGGATGTGGTGTAATGCGTGAGCCATGATCAACATGCTTCTTGTGGTCAGTCAACAATAATAATGTGTGCCAGACAGGCAGCTAGCATGCTGTACCTGAAGTGCAGTAACATGACTACATCCACAATTACACAGCCACTTGTTATATGGGTGTGTAAGGTGGCCAATAGTGAGCATTGCCTAACATGAATGTATTATTTGTTCCAGACTGTTGCACAAAGACATGCTAGGCCTCTACCCCTCAGGTATATTATGTGTGCTGCGTAGATAAGTGGGATGCTGAAGGCTGGCCATACAGCAGATGTCATAATTGGACATGTGTAGCAGGCTAAGGTGTAGTGTGTATGCCAAACATGTGTGTGTTGTGTACATGTGTATCTGGTGTGCCTATACAATGTTGCCACACATGTGTGTCATGTTCTGTGTATAGCATGTGAGTGAGGCAGCTACTGAGAATAATGAGATATGCATAGTCTCACAGCAAACATGCACAGCATGCATTATGTGTAGGTGTGTTACATGTGCACACACTACACCTCCATATGACATGCACATGTCATTAGCAATAGTATTGTTATTACACATTCACTAGCATGGATTGGCTGCCTTGCTGTCACTCCAGAGGGACCTGCAAACATATGAGAGTGATTGCCAGTGGCCACAACTGTGCCTTTGATACTGTGAGTATGATAAAGTACAGTAGTACAACAGGTGGCTTTCACAGGTGTACAGATTATGCTCAGAATATCAATCTTGCAGAGGAATGGGCAGGTTAACAGCTACACAAACAGTACACATCTCACACACGCATAGACTACCAGTACAGAGAACAGTCAACTACAGATATGAGATGTTACCTGTACACTCTATTTCAACATGCTGGGTGGCTCCGGCCTCCATGATGACACATGTTTGTGGATGTTCTTGTTGTTGGCCTGGACCCACAACACTTAGGAGGTGCTCCTCCACACTGGTGATGGGGGGTGGATAGGTACCCCACCACCTGTGGCAAGCTGTTGTCTGTGGATATCAGATGCACGCTGCCAGACATGTCTAATTAAATCACTGCAGTGATAACGTACCTGCTCATATGTCTGGTTATGCATGCCTATGTCATTTACCCGACGGACAAGTTCTTGCCACAGTGCAGCCCTCTCATGCTGGTTCTGGCTGGTCCTGGAAAGCAGCACAGAGTAATTCTGCACCAGGCTCTGGTGGATCTCCTGATCCTCTACTGCTGTATACGGTGGGTTTCTCTGATGTACCATCACCCTGGAAGGAAGGAAAAGAAAAATATGTGAGCAAGTCATGTGGCACACTTAATATTCAAATGTACTGATATCACTTCACTGCCATATATAGCATCTGTCTGTCTATCAGGGGATACACATGTTCGATACCACATATCAGTGCTCAGCCCACAACTGTCTGACAGTGCTTGCCACACTCCATACAACAAACTAGTATACACCAGCACTCGGCACACTGTTTGGGATACAATGCACAACCTCACACTGGGGTATGTATCAAGCTAATGGATGAAGAATATTGTCGTCCCATGCAATGAATGCAATACACATGTACAGTTTCAACGTTAATCCACCCTAGTCTTTGATGCCATACCCCTACCTGACATACATGCACAGTTGTTACTAAAGCCAGCATACTGCTGTCACAGAGTATACATGCTGCCAGGTGCACACACATACCCTGTAACACACATGTGATTGCGGCCATGATACAGGCATCATTACACACATATTACACATACATACAACACACAAATGTATGACGACACAGATGAGCATTAACTGTGTACCTTATAGTACTGTGTGCCCCTACTTACAGATACCTATGCATGAGGTATGTAATCTGTGCAGACTACAGGTAACACACCAAACAGTGTTACCACAGAATGTGAACATACACCATATGGTAGTGTTTAGGCCTACAACATCAGGTAGTACAACAGTTCACATGTGAGCTGGATTCAACAGCAGTACCACTTACTAAGCATTCATGTATTGCTTCTGCCTATGATGGGACACCGCAGTCATACACAGGGAACTACGGCACAACATATGCCAATCTACTATGTTTGCATCCCAATAACTGACACATCTTTCTCTGGCCTCACACCAAGGACACCAACTACCATGACAGACACAAACTCACGCTAAGCTATCACACCTTTACAGACCTTGCACACAGTCAGTGTCACACTCATTCAATGTCACATAGCTGGTATTGCACTGAGTACATGTGTGTGTGCATTGTGTTATAGGTAGGTACTATGCTATTGGCCCTGGGCCTAGGGCAGCCTAGCCATATGCTACCCTGCCCTTTGGTACACATGTACTGTGATTTTACTTGCTCCTGTGAAATGGTTACACACAGGTGACTCACAGGGCATATTACCTATCTCCATGACATTCATCAGGGGTATGTATGACATCTACTAATGAGGAGCCTTGTTTGTTAATGCTGGGTGGTTTAGTCCAGGGTATGGCATATTTGTGTACAGAAACCTGTACCTCCAGCATGTGCTGTTTAGTGCGGTGACAGGGATTAGGGCCCTAGGTCATGTAGGCTGTACGGATTGTGAGGTGTTGCCATGGTGGTTGGCCAACTGGTATGGGTGTGACATAACTCTGTATGTCCAGCACTGGTAACCTCTGTGTAGGCAGTATGCAAGGCACTCTAGCAGTGGTTTTGTGAGTCAGTCTGCATAGGGAATGTGTTTGTGGCCATTATCAGTCTTTGTTAGATATGTCTGTGGCCTTTCCATTTGCTGTAGTTTTCATGGGAGGTACATACTGCATAGGACATTGTGAGGTCTACAGGGGTACACTGACTTAGATTTTCCTAGCTGACACACCTTTTGTGATGACACGTACCATGTACAGGGATTACAAGACTAGTGTGCCACTGTGGATATCAAAGGGGAGGCTATTGTACACCTGTGTCCCATGTTCCCTTCTGACACCTCCAGTGGTAGGCAGGCAACCACCTATGTGGTCGTTAGTGGGTAACATGTTTTGGAATGGGGAATGGTACTGCAGTATCAACACTGGTGTTCTGTCCATGCCTTGGACACCAGGCACCTGTTGCAGTAAATCTGCCCCCATGTCCCCCTCTCTCACTCTCTCTTTATATATATATATCTATATATATCTATATATATATATATATATATATATATATATATACATATAAATATATATATCAATATATACATATATCAATATATATATATATATATATATATATATATATATATATATATATATATATATATATATATACATATCTACATATATGTATATATATCTATATACACACCGCTATATATAACCATATATATATATATATATATATATATATATATATATATATATATATATATATATATATATATATATATATATATATATATATATATATATATATATATATACATATCTATAGACATTCATATCTATCTGTATACATGTATGTATCTAAATTTATGTCTATATATGTATTTGTCTATTATATCTATATGTATATACATATTCTCTATCTATCTATCCATATATCTCTATGTATCTATACAGACCTCTCTGCCTATCTGCCTATGTACATATATAGATATATATATATATATATATATATATATATATATATATATATATATATATATATATAGATATGTAGATATATAGATATATATATATGTATATATATATATATGTATATATATATATATATATATATATATATATATATATATATATATATATATATATATATATATATATGTACACACACACTTCTTAACATCCATTGCTGTACATATACATGCACATGTAGGTACATGGACTGCCCACCTTTCATGGTGGGAATATCACTTCTGCAACAGTTGTGAGACATACCATTCTGTAATGATATTGCACTGTTGTGCAGAATGCATTATGCTGTCCTCAAGCCATATAGCTGTAGCAGGCCTCACTGGCTCAGACCCACAGAAGTTCACCACCACATGACATATACCTGCACTGCATGCTGTTTTCAATGCCACACACTACAACCTACATTGATATGTGCACATAGCAACCTTCAACTACATATGTATGTCCAGCCTTCACTAACAGTTGCAGTATGTCCCTTGCCCTATGCACATCTTCATATACATATAGATACAGACTGCTGACACATATGGACGGTTCACAGTATGTAGATTATTAGATTATGTAGTTTATATTACCTTTGTCTCTGACAGCTTTTTTTTTTTGGATTACTGGCTTGCTAGCTTGCTGGCTGGCTGGCTGGCTGGCTGGCTGGCTGGCTGGATGGCTGTCTGGCTGCCTGGATGGCTGGCTGGCTTGGTTTTTCTTTTTTTTTTTGTTTTATTTTGGTCTGTCTCTCTGTCTGTCTGTCTGTCTGTCTGTCTCTCTCTCTCTCTCTCTCTCTCTCTCTCTCTCTCTCTCTCCAGTTGCTGCAATGATATTATTGCATGTGTGGACTGGCAGTACAGGCTGCTTTTGTAGTTATCTGCACATGTGCATGTGATGGCCTCTGCACCAATTGGTGGCCAGCATTTACTAATTGCATGCAACCTGCTGTGTGGCAATTGCAGTTCTCACTGTGATTTCAGGACACTGCTATAAAACGTTAGGTTAGGTAGGCGTAGGCCTTTCAGTTTTGCAAGGTGGGGACCATGCTGGTTTGCTGTGGACACTGTTGTGTCAGTCAGAAGGTTGGTATGTCTCTCATATCTAAGGCTGTATTGTAGCCACTGAAATGCATGTTGTACTGAAACTGACTGTTGCTTTTTCCATTTCACACTTCTCAGTGTGTATGTTAACTTACACCTGCTAATGCTAACACTGTTTACATGGGAGTATGTACTTTCCTGTGGGAGTTGTGGATTAACTGGTATACAACAGTAGTTCTTGCAATGTGTTTCTATGGCTTCACTATTTTCCCTTTACATTCACTCCTTGAAGGCCTGATATTTGTCTTTACTGGAATGTGTTGCTATGGCTTTCCTATTTTCCATTTACATTCACTCCTTGTAATGCATGATATATTTCTTTCAGCAGTAAGTTCTTATATGTTTGCTGTGGCTTGGTGGCACCACATGCAGTCGGGTGAGCCCAAGATCTGGGGCTTGACACTTACAAGGCTATTTTATTTTGCTGCTGAGCAGTACTAGGGCCTTGTATTTTGTACTAACAATTATGAATATCAGGCACATGCAGTGCTTGTAAACTGCTATACTGTCCTTAGTTTGTTAGATGGCTACATCCTTTGATATTTCTGTGTTGTACTCCTACATGAGGGTGTGCTTGTGGGAGTAATTGTACAGCTATTTGCAGAGTGTGTAACAGCAGACAGGCTGATATGCCTGTGTATTTCTGAGACTTGCAGGCCTCAGATACTCTCAGGTATATATTTGACCAGCCTCAGGGAAAGGTACATATCAGTGGGATACACCTGTAATATATTTCAGATATTCTGCAGTTGTGACTGTGGGGTATTTTGAGCATATGTATTACTACACCATTTCTGACATGCAAGTAGTGTAGTGTCTACTTTAACGTATTGACAGCCACCATTAAGTGGGATACCCCACCTTTCTGCCTACTGTTAGTACATTTCACAGGGAGTCAGTGGGGCACAGGTAACATTTTTTTGCAAATCAGGGACAGCCCTGTAAATCAGTCACAGTTGGGAAGTCTGGCCTCATACCTATTCAAATATGGCGGTGTTTATCCTGCTCTTATACTGTGTGGGGTTTGTAAGATGCTACTGTAACATTATTACCTCCTAACATGACTGTTTCTCTTATCACACTAATGTAATGCAATTCCACAAGAATTGCCAGTAAGGATTCAGGGAACAAGCTTTGTGTAATGGCCTTCCTATATTCCCTTTACATTCACTCCTTGTATTTCATGATATATTTCTTTCAGCACCAAGTTCTTGTATATCTGCCGTGGCTCAGTGGTAATTCATGCAGACTAGTGTTTCCAGTGCTCGTGACTGACGGGTATTTTATTTTGCTGATGAGCAGACTACAGGCCTTGTCATACAGAGTGACTAAGGCACTTTTAAGCAGTTGTAAGCGGGTTTGTGCTGGTTTGCACCGTGCTTACATATGCGCACACTCGCTTAGCTAAGCGCACACAAGCGCACACCCGCTGACCACTGCTTAAAAGTGCTTACTCCCGCTAACACCCATGCTAATTTCTTTTAAAGAAAAGAAAATGGGGAGATAGGAAAGTGGTGAAAAAGGGGGCACAAAGAGGGTAGGACAGAAGAAAAACAAGCTCGGGATGTGCAGGAAGGATGTAGGGAAGGCCCATAGCTGCCCATTTCTTTATCAGCAACAGCTGTGCATATGTGTGAAATTTGGTGTGAAATTTGAAACCTTCCACCCCTGAGAGAGGGGTGAGGAAAACAAAATATGTTGCACTGCCAATTAGAATTATCAGTTTACATGTCCAGTGGACATGTGTGCGTATTGGGCAGCTATGTATGGGGCGTAATTTTTTTGTGGGAACAAAGTGCCCTTTTTTTATTTTTTTTTTCAGGTTAGAGTGGAATGTGAGGTACAGGAAGTAGGTATATTTGGGGAGGTAGGTTGGGGAGGTTAACAGACAAGACAAACAAGATGCATACAGGGGCGGAGTATGACACATGTGGGGGGTAAACACAAATGATGGGGATGGATGTTTGGATATTGCAAGCCCATGAGCCCACAGATGGCAACAGTGGAACTGAAATCCCCACCCATAGGCAGTTACCACTGCGCCTTCACAACCCAGGCCAGGGCTATGCTGGGGGCTGGATATGACGGGCAGGCACACCCGTGAGTTGTGCCACCCTTGCCTCAAGCTGGCGTAGGTTATCAGTCACAGAACGCCTTATCTCACTACGCACCACAGACCGGACCCTATGGAGGGTGAGTGGAGGCTCTCCTCTGGCCATGCTTGCAGAGGGGGGACGAGCCCCATCCCCTGCAGTGCTTCCACCCGAAGGTGGCACACGGCCACCGGAGGAGGAGGTCCCGGCCTGGGCACTGGTGCCAGATGCACTCGCCAGCTGAGGTGGGAGAGGTGGGTCCGCTGAAACCCGCCTTCCCTGTTGTCCTATGTTTAGCAGTATTTTATGGCATTTTGGGTTAGTAACAAACAACACCATTCAAAATTAGTTGTAACAGCATGCATCAGTATTCCCATTAACCAAACACCCATGAATTCTGAACATTGAGCAGCAAGCATAACACATGCATATTTAGAACAACAGTGTACATTCCAACAGCATGCAGGGTTGATTGGTGGCAACAGGCCATCAGGTTTGGATATGTGAACGGGGCACATGCATCAGCGTACATGCAGATATGTATGAACCAACAGGACAAATGTCCATGGGAATTAATTGTGAATACACATACCCGGTTTGGTGTGGAATGGCATCATTTGTGAAAATAGGGTATGGTGAAGAAATTTTACATTAACAAATAAAACTACCTATACATATACTGTACATTCCTAGTAGATGCAGATATATATCCCCTACATGTATTAGTACAGTTTCCTGTATGTAACCTTAGGAATGTTGGCGATGGGGATGTTACTGCTACATTAATATACATTCCATTTTTATTCATATATGTTCATATCTGGCTGTGTTCATGTACAGCATCCTGCTACATTTGATTTATATGGGTCTAGACAACTGTGGATGTTCAGCATTTCATACAACCATACTATTTCCATAATGCAAGGGTACAGCAACATATCCAATTTGTGGGACGGACACAGTCCATGTTCTGTATTTTATTTAACACATTACACTCTTTGGTTGTGGCTGTCTCATTAATTTCATAATGTAGTGACTGCAGTATACCTTTATTCCAGACTTATTACAGCTTTCTTGGTAGCTTCAAACTGTCTTTCTCACACTCTCTCAATTATGTTATATTTACATTTCAGACTGGTACTTAATTCTAGGCTTTATTAACATTTATTACTGGTTTACAACAACCCTTTCCAACTGACTCACTTATTTCATATGGCAGAATTTACAAGGATGTATTTGACACTTGTCTATCCTTTGTTGATTGATTACCACTCATTTTCTGGCTGCAGCAGTTATCTGATATTACGATACAGGTGGAAATTCTATTTGAGACTTGTTTAATCTTTATTACTGGATTGCATTACACTATTTTCCAGGCTGCATCACTTATCTAATCTTACAATACTAGCAGAATCTTTCTTCTAGGCTTATTTGACCTTTATTAGTGGTTACAACACTGAACTCTTTTACAATCTGTCTCATTTATATTATATGACAATACCAGCTAAATAATAACTAACCTGCCTGGTGGTGCAACCTCAGCAGCCTATCAGTATAGGCTCGCTGATTCACGGAACGAACACCTGCAGCTGTAATATAAAGGAAGTAATATTGGAACATATGTCTCCATACTATAGGCTAGAATAGCATTTCTTACATACTTAATTACATGGATACTTACTCAGTAGTGGCAGTAGTGGGGTGTTGGGCATTTGGCGGGCCTCCTGGATCCAACAGTTCAGTTGGTCCTCCTTCCATCGCTTCAGGTCCGCATGGTGATGATGGACCTGTTCACCAGTCCTCGGAATGCCTGTGGCACTGGTGAGATCATGTGCCAACCGGTTCAATGCCTCTGCCTTGTACGCACCCCAGTGAACCTGGCCCTGCATGAGTTGTGCTTCATGATCATGGACTAGGAGCCAAACCATATATTTTGACTCCTCAACACCCCACCTTTGTGCTCTAAAGTGACTTCCCTCTCCTGCACCTGCCATCCTGACTGCAAATGGGTACCACAATCAGTTATGCTGTCTATTCCCGCCTATGGGGCTTATATATGCCGTCTTTCCCACACTTATCTGTGATTGGCCGTTTTGGATATTTATCAGCTTAAAAAACCTGCTTTGTCATGCTTCTATTTCCATTCATTCCTATATATATGCTAATACTGCATTTCTCAGTACAATTGTCATGGCTTAGTGGTTCAGTATTTTGACTATGGTGCACAGTATCCCAGGTTCAACGCTGGGCATTGCTTTTATAATTTTACTACTGTCTAGACAGGCTAGGAGGTGTGGCTGTGTAAAGGCGGCTTTGATACAGCTTGCCCAATGTTGCCCGACGGTAAGCTGGTTGGCGCGCTGCGCAGCTACGCGCAAACGGCTTATGCTGGGTAGCGCGTTATTTAGCTATGAGCACTCATATTATGCTGGGTGAAGCACTGCTGAACTAAGGGAACTCATTTTATGCGTGTTAAAGTGCTGCTCAACTCCGGGCACTCATATTAAACCTGTTAAACCGCTGCTCATCTGCGGGCACTCATATTAAGCATGTTAAAGTGCTGCTCACCTATGGGCACTCATATTAAGCTTGTTAAAGTGCTGCTCACCTACGGGCACCCATATTCAGCTTGCTAAAGCCTTGCTAAGCTATGGGCAATTATGATCCTTTTTTTATATTTTATTATGTCGGATTTCTTCAGAAATACATGGCCCATTTCATTACATTTTACTTAAATTATAGTTTTATATATATATATATATATATATATATATATATATATATATATATATATATATATATATATATATGTGTCAGGGATTGTTTCATGCTTATTTAAATAAAAATGGAAAATGATGTTGTGGGGTCTCGAACCGTGACTACCTCCTCTTTGGCCAACGTCTCTACTGCTATGCTATTGCTACTTAGCTTAATTTGCATATTTAGATCTTATATGCTTCTCAATGTCTGCTAACTGTGGCTGAGCGGAGGGCATACCCGCACAAATGAGCGCAACTACGGGCAAACATTTTGGAAATTATAAAAAAAAAAATTAAACTGCTATTTTTACGTTTTACATTACAGTTGGTTTTATTGTCTGTGAGGGCATGTGGTGTTGTGTTCCTTGACATTTCCGAGAACTCGCTCGTGGGTGTTTACTTTCAGGACTCTGACTCTTCTGGGGGCGTGTCCCTTTGCAGAACTCGGCATTTCGACACGCCCCCTACTTTCCTACACAGACCGTGTTAGCCTAGGGTATGATTCACCATGCCCTCATGAATATGCATGGCATGCTGATGTCATACCGTTGCCTCCATGTAAGACATATTAACTCTTACATGGAGGTTTCGTGAATGGGGCCCATATTGTACTACTTTGTTATCATTTTAATATTTGTAACCATTGTTCAATTTTTTTTAACTCTGTTTAATGTGTACTGTGGAGCTTTTCTCCCCGGGTTTCTGCTGAAAATGGGCTCATACCCATTTGGGCTTTCCCAGTAAACAAGATGTCAGATAAATAAATATTTTTTTCTGTATTGTGATGCACTGATGTAGCTAAAGCTTCATGTATCCAAAGACATGTACCGCAGCAGTAAGCATGCTATAGCTTAAAAGTTATAATGGTCTTGCATCTCTTACACTTTTTTCTTCTTTTTATCTGCAACTAGTAATACATTGAGCTTACAATGAACAGGTAAAACTTGATGCACTGCAATGAATTATGATTTAGGTTCTACAATAATAATCAAGAAGTTATATGCTCTCAAAATGGAAAATTCACATCTCAGTCTTCGCTCTGCATTTGAGGTGAATTTCTTACCATCCATTTCTCAAATGTATAATAACATGGCTATGATCAGAGACCCAATCCTAATCAGATATATAAGTAAAATTATACATGCATGCACACACACAGAATCATCTCTCTCTCTCTCTCTCTCTATATATATATATATATAAATATATATATAAAATTTCATAGGTGTATACTAGGCTAATGACCACTATGGCCTTTATAAGCCTAGCCATGCAATTCAAATATGTCCCACAAGTTATATCTTTTGGAAGTTTATATAGGGGGTGATTGTTGGTTATGACATGATTTACTGATTGCCTTTGTCCATCAGAGATGAAGATGCCAAACTAGAGGTCAATTTTTGATTTTCCATTCAATGGTCCAAGTTTCACTTAATAGCATTAAAGAGGGACCTTGTTTCGCTTGGATGGATAGCCTGTTACAGAGAAAGGCAATTCTCTGAGATAAATATCTCTCTCCCCAACATGACCTTTTTATGTTGCAAGCAAAATTTAGGGCTTTAGATCTAGTAGTTCTGATGCTGTTTGTTTTGTGGATGTGCAAATGGTTTGTCAAAGTGGGGTCCATGGATGCTTTGCATTCCAGGCATAGATCACCTCTCAATAGTCTATAGCAGACCAAGTACAGAGATAGAGCTTTGAGGCAATCAGCATAAGACATTGTGTTTATACCCTGCATTCTTTTTGTAAGGAACTTTTGCCAATGTTTCATTTACTGCGTGTGTCTGGTCAGGTACATACTGAAAGGGACATTATACTCAATTATGGGTCTGTTGAGGGCCGAGTATAGTGGTAAAATTATTTCCCTGGACCTATGTGCCATGTACTTACATTTAAGTTGAGCAACATAGAAGGATTATCTTGCTTCCTTGTATACGTGTCTGTTCAAGGGCACATTACTGTCTACATGTGTTCCCAGATCCCTGACTAGTATGTCAACTCTTAGGGGTGTTTTATTGATGACATAGTTTCCTAGGGTGGCTGACTTTCCAAAAGATACTATAATGCATTTCTTGGCATTGAGATTTTAGCTGTAACTTTAGCACCAGTAATTTTTTATGTAATAGACCCTCACATAAGATGTTAGTGTTTTGGGGGAATTCTTTGATGGCTCTCAGTTTGCAAGCATCTGCACACTTGTTCAGCCAGAGTCCTTTGACATTCATCTTGACTTCTAAGAAGTAGAAACTAAAGAGAATTGGGCCTAGCACAGAGCCTTGAGGGAACCCACTGGTGACTGGCCTCTCTGAGAAAGTAGTCCCACCAATGCTAACTTTCTGGGTCATATCTGTGAGCCAGCTGGCTATCTGCAGTTTTATATAGGGGTTATGCCTAATTCTGTAAGTTTGCTAGCAATACCTGAGTAGGTTATTGTATCAAATAATTTAGCCAAGTCAAGGTAAGCAGTATGCACAGTTTTGCCCTCACCCATTGCCTTGATGAACTTTACAAAGAAGTCCACCACATTCAGTAGTAAAGATCTTCCTTCGACAAAGGCAATCTGGGATGGATCAAATGTCTTAAGGTCACCTATGTGTATGTTGCTCATTTTCATGATGTTTCTTTCCATAACTTTGCATATACGACTAGTCTGACTAATGGGTCTGTAATTTCTGGGATCTGTTATTGGTCCACCCTTATGAAGAGAGATGACTATTACAGTCCTCCATTCTCATGGCAAGAAACCCATTTTAAGACTATAGCTAAATAGCAACTCTAGTGGCTCTGATAGGTCATATTTTATACTGTTTAGAAGGCATCCCGGGATATTATCTCAGCTCACCAAGGCTGTGTTCTTGGCCTTAGCAAGCACAGCCAGGACATTCATACTGCATCTCCACTTTCATCACTTTATTCTTGATACAACATAATTCAATATAATAAACCTCTCTTTCTATTCTTTACATTCTCTCCATCTCAAGCTATGCCGCTCACTTACCTTGTCTCTCCGTTCTTACATATCTCCCGTCACTCTCCTTTCTTCTACCTCCCACCCTAGACTGTATCACGTTACTCATTTAATCTTCTTACCTATTTTCTGTTACATTTGCTCAGCTTTGTTTGCATTTCCAATGACTGTTTTTCTGCCTTCACACTGCTTATATCTCCCCATTATCCATCCCTTTGCAATTTTACATTTCAACCACCCTCTGTTAATACCATCCTCTTGCTCACTCTTTCATACCTTCTTTCTTCCCCAACCCTTTTCCTTCATATACTCCAAACAAAAATAACAAGCCTTCTTCCTTATCCTCTGCCTTGCTGTTCCATATTGCTTTTATTGTTTAGACATCTGTTCTGCACCATTTCATAGCCCCTCTGCAGATGGATATTGTGTACATCTTTTTTCCACACCTCCAGCATTCTGGTGTTCATAGTGGCCATCCTCCCCGAATATTCTTGTGTTATTATACCATCAATGTTTACGCTCTCCCATGCATCTATTCACTTCATGTCATTCCTCCTATCCTATTTTGTTTAATTCATCGCTCAATAAACTTATTAAAACATTATTTCCTTCTTCCCTACTAAATCCTTATATATCTGCCATGTCCTTTTTTATACTCCAGTCACTTCCCTTTTCTCTGATATCTTCCTTATCTCTTGGAGCTTTTAAATCCAGGCCTCTACTGAAAATGGGCCTATAGTCTCAGTCAGACTTTCCTGGTAAAAAAGCAAATTAATGAGTTATTCATCTCTGGTTTCCTTTCATGTTGATCTTCTTGATTAGTCCGCTGCATACTAACCAGTGTTCTACCTTCAACACAAAAGTTCCCTTAATCTACTTGAAGATTATACATTACCATTCTCCCCTTTTCTTACAACTACATAGCACTACTCTTTCCCTCCAAATTTTCCCATTACATTGCTAAATACATGTTGTTGCCCCTCACTCAATACATTCCCTAATTCAAGTCCTTTCTTGACTTCTCAGTCTCACCCTTTTGCCTCAAACTTGATTCTATTACTTTCTATAGTTCTGGAACACCCCTTCACTCCCCATCATTATTCGTCAGAAGTTCTATCTAACCTTATCATTGTCTAAACTTCTCGACTTTCACACTACATTTACTGCCACATTCTATCTTTCGAACTTGGTCATACTCCACCCTCCTCCATTCTATGGAACATTTTGCTTTTAATACTTGCCATGGAGAAAAGAAGGTAGGAGCACAGTGGATGTAAAGGAGTTGTATGGGGTAACGAATTAGTATGAAATAATAAACAATCAACCAGATGTGTAAAACCCATTATTCGACTGAAAACTAAATGATAACATACCGTATTCATTTTGTCTTTCTTATGAGAAATGTATCCACATTATTAGCAAGCCCTGATATAGTATAAAAAACTGTGTTGTTCCATATGTTTTCAGGCACCTGCTAATTTTAGGATGCTGTGTCAGATATAATGTTATACCAGATAAGCAAAGTAAAGAAGTTCCAAAAACAGCCAGGCAAGTTTTGGCTTGGCCCAACCATATATTTTGCTCTCTCTGTGTATAAGATTATTCCTTAACACCTTAATTCTGCTTGATAAGCATTCATTATTAACATAAAAAGTTTAGTTGGTGTTGCAATAAAGTGTCAGCAATAAATATCCATTCAGCTAAAGCACTGCATTTCTAAATGAATCATGCAGAACAGGAGTCTCCACAAAAGCAGTTATTCACCACAGTAATGTCAGATGATTTGGCATCTGCTTTGGGATACATGAATGAATATGCTGAATAATGGAGCCTGGGCATCCTGCACGCTATTTGCCAATGTATGCTCATTAGTAAAAATACTAGAGAAATTAATTAATGAGCCCCTCTTTGAATGAATCATGAAATACAATATTCTTCCTGAGAAACAGCATGACTTTTTGACAAAATATAACACTTTTCGATATATATGCACCCTCAGTAATCTAATATATAGTAATATATAACAATATGGTCAATGGCCTACTCACTGGTGTTGTTCCTTGACCTCAAATGAGCCCTTGTGATAGTAGACTACAAAGTATAGCTCAACAAACTAGCTAACTCCTGCTTCTCTAAAAATGTCATATTATAACTCAATGATTAGATAACTAATACATTCTTTAAAGTAACCAGAACCACTGATTCTAGTGGAATCGGAATTGGCATAAATGGCATCCCTCAATGTTCAGACTTTCTGTTGTTCTCAATATTCATTTAATACCCCCTGGAACCTGCCACAAGCTAGTTATGTTTATATGCAAATGGCAGAATACTTACCAAACAGAGTTACAGCACAGAAGACATCTGTATGTCCATGCAATGTCAATTCAACACAAGATGGAATTAGTTAATCTGTAACAAACTAGCTGCATCTGTTTGATGCTAAACAAAATCTGAAAGCAGCTGGCAACATATCCACTGTAGACTTTGTCTGCAACCTATTACCAGCCACAAATCTAAAAAGATACCTTAGAATCATACTAAACCAAAGTTTTTCCTTCACCTCTCCACACTGAGACACAGGTAGACAAGGTACTTTCCCAATTACAAATACAATACAAAAATATATAATTTCTTTACTATAGAGGTGATTCAGACAATAGCCATCAATGTATTATTTCCAAACATTCCTCTCAACTTCTTTGCTCAAGAATTGTGAACATGTCAAAAATAATGGTGGAGACAAACACCCAAAAACAGGGGCAATTTTTAAATATTATCTTAATTTAAAAAGTTAATGAAACAACATGCATTTTCTGATAAGAAGTATGAAACTGAAATGCCTGACATTATTGACTGACTGTAATCCTTAGTGATTTACCAAAGAATCAAAATTTTATGAGAGGGTAGAGCAAAAATATAACCCAGCCACTGGGGATGCACAAGCCAGTGCATTTCTTTGTGCCGGTCCCAAACCTGGATAAATGGGGAGGGTTGCATCAGGAAGGGCATCCGGCGTAAAACTTCGCCAATAATTCATGCGGACACCAGTAAATATTTCAATACCAGATCGGTTGAGGCCCGGGTTAACAATGACCACCACCAGTACTGTTAGCCAACAGAGTGCTGGCAGAAATTGGGCTACTGTTGGCCGAAGGAGGAGAAGAGGCGGAAGGCATGGCCGAAGGCATTAAGAGAGGAGAAAGGCTAGGACTGTGGTAGTGAGGGTCAGAACTTTGAATGATGGAAGTATGACTAGTATAAGGAGCGAGCTAGCTGTTATGATGGACCGAAGGAATGTTGGGGTATTGTGTGTGCAAGAGACCAGTTAGAAGGGGAGTAAGGCTAGGTGTATTGGAGGTGGGTTGAAATTGTTTTGTCATGGTGTGGATGGGAGGAGAAATGGCATAGGAGTTATCTGGAAGGAACAGTATGCTAAGAGTGTTTTGGAGGTGAAAAGAGTGTCGGATAGAGTGATGTTTATGAAGCTGGAACTTGATGGTGTAATGATGAATGTTGTTAGTGCATATGCTCCACAAGTTGAGTGTGCGATGGATGAGAAAGAAAAATTTTGGAGTGAGTTGGATGAAGTGGTGATGACTGTACCCAAGGTGAGAGAGTGGTGATTGGAGCAGATTTCAATGGGCATGTTGGTGAAGGGAACAGAGGTGATGAGGAAGTGATGGGTAAGTATGGTGCTAAACAAAGGAATGCAGAAGGTCAGATGGTAGTGGATTTTGCGAAAAAGATGGGCATGGCTGTGGTGAATAAGTATTTTAACAAGAGGGAGGAGCATAGGGTGACATACAAGAGTGGAGGAAGATGCACACAGGTGGATTATAATTTATGTAGGAGGGCCAGTTTGAAGGATATTGGAGACTGTAAAGTGGTGACTCAGGAAAGTGTAGTTGGGCAGCATAGGATGGTGGTTTGTAGGATGACGTTGGTGATCAAGAAAAGGAGGAGGAGTGTGAGGGCAGCACCAAGGATCAAATGGTGGAAATTGAAAAAGGGTAATTTTAAGGTGGAGTTCAGGGATGAGTTAAGACAAGTACTGGGTGGCAGTGAAGAGTTACCAAACAGCTGGGTAACTACAGCAAAGCTAGTAAGGGAGACAGCTAGAAAGGTGCTTGGTATGACATCTGGACAGAGGAAGGATGACAAGGAGACATGGTGGTGGAATGAAGAAGTACAGGAGAGTATACAGAGAAAGAGGTTGGCAAAGAAGAAGTGGGATTGTCAGAGAGATGAAGAAAGTAGACAGGAGTATAAGGAGATGAGGTGCATGGCAAAGAGAGAGGTGGTGAAGGCTAAGGATAATGCATATGAAGAGTTGTATGAAAGGCTGGTCACTAAGGAGGGAGAAAAGGACCAGTACCAATTGGCTAGACAGAGGGATCGAGCTAGGAAAGATGTGTAGCAGGTAAAGGTGACAAAGGATAATGAGGGAAACATACTCACAAGCGAGGAGAGTTTGTTGAAGAGATGGAAAGAGTACTTTGAGTGGTTGCTGAATGAAGAGAATGAGAGGGGAGAAGGTTGGATGATGTGGGGATAGTGAATCATGAAGTACAATGGATTAACAAGGAGGAAGTAAGGATAGCTATGAAGAAGATGAAGAATGGAAAGGCTGTTGGTCCAGATGACATACCTGTGGAAGCATGGAGGTATTTAAGTGAAATGGCAGTGGACTTTTTGACCAGATTGTGTAATGAAATCTTGGAAAGTGAGAGGATGCCTGAGTAATGGAGAAAAAGTGTTTTGGTACCAATTTTTAAGAATAAGGGTGATGTGCAGAGCTGTAGTAACTACAGGGGGATTAAATTGATTAGTCACAGCATGAAGTTATGGGAAAGAGTAGTGGAAGCTAGGTTAAGAAGGGGCGTAATGATTAGTGATCAGCAGTATGGTTTCATGCCGGGAAAGAGCACTACAGATGCGATGTTTGCTCTGAGAGTGTTGATGGAGAAGTACAGAGAAAGTCAGAAGGAGTTGCACTGTGTTTTTGTAGACTTAGAGAAAGCATATGACAGGGTGTCTAGACAGGAGTTGTGATATTGTATGAGGAAGTCGGGAGTGGTACAGAATATGTACAAAGGTAGTGTGACAGCAGTGAGGTCTGCAGTGGGAGTCACGGATGCGTTTAAGGTGAAGGTAGGGTTACATCAAGGATCATCTCTGAGCCCTTTCTTATTTGCAATGGTGATGGACAGGTAGACAGAAGAGATCAGACAGGAGTCCCCGTGGACTATAATGCTTGCAGATGATATTGTGATCTGTAGTGAGAGTAGGGAACAGGTGGAGGAGACCCTGGAGAGATGGAGATATGCTTTAGAGAGAAGAGGAATGAAGGTCAGCAGGACTAAGACAGAATATATGTGTGTGAGTGAGAGGGAGGATAGAGGAATGGTGAGGATGCAAGGAGTAGAGGTGGCAAAGGTGGATGAGTTTAAATACTTGGGATCAATAGTTCAGAGTAACGGTCAGTGTGGAAGAGAGGTGAAGAAGAGAGTGCAGGCAGGATAGAGTGGGTGGAGAAGAGTGTCAGGAGTGAATTGTGACAGATGAGTACCAGTAAGAGTGAAAGAGAAGGTCTACAAGAGGGTAGTGAGACCAGCTATATTATATGGGTTGGAGACAGTGGCATTGACAAAAAGGCAGGAGTTTGAGCTGGATGTGGCAGAGTTAAAGATGTTAAGATTTGCACTGGGTATGACGAGGGTGGACAGAATTAGGAATAAGTATATTAGAGGGTCAGCCCAGGTTGGAAAGTTTGGAGACAAAGCCAGACAGGCAAGATTACATTGGTTTGGACATGTGCTGATTAGGGATGCTTAGTATATTGGGAAAAAGATGCTAAGGATGAAGCTACCAGGTAACAGGAAAAGAGGAAGGTCTAAGATAAGGTTTATGAATGCGTTGAAAGAGGACATGCTGGTTGTTGGTGTGACATAGCAAGATGCAGAGGACAGGCAGAAATGGAAACAGGTGATCCACTGTGGTGAACCTTAACGGGAACAGCCAAAAGATGATGATGACAAATTAAAACATGCAATGTCAGACATTTTAGCCAATGCATTTACAGCTTAACTATGGAGTAAGGGGGTCAGTAACTGTACCCAGAGCCTTTGGTCAACACTGTACTGTTTGCATACACTCTCAAACATATGAATGAAACTATCAATATTATCCCCCTCTTTAAATTGCAGAAGAAATTTACTGACTTGTTGTGCTTCTGGGGTCCAGTTATTCCCTTCCCCATTACCTCCATGACTCTGGCGATGGGTTAGCATTTCCCTCTCATGATTCCTTTGAAGCTCATTTTCTTTGGCTTCTGTCTCCAAAAGCTTGGCCTCCAACTCAAGTCTCTTTAGCTCCAGCTGGATTTTTAAGTCCACTGCAGAAAGGTTGAGCTGTCCATTCTCCGAGGATATTGTATCTCCACTGCCTGTCTGATTGTCCTTCGCAGAAAGGTTGAGTTGTCCATTCTCCGAGGATATTGTATCTCCACTGCCAGTCTGATTGTCTTCCTGGATGCTGTTTTCTGATGCAGCTGTAACCAAGGCTGCAATCAGGTCTGCCTTAGTCAGGTTTCTATGCACCATTCCCCTAGTCTGGCACATCTCCACCAGCTGGCTCCTTGTCAGCTTTCCATACTACTTTGCTGACATGATGGCTGCTCACCCTGAATAACTCAGCTAACAAAAGTAATAAAACAGTTGTGATCTGAATTCTAAGTATTCACTGCATGGCTGATTTAGAGTACAAAACACCTTCAGACATCACTGTACACAACCTACAGGATTCACTCTACCTACACCACTACCAGCCAATTAGTATTTGACAATTAATTAATATGTGATGTAGATATTCCACTAATACCCACCACTTAGTATGTGTAGTGGATCCCACCACTGCCATCCATTTAATATGTGAGGCAGATATCCCAACCACTGCCACCAATTAATATGTGATGCCCGTGCCCTGGCCCAGCAATCAAGGAGCCTCAAGCCTCACCACCAACACCAGAGATGGTGTCTCATATAGGAGAAATGATAACAGATACACACAGTAAGTGTAATTTCCCTTAAGAGCACACAGAGATCACAGTCAGTCTGGGGCTGGTTGCTCCCTTGCTCTCCAGGTCCCCAATAAGACTCCCCACTGGCACAGCTATAGGGTCAAGCTAAAACCTCCATTACCCTCTCTGTCCAATCAGTACTTTGTGTCCCTGACCAAGTAGCTAACACACACACACACACACACACACACACACACACACACACACACACACACACACACACACACACACACACACACACACACAGTCACACACACACCCTTTGAGATAAGTATTTATACAACTTCACAGACACTTCTGGGAAAGGCTGACACAGATACTCCAGCTGTGCCCCTATACCCAGACTATATGGTCGTAATTCCTGGCACCATCAGCTAATAATTATCGTCTACCCAAAGGCCCTTAAAAGGGTGTCCAATTATTACTGTGCAATATTATTATCCAATTGGTAAGTGTGACTAAACAGTCTTAAGGCTTATTAGAGTGACTTTGTACAATAAACTATATAAATATGCAATGTACTCTATAGCTAAACTTATCTCTACATAAACCAGCCACAGTTGAAAAGAGTTTAAAATATTTAATGATAAATACTAAAAACAAGGCAATACTACTACATCACAGTGCCATTCAATAGTTGAGAGATCACACAGAAACTTAAAATAATTCAGTAGTGCAGTTCTGACATAACAGAAAAACACTTTGTCTAATCTTTTTCTAATTCCTAGCTATTACTACAAGAAAACATACTTCTAAAATTACACATGTAGAGCATAGGCAGTGCTGAGTTAGATGTCCAAGATCAAAATGCTTACAGTCTCTCACTGAGCAATAGTTTTTAAAATCACTAACAAACATTTCTGCTGGGCCCTCCCAGATTACATTATTTTTGACACTTAGGTTTCCCAGTATACACATTACATCATTTTGACACTTAGCCTGGGGTTCCCAGGCCAACAAGTTACATTATTTAGCAAGCTAACACCTGCTCAGGAAGCTACAACAATAAAAGGCATTTCACATGTACACTGTAGTAATTATTCCTTAAGTTAAAACAATAGAAAGAATGTGCTAGCCCAGACTGACTCCAAGCTCTAAAGATCAAAGGATATATTTTTGAAATAATTTTAACTTCAAAATAAAGATCTGATATGCTTGACTTAGTTTTCTGTACAGCAGATGGCAATGTTGCTACAATCTTGAAGTTCAACATTTTACAGTATTTTCTTTCATTTAAGAAACAAGCCTGTATTTTACATTTATATTTACAAATGCCAGAATTATGTATCAAATTCTATTTGGCTAGGCTTGCAGCCTTCACCCAGAGACCAGTCTTCACATACCTGTTCAGTCATCTACTTTATTTTTAAAAGAAACTAGTGATTTGCACACTCTAACATGTATGAGAAGTTTATTCCAGAGGTTTGGGAGGAGCTAGGATAAATACCTGTCTCTCCAATTTATTTTATTTATCGGTTGGTGAAGATTTAGGTCCATGGTTCTAGTAGTAATGGAGGCATTGTACTTCCAAAAAAAAAACACGAGGTCCAGGACAGCAAGGTCTCTAATGGCATAGTAAGCAAGATAGAGATCGCCACTAAAAAGTCTGTAAGACACAGAATAAAGGGACCAAGCCACTCTTGGTCACTTATGGACATTACACCTGTAACCCTTCTAATTGGGAGCCTTTGTGGTCTTTCTACTTTTGATGCATTAGTGATGTACATCACAAAGTAGTCAGTGTACTTAATAATTGGCCTGATCAATGCAGAGTGTTAGGAAGTGACTACTTCTTTAGACCTTATTGGTATTCCTTTAGCAATTAGCTTGAATAAATAAAAGAACTTTCTGACAACTCTTTACACATGATGATCAAAACAGAGCAACTATCAACTCAAGTACCTAGTATTACTCTTCTTGTGTACATTAAGAAGATGATAAATGCTAAGGCTTGGGTGTTTGTTTAAATAGTTTATTATAAATAAATGCATAAAGATGGATAGCAGGAACATTAAACTTAAACAAACTATCTGACTAACTAACTAACTAACTACATACATACATGCATGCAGTCACTCTGGCTGCTCACTCAAAATAGCACTCTTGCTTGCACATGCTCAATACTTATATGCATGTGCCCACTGACTGGAATGCTTCTTAAAGATATGTCACACACTCTGATCTACACCTAGGTCCCTGATGAAATTTTGTTTAGTAGTGGTGTGTTATCTATACAGTATGATGATTGAAGGGGTTGTTTACCAAAAGTGATAATACTACACTTTTTAGCATTTAGTTGGCACCCATTTTGGTACACCTATAGTTTATTAGAGGAGTTAAATCTGGAACATTTAGGTATCAGATGGTGACTTAATAACAATCCCCATTTTGCAGTCATCTGCATGGATTGTCAGCCAGAAGTCTTGGCTCCCTATTTGGATATCTGAGAAGTTAATACCAAAAAGGAGAGATTCCAGCAATGAGCCCCGAGGGACACTACTGGTCACTTTCTTTCTTTCTTATGAGGTACTAGCAAATTGCACTGTGGGAGCTCTGTCTTTCAGCCACTTTGCTAGGCATGTTGCCATATATGGGGCAACTTTTAAAGGACTTAGCCTTTGTATGATGCCAGCATAGGGAATCATGGCAAAGGCCTTCACCGGGTCAAGATGCACAATGTGAACTGCATGGCCACTACCATAGTTCCTTAACCCCCATGATAAGTATATATTACTCGACACCTGAATAAGTCCAGCTATGCAGCAGATATACAAATTAAGTGTACCTGTGTCTGCTATGAATTGTGAGGGGAAATGTGTACAGGAGGCATAAGATTACAGTACTATGGCTGTTTATATATAACTTGTATCTCTGCAGTTGTATATCTAATGTCCACTTAACGCTATAATGTTATACAGCATAAAAGAGCTAAACAACACTACACTCTATAGTAAGGGGGTTTTCACACAGTGCTATACTTAATAAAAGGATACAGTGGTATACCCTCAGTTGCATTTAGTGCACACAGGTCTGCAGCGACAACCACTCCATTAGTGCTTCTGATACAGTGATGATACCAGTTACCCACAAATCGGAACTCTCTATTTGCATATATGCAGAGTAGCCACCCACAGCAGACATGGCCAAGAAGGCTTCTTTTATATTAATGTATGGGAGTCTATGTCTTAAATCATGTTTTAATAAAGGCGTTTAAAAAGAAAAATTAAGACGTATCCATGTCTGCAAATGTACTTCAGGTGCTTTCATCAAAGCTCTCTTAACCGCTGCTTGTAAGACTGTTATTAGCATCCATGTGAGGCATTGAGAATGTGTGCATACAAGAAAAAGTAGACCTGAAAATGAAACAGAGCATTTCTACATGCTATACAACACAACTGTAAATTACAGATACATGAGACCTGTCACCCTACAAATAAAACAGAACATTTCTACATGCTATACAACACAACTGTAAATTACAGATACAAGAGACATCACTACAGGCAGCTTTGTCATATTAGAATAAAAGGTTTAACATGTTAATACTGGAAAAATTATAGCAGTGGTCGGAAAAGTTATAGCAATGGTAACTACTAAAAGATACCAAAATTTCAGGGTATACATTAGAAGGCATTCTAACCTGGAATCACTTAATTAGATCAGGTAAAAAAGGAGAAGCTACGAAGAAGTACTACTTTAGAGTGTCAGTCTACATTGATCTAGCCAAGGCATTTGACACCTTTCCTCACTCGGGTATTATAGAAAAACTCACCAGCCTGAACATAAAGACCTACATCACAAGATGGGTTGCCAACTGGCTTACAGACAGAACTCACACTGTAAGAATAGCGGGCTCCAGGTCCGACTCTAAACCAGTCACAAGTGGTGTCCCGCAAGGCTCGGTTCTGTGACCCCTACTGTTCAGCATATATTTCTCAGAAGTACAGGGAAACGCAGGAGGACTATGGCTAACCAAGTTCAACAATGACTGCAAACTGGGAGCCATAATTGACTCTCTGGCTGACACGGACATCCTTCAAAAAGGCCTTACTAAGACAGACACCTGGTGTCAAAGTCATGGCCTCAAGCTAAATGCCAAAAAATGCGTAGTCATCCCGTTTGGGAAAAACAAAGCACCCACAAATTACCACATCAGCAGCAGCCCCCTTAATACAGAGGAGGTAATAAGTAATCTGGGGACTCAGGTAGATAGTAATCTCTCCTTTGACAATCATATTGCCAAAGTAGTTAGGAAATCCTTCTATGTGTCCCATCTAATTACTAAGGGATTCACATCTAGAAATAAACAGGTTATAGCACCCCTCTACTCATCACTCATCAGTCCCATCATAGAGTACAATGCCCCATTAGGGATGTACCTCACAAGACAATTCCAACAGCTGGAAAGACCAGCAACGCAACTCACCAAGATGATTACTGGCCTCAAACATATGTCCTATGCAACCCGACTGAAAAAACTCCGGCTGTACTCAGTGGCATATCGCTTACTCAGAGGTGATCTCTGCCTGACTTACAAAGCCATGTCCAACTCAGAAATGATGGACATGCTACACCTAAAGAAATCCAAGTTACTGCGAGCCACGCGCTCTAGTGAGCTAAACCTCGCCTCAGCAATAAATAGAACATGCTGGAGGGATAGATTCCTGTCACAGAGACTCCCCATGCTTTGGAACAAAAATCCTAACTTCATTAGGCAAAGCCCTTCACTAACACTCTTCAAGAGAAGCCTTGACGAGTGGAAGGGTAACAGAAAATACACCCCTGGGATCACTTCATTGGCTCTGCTTGACAGAGGATCAGTTAATTAATCAATGGGGCGGCGAAAGCCGACACACTCTGGCTAGGCTTAAAAATGCCCTCAGGCAGATAGCCTAGTACCTGCCGATGAACCTATGAACCTATGTCACTTACACTGTTGATTTTTTGTTTCTATTCATGGCTTTGCTAGACTAAGAATTGCAGTTCATCCAGATCACACATATACCATACAGTGTAAGTGTCACATACAGGGCTGTGCTCAGTGTTTATACATCTGATGGCCTGTCACACAGCTTCACAGGTCATAGTTAATTTCTGACTTGTGGCCACTGTCTGCATGAAATGTGTATTCTATCCTTACATCAATGTGGAGTTTCTCAGAGTTTGTTCCATTGAGTTTATGTATATGCATATGTGCATATATGTACAAATACATATATGTATGTGTAGGTTGGCACAGTGACACAACAGTTAGTGTTCACTCTTCATAGCAAGAGATTCTCTGGCTCGATTTTTGTCTCAGGTGCCTTCTGTGTGGAGTCTGCATGCCTTCCCTGTGATCGTGTGGGTTTCCCCTGGGTACTCTGGTTTCCTCCCACATTCCAAAGATATGCAGTAGGTGGACTGGACACTATAAATTGATCATAGGTGTGAGTGTGTGGTATGGAAGAACTAGCATGGCAGGGCTAGCCAACCAGTGGTGTAAACTTTAGTTCTAGATTAATGTAACTGTTGAAATGACACCCCAACCCCATGTGGAAAAATGGAAAAATAAGGGTTGTGGAAGGATGGATGAATGGATGGACATACATATGTATGTGTGCGTGTGTGTGTATAGCTAGATAGATAAACAGACAGATAGATAAAAGGGTATCAGCCATCTGAATGAACAGTATGCCGACACCCAGTAGATCGATGTCATAACATCAAACTCACAAGTTTTGATAAGTCCTGCATTTGCTCGACGGATTACCCTAGAGTGGACTAAACCAACGACAAGTGTTTTTCCAGGGGGTAAACTCACTCCCTGCACCCCATGTAGGGAGGGGCTCTCCCCACATCCCTTGGTAACTAATACTTACTCCACGATTGCACAGTCCCTGGGGAAAGGGAATATTCCCTTACCTGGAGAATGTAGATATTGCACACCTGTTGGCCATCTAGTTGCTTCAACAAAATGATGCTGACCACACAGGTACTGGCACACTGTCTGTTCAAACTGGTATCCACCTACATATATAAATATATATATATATATATATATATATATATATATGTATGTATATATATATATATATATATATATATATATATATATATATGTGTGTGTGTGTGTGTGTGTGTGCATGTGTGTGCGCGTGTGTATTTATATAAATATATAAATATGTATATATATATATATATATATATATATATGTATATATGTGTGTGTGTGTGTGTGTGTGTGTGTGTGTGTGTGTGTGTGTGTATGTGTATAAGGTAGCATATACAATGAGCAGTGACATTACTTTAAAAGTTGAACCCCATCTAAATATTAGACTATTTCACTCTAGTAGATTACATTACTGTTACAGAATTGTGAGTACGGCTGCATCAGTCTTCATTAGCCTTTTTAGCATGAGGGAATCATGAAGGTTTTATGAACTCAATAAACAGAATTGCACACATCCAAACACACGCAGAAAAACACAACACATACCCATACCTATCTCTGTGTTGTGTGAACATCCCCAGTGTATCCTGTTTCGAGGCCTCATAAATAAATCATGGATGATTTTAGTTAGTCATTAATGCCAGAGATGAGAGTTTCACATTTCATATTCTACAGTGCAATCATGACAGTGCAAAGTGTGTTAGACAAGAAAATCTCTCTGTTTGCTGGAGGCAGAATTAAAGTCTATCCCTAATTTTGTCTGATCATTATTTCAACTCTTTCTTGATGTCCTGCACTCAGTGTTGAACTGGTATGCCTACTGTTCCCAGTCCTTTTATCATGTATACCATGAACTGTTGGACGCATTCCATAATGCCTGAGATCCTCACTATATGTTAATCAAAGCCCTGCTACACTATCTTATCAGTTAGGTTTGCTATTCTGATGATACAAGACTTGAATCCCCCTTTTATAGTTGAGTTTTTTTAAATCACATATGTTTTTATTTCATCACATCGCTGTTGACTATTGGTGGTAGAGAGGATTAAAATTCTCTGTGGGAGGAAGCAGGGTACAGAGCTGGAATTCAGCACACTGCTTATAACAGTCCATGGTATTTTATGACTCTTTGCAATTTCTTTTTCATAATATTTCATTAAGTGTCTTTAAGGTACACTATATAGAGTATCCCCAATGTCTAGTGATTTCCACAACCTATATTTTTTCATAGTTTCTCAAGTGTTTGGTCATCTCCATGATCCACATCTTCAGTGTTCTCTATGGTGTCCAATGTTTCTCCCACCTGCATTATGTACAAGTGGCATTATAGGATGAGAAGGTATCCATTGTGTCAAATGTTTTCTTCAAACAATATAGTTAGCATAATTCCTAGTGTTCCAACCCATATGTTTACAGTTATCATCGCTAGGCTAGTGTGCTCCCTCAAACCCAATGTTGCCAGTTTTGCTGATTAGTCTATGGATGTGTGGAAGAATGACAGCTACCTTAGCCAGTACAGACACATGAACATTACACACACACTCCTACATAACCTACCCCCTGTAACACCCATACTGTTACCTCTTAGGCAGGCACTAACTCACATATACACTCACACTTGCAGCTCTCAGCATGCACTGACTCACACAATCCATAACTCTACCTGATCACTGAACTCCACAGCACTTTTTTCTACTGTAATTGTTGAACACAGCCTTTTGGTCATGTTCATTACCAGAAGCAGCCAGGAGCAGCCTTGCTAATGTACACAGCTGAATTATTCTTTAAATCACTCAACTGAATAATGTCTTAGTGTAAGCAGTTCTGAAGGGAAAGCACATAGCTAATTAGTATAGCTCTCTCCCCTTTACTATATCATTGGCACTGAGTACTGCCTCAGAGACAGGCCAGAAGTTGCAGCACCCTGGTAAGGCTAACCATAGCCATAAACCAACAACTGCTTTTGAAACATGTATTAAAATACCCAAAACTGAAACCAAAATAATTAGGGTTACAGTGGTAATGGAGTTTCAGAACTTTATTTAGCCCTTTCATTCATACTAAAACTTAAATTCATCAGAATAAAAACAACAAGAAAATGCAAGTATTTAAAACTTCTTATATCAATCACGACTGCCATTTCATAGAATAGTACTGGGATATATGCCCTTGTGGGTCATTTTAAGACTAGCTAATTACCCCATGTCAGAATCAAACCTTGCACTTTATGCCTGTAAGATAAACACCTTAATTAATTATTATGCCAAACTCCCAGCCCTTATGCTAGCCTCCCAACCCATTTAAAGTACCATACACATTAAAAGCAAATCTATTTGATAAATGCATGAAACTACTAAATGTATTTAGTCTATTTGTACTTCTTTAACACTCAGTTAGTTAACACATTTAATATTAATAGTTTCATTCAACCCAAGAATTTAGTCTGCTTTTAATCTTAGTTGCCATTCAGTTTTGTTTATCTCCAGATTGGCTTTAAAATTATCCCCTCTGAAGTCTACTGCCTGATTATCAGTCACAAAAAAAGTAAAATCATACTAAAACTTAACTTCATCAGAATAAAAACAACAAGAAAATGCAAGTATTTAAAACTTCTTATATCAATCCTCACTGTCATTTCATAGGTTAGTACTAGGATATAAGCCCTTGTGGGTCATTTTAAGACTAGCTAATTATCCCATGTCAGAATCAAACCTTGCACTTAATGTCTGTAAGTTAAACACCTTAATCATTATGCTAACCTCCCTGCCCTTATGCTAGCCTCCCAGCCCATTTAAAGTACCATACACATTAAAAGCAAATCTATTTGATAAATGCATGAAACTACTAAATGTATTTAGTCCGTTTGTACTTCTTTAACACTCAGTTAGTTAACACATTTAATATTAATAGTTTCATTCAACCCAGGACTTTAGTCTGCTTTTAATCTTAGTTGCCATTCAGGTTTGTTTATCTCCAGATTGGCTTTAAAATTATCCCCTCTGAAGTCTACTGCCTGATTATCAGTCACAAAAAGTAAAACCCTTTTCTACTCAGTATAATGTAATCTATGCTTATACAGGGCATTATTTAACTCTTTAGTTTTAATAACATATAAGTACTCTTTAAGTTTCTTCCCTACGCTTCTAGTAGTTATACCTGAATGAAATTAAGGGATGGCAGAGCACTTAGCTAAATAACCCATTATCAATTAACAGGTGTACCTGCACTTGCTTCCAATATTATAACTCAACTCTTCCAAGTAAATATTGGGTCCTTCAAAAATAAAATGGCATGCCTTACATTCACCACAGTTACATGTACCTTTTCTTTGTGAGGAAGTGTGCTTACTAATAATGCACTATCAGTATGCAACCAGTTCTTAAAATTAAACATTTTCTTATAATTTGGCTTGTCACCAATAGTTTGTACAAGTTAATCATTACCTTGAACTACTTTCCATCTTTTAACAATTATATCGCTAAAACTACAAGTACTTGTGGACATATCCAAGGAAAACACCACATTCAAAAATTATTTGTGATTATTAATAATAAAATTAATATTAGTTAATCTGTCTCTTAAAATATGTGGAAATTATGTATTTCTCTTATACTCCATTTCTTTCGCACTATTTCTTAGGTCTTTTGACCTCCAACCCCTCTCCTTAAACGTCCATATAACAAATAGCATTTTTTTTTCAAACTGTTCATGTGAGGTGGTCAGTCAAGAAGCACTAATAAACTGCCCTCTGGGTATGTTCTTTGTAATATGTAAGGGTACTCACTTGTCTTGTTGTGAATTTTAAAAACTTATTGTATTCTTTAAATATGTCAAAGTATTACAGCTCCTCTATTTAGGCCGAGAATTTCAGGAGCATGGGAGCAGCTGAAGGTATTTCAGTTTTTATGGTTTGTATTTAAATCTTTTGGTACAAAAAATTGAAGAGAATTATAGATCAAGTATATGCTATAAAAAGTAAACATTTGAATGATGTGCAATATAAACATGCACTACATTGTACAGAGTGGAAAATGTTTTTATTTTTTGTGAGTGATTATCAGGCGGTAGACTTGAGAGGGGATCATTTTAAGGCTTAGTTAGAGATAAAGGAAACTGAATGGCAAATAAGATTAAAAGTAGACTTTAGTCCTGGCTTGAATAAGACTATTAATATTAAATGTTTCTGAACTATTACATTGTTAAAGAAGCACAACTGTACCAAGTATATTTAGAGCATATTTAGTCAGGTATATGTATTTATCAAGTTTTTTTTTTTTTTATCATGTGTGTGGCACTTTAAATGGCAATGGTGACTGGTCATATGACTGATACAGGAAGTTTTAAATACCTGCTTTTCCTTGTTATAGAAAGAATGAAAGCACTAAATAAAGTTCTTAAACACTACTACCAACTCTGTCCTTGGTGTTTCTGGATTTAATTTTGCGGATTTTAACAGCTGTTTCAAGAACATTTGTGGGTTTATGGTTGTTTTTGTGTGCATTTTACTCAAGTTCTTGGTGACAAGCAGTAGTTCAAACAGTTTAGAAAGACTGACATTGCATTCACATCCTGACAGAATGCTGTTTGGAATAATCTCAATCAAGTCCTGAAAGTCATCCATTCTCTTATTGGAAGTTTCTCAGCATACGTACAGGAATTAAAAAAGACCACTCTTCTCAGGTCTTATTTACCATTGTGGAGCATAATTCTTCTTTTAGTTCCAGTTCTGAGACTATGGTTGGGGAGTCTGAAAGGAATTTTATGTAACCAGTGAATGTTGTCAACCATAAATGGGATTCACTGTCTTCTTTTCTCATATCATTCACCGATATCTTTTTCTGGCAGCTTTTCTAGTGGAGTAAGTGTTGGCAGTTCTAACAATAATACTACAAGTAATTATCTTCCAGAAGTATTAAAACTGTATGAGAAAATTTTTAAAAAACATCAATCCTTGATGTAATATAATTTGTATGTAGAAAAACATATTTCCTTAAAATAATACCTAACAGTGAATGTCTTTTCAAGTTTCCCATTTGCCTAATAGGTGATACATTTTGTCCTAGAATTAAGTCTTTTTTTTCAATCAGACTGGGTTAGAGCTATTAAGACAACTTATCAAAAAATAATGAAGAAGTAATTTCTTCTCTGCATGCTGAAATAATAGCCTTATATGAAAAAATAGAACTTTTTTAACAACACCACAAATGCTTGTCAAAAAATAATAAAGAAGTAATTTCTTTTCTGAATGCTGGAATAATGGCCTTATATGGAAAAATAGAACTTTTTTAACACCACCAATGCTGCTGAATACGAGAATATTTATTTCTTTTAAAAAGGAGGCCAAAACAGTTATTGTTCATAAACAAGAAAATTACTAGGGATGTTACAGCATATAGTAACAATGTTATCTTTACTATCTCAGGCAATGGGCAATCATAAGTTCATTACTCCATGTGAGCAACAGTCTCATCCATGGTTCCAGTACTGATAATGTTTTTCTATGAAACAAAATAATGCCATTCATACCTCCAAGGAGGTCAGAGAGATTGGCCTCCTGGAATCAAAATCATTGGAATCAAAACAAAAAGTCTATAACCACTATCAGCAATTATGATGAAGCCTTCATTTTAACCTGTATCATGAAGTGTTTACTATCATTTGGGTTTATTTTTATACATAGTAAGAAAGCCAAGATTAGATACTGATTTGAGGCTATTTACCATAAATGTAAACTCATGTTATATTTTGCATAATATCCATTTCAATGAAAAAAGTTTGCACAAACACTCCCTCTTTAATCTACCTTTCCTTTTGGCTATTCAAATCTTTCATAATTTTGAGAAGATTATATTGTTCTTTTATTAAACAGTGAAACTACTTTTCCTTATTATAATAATATCAGTATTGTTCATAAAAAGCCATTAGAATGATTAGGAAAAAGAAAAAATGTAGGCTCAGGAAAGCAGATAAAGGGGGATGGTTTGTCATTATGTATAATTGTGACTATACAGTTGAGAATGAAAAAAATGTTCTGCAAGATTCAATAAACTCCATGTAGGCTCCGTGTAGAGCTTACATGGAGTGTATCCATGTACACAGCCACAAAGTGCTCTCGGCAACGTGCAATGTATATTAATGACGCATGGCACGTCCCAGTAGTGTTGGCCTTGGAACCTTGTAGAACAACACAGGTAATGAATTTGCATACAAGAGAGTGTCAACAGTCAAGCCAATACCTCTCAACCGCTTAGAGCAAGAAATCTGTACAAAGCCATTAAATACAGTGGGGCAGAGGCCGAGAAATATGGACATAGGAATGTATTGCCCTTAGAAACTTAGAAAGTTGACAGAATAAACTGTTATGCATTAGCATGCATCTTCTGAAGAGCGTGAACTTTGAAATGAAAATGTTTGTCATTATTTAGTGACTTCCATCCTGAATGATTATTGTTAAAACCACAGATTTTAGGAAGAACACAACAAAAAATAAGCCCAAACCCTGGTAAAACTGTCAGAACTAGTTATATCTGTATAGTCTGGCTTTCCTTCTATTTTGTTTTTATTTTTGCCATGTTTGCAGGATGCACAGTGGCGTTTGGCAATGCTTACTTCATTTGCACAATGACCACCCATGTATCAGACATGACCCAGACATCATTTGCACACCATCACACAATAATTCTTTAAAGGAAAGGAATGGGGAAGATAGGAAAGTGGTGAAATGGAGAGCAAGGAGATGGGAAAACAAAGTGAAGAGAAGGCAGAAATGTGCAGAAAGGGTATAGGTAAGAACAACAGCTATCCATTTCCTTGACAGCAACTACTAGGCACAAGTACAGATTCTTAGCTGAATTTGGACTCCCACCTCCAGATAGAGGGGTGACAACAACATAATAATGTTGTGAAGCCAATTGGATCAAATTGAGTGTGCTCAGTAGACACGTGTGAAATGGAGAGTTATGTATGGGACAAATTTTTTTTTGGGACAGGTGCCCTTTTTTTGTAAGGAGAGAGTGGAATTTTGGGAAAGGGACATAGGCAAGTCTAGGCCAGGCAAGTTTGGAAGGTGAGGAAGCATTTGCAGACAGACAAGACATACAAAACAAGAATGGCTGATGAAGGATACAAGAGGGGGTTGAACACCTTGGGTGGGGTGGAGGTGGGAGGATTGGAAACCTATGGATCATGTTTTGTAACAGTGAGAATCGAGTCCTCATCCTCTGGACTGGCATCACTGTCACCTCACTGTGCTTATTGTTGCAGTGTCTGATGTCTACATATCCTTCTGTTACTCAGGATGACTATGGAGAGCAGTGTCTCCATTCAGAGTAGGCATGCACCAATTGTGTGAGGCATAATCCTATGCACCAGACCTGGCAATTCAGCTTTGGTTACAAACTCACCACCTCTGCCTCTGCTTCCAGTATCCATCTTGATTAACCGATCTCTGTCAGAAAGTTACGTTCCCACATTGTGGAAAGTCTCACATATAATTCCCCTCCACAAAGGCGGACCCTCTGCAGAACTAACCAATTACCGCCCCATAGCTATTCTCTCTCCATTCTCCAAAATACTAAAGAGATGCATACACTCTCAGGTCTCACACTACCTCCTTAATAACAACCTCCTTTCCAGTACTCAGCATGGTTTCCGACCAAAACATAGCACCACCACTGCCTTACTCTCCTTTACAAACACTATCCTTCAGCATAAAAACAATGGCTATCTCTCCTCTGCTACTTTCCTAGACCTACCTAAAGCATTTGACATGGTCCCACACAAACAACTTATCTCTGTCCTCAATAACCTATCCTTCTCACAATCAGTCACCAACTGGTTTCAGAGTTACCTGCCTGACCGCCAACAATCCGTTGTATGGCAGAATGACATATCTCCCCAACTACCTGTCTCCACAGGGGTTCCCCAAGGATCCAACCTTGGACCCCTACTTTTCTCTGTTTACACCAATAATCTAGCCTCTGCCACCAAACATGGCACAATCATCCAATACGCAGATGACTCTACCATCATCTACTCAGCCCAGTCCCTACCCAAACTGCAAAAAGTCACACAGGAAGCCTTTTCCTCTGTTGAAACATGCTTATCCGATGCCCAATTAATACTCAACCCAAACAAAACTAAACTACTCATCTTCCAACCCACCAAACTTACTCAAAACAACTCTCACTTTAACATCACAGCAAAAGACAACACCACTATATACCCAACTGAACACACCAAATTGCTAGGAGTGGAAATAGACAATAAACTAAAATTTGACATTCACATATCCATGACCATAAAAAAAGTCCACAAAAAACTAAGAGCATTATACAGAAATAAACAATTTCTCACCAAAGCAGCAAAGATTTCAATAGCAAATTCCCACCTTATCTCCACCCTACTTTATGCCTCTCCAGTATATACCAACCTAAGGCAATGTGATCTAAACAAGCTAGAGACCTGCTACAACAAAATTGCAAAATTCACCACAAGGGCATCCTACCGTAGTCACCACTGTCTCTCACTTGCTGAACTGGGCTGGCTTGAACTCCCTCACCTCCTTCAGTGGTATCAACTCTCACTCACCCACAAACTAGTAAACCATCCACTAAATGTCCCATCCCTCCAGAATCTACTCCAACCCTATCGCACCACCAGACCACTAAGATCCAGCAACAAATATCACTTGCAGATCACTAAAGCCAATAACTCTGCTTGTGAAGCACTATTCTCTTGTGCCATAGCCAAATTATGGAACTCACTCCCACCCACAATTACCTCCATACCATCATGCACCAACTTCAAAACTTTATTAAAAGTGCACCTAAAAACATGCTGGCTATGCCCTTGCAACTCCCACTCTAATATCATCCACCCCATCCAACTACTACCTTTCTTTCACCTCCACTAACTACCTTGATGATAGCAAGCTCAGATGCTCATAAGCCTAGTACTTATTATACAGCAGAAACTTCTCATTGTTACATTTGTTGATGCCTGTTATGTACTTCACAGATAAAGATTCTAGTTGTCTACTGATGTACTATGTTCTTCATCTGTAAATATGTTGTAAGTAATTTCTATGTTAAATTGTTAATCACTATGTAATCCAATGTAACTACTGTCTGTTTATTTTACTGTGGAGCTTTTCTCCCCGGGCCTCCGCTGAAAATGGACCCACGTCCAGTCGGACACTCCCGGTCAACAAATTTAAATAAATAAATAAATAAATAAATTATCATATCAGTACATCACTGGCAATATTAGTGTGTCATCTATCAGGAAAATAGTTAGGATATAAGAAATACTAGGTCATCTGCTATAACTCAGAGAGACTGTAATGTGAAGTGGGACACTTGAAAAAAGACAGATGTCTGCTTTATTAGAACCCTGAACCTTATCCATGGTAGTTCTATACTCACAGCTGTTGCCAGTAGAAGCATTAAAGAATACATGTGCATGTTTAATTACATTGCTATGCAATGCAAGGACACATTACTAAGATACAAGCTGCAATCCTGGTATCAGAACCCAGGACCATGTGAATTTCAGGCTAACACTTAACATCTGCAGCCACAGGAGAGGTTACATTAAAAAATGACTACATTAATATTTATCCTGAGGTTTTCACTGCTACACTCAGCACAACGGCAATTAGTGGGTTTGCACTTTGCAGTCTGACATTAACAGAATGCATCCCAGGTCTATTTTTAGATGTCTGGGTCCCATCTGCTACCTGGGTGGTTCACTTCTACAGTTTTTGCACTGCCATTGTGTGTGCAAACCAGCTGCTCATAGCTGACACTGTTAGTGTGATTCACAGGAATGCACAGCAATGCACAAACAGAGGCTCCAAATATTGAGGTAACAACAAGTGATAATAGGTAGAATACAAAATCAATGTATCACATACACTACTAGACTATGTTACTGCAAAGAAAATATCCCCACATAGTTCTACAGTCCAATTCACCATCCAATGCACATACAAAACATAGGGTGGGTGCCTTGACCCTGTGTTTCAAAACATATACCTTTGTACCAAGCAACAGCAGGCATCCAGCGATATACCTCTCAACCTCTTAGAGCAAGGAATCTGGACAAAGGCACCAATAATTGGGGGACAATGGCCTAAAAATAGGGGCACTCTTTAAATATTACTCTTACATACTTAGAAAGTGGACAGAATAACATGTTATGCAATAGAATGACTTTTCTGAAGGATATGAAGTCTGAAACTCAAATGTGTTGTATTATTTCCTGACCTCAGTCCAAATGATTTGCCAGTGATTTGCCAGAAAATCACAATTTTATGAGAAACAGACCAAATATATGAGTCCAATATTTAGACATTCTGAAAAAATCTATATAGTTGAGAGGGATGTCCAGCACACAATCAAATTGAAAATAATGTACATTCGCAATAAAATATTATGTTACCTGTACATTTAGAGAAATGTTTTTCTTTTAAAACAGTGAACTTACTGATTACACACCCCATTATGATGTTTACTTGCAAATATGCAACACTATTTTACATGTCTGTGTTTCTTGGTCATTCATCAGTTATCTGTTCAGTAGTCTGGGACATTTGCATTTACAATGTCAAAGGATATTAACTGGGAATAATATGACATGTGTTAGCCAACTAAGGAAAGACAAGTTGGATTAAAATATATGTGCTCTCTGTCATGTTGTAGCATGGCATACAGGAATATTCAAAAGATCCTGGATGCTTATGCCAATGACATACCAAGCATGTCCCCTGGTAGTCTGCTAAGAGTACCTGTGGCTAGCATACTAACTTAACACATACCTTATTTTCCACTGGGATGGGTTCCCTGCGTTTGGCTTTGTATCTCACTCAAGGCTGCCAGACGTCCCACAGTTCCTCTACTGTGTTGTTGGCCTGCAAAGTCTTCACCCTCCCTGTCTATGGCTATTGGCAGCAGCTGCATCACCTTCAGCCTGTAGCACACACATATGTATGTAAATTGTAGCTGCTGCTAAAAATCTGTCAGTGCTATGTTGTATTTGTACTCCACTATTTCCTCACTCCACAAATAAGAAAGGGCATGGTGTCTACACTGATGCCTTATATCTTGTTGAGTAGCTCCATGGGCTTGGTTGATTAGCATGCAATTCAGCATTGCATGCTGCAGTTAGCATCTCTGAAGCACAGACTAGGTCAGATGCAATCTGTTTACTAATGTACACCAATATAAAAAGGCAAATGTGTAGCTAGGCAAACCGATGTGGATGAGAGTTGTGTCATAATTCAAACTCAGTTATACATATTTTGGAGCAGTATATTTTGACAGGGGAGTATTGTGCTACATCAGGTATGTATCCATTATGTTACCTAAATAATGCACATGTTGGAATGTACTTAGGAATAGTGTGAAATAAATCAGTAAGCATTTGTTAGAAATGTACTCATGACATGGTCTTGTTTTCCATCCATTTGAGAGGTACAGAGGATGTAGAGTAAACCGAAGGTCTAATGCTGTGTGATAACTATGCACACATGTTTCATGGATAGGTCCTTTGAGAGCACATTTAACATTTGACTGTTGTTTGGTTCGCACATTTGTCCCTCAACCTGTTTTTTTTTTTTTGGGGGGGTGGGGTGAGTTCCTGGTATGGCACAAACTAGAATGGACTTTTGTGATGGGTGTGTGAGCATAAGTGAGTATCTGTTATGGCACTGTTGAATCTTTAAATTGTAATCAAGTGGTGAATATGAGAGCCTTCCTGTACTGCTTTATCTGTACACAGTTTAGTTGTACTTACGTGATCCTTACATGTGTTATCATGATTTTATCTTTCAGTAAGCAATATGCCCACTTTTCATAGACCCCCTTTTTCTGATGCATAGAATGACCTCATAATTGAAGTGTTATGCCAACATCATGCAGTCCTGATATCCAGAGGGTTGGCCAATATGTCAGAGGCATGGACATGATTCATGTTGCAAGGAGGCAAGCTGCTGAAGTGGCACATGATCATTAGGTCACCGGTGGTGGGCCTGCAGTAGAACAAACTCTCACTGCACCAAGGAATTCCTGGCAAACACTGTCACACAGGACAGTGTCCAGTTGTCCATTAGCCAGTACGTTCTGGGTGTGTGTTCCACTCTTGCATCCCAGGAGGAGCTTCCAGGTAGGCTTTGTTAGACCATCTGTTGCATTCATTCTGTAATAGTGTATATAGTTTATATGTGTGTCAGGTTGTTATTTTGGTGGGGTATTTAAGATAGCTGCAGTTTTAAGGTCATTTAGAGGTTGTCAGCCACATTCTTGTTAACATTGCATTTACTGTAGATATAGATTATTAAAAGCATTACCCCCTGTTACACTGTTAAATGTGGTGCTATTGACATTACCTCTACATTACTTGTTTCAGGACCATCAGGAATCCACAGATATAGGTCTCCTGCAGTTTGTAAGCATAATACATTTATGTCAGTAATGTAGATACATTCCAACATATCTGCTAAAGTGGCATGTCAGGGCTGCTCTATGGATTGCTGTACTGTCTGCATAGTTGTCAACTGTATATATATTTTCAGAATGTTCAGATGTGTGACTCATACCTCTGGCCCATATTTAAGAGCATAGTGATTGCTTTACACACTACTGACAAGTAATTAAAGATTGGACTCATGAAATAATGACACAGATCTCAAACTCAGACTGCATACCCATCATAAATGTCACGGTGAAGCAATACCTGTTATTCTATAGGATCATAGGATCATAGGAGGTTACTAGGGTAATGGCCCTGGGGCCCTTACAAGCCTAGCCAAGAGTTTATCCCCAAAAAAGAAACCTCAGTCAATACCTGTCACCACTGTCAATGAGGGACACAGGTGGAATCCCATTGGGATAAATTTGAAGAGAGTCAGCGAGGCACTCTGTCTGACATGTATGGGAAGGCTATTCCAGAGATGAGGCAGCCTCTGGGAGACAAACCTGTCTCTCCATCAGATAATGATGATGTCACATATTAGATTGGGTCTATGTTATATCAGTAAAGTCTGAAAACAGTGAATACTATTTGGGCGACACCAACTGTGCGAATTATGGAAATATTGAATCCGAAAAAAAAAACTAAGACAGGCAAACTGTCTTAAAGTGTTTCATGCAGGGGGTAAGCCCCCCTGCACCCCCAACACCACGGCTACTTAAATATACCAACTCTGTGATCACACTACATTGAAGTAAAGGGAAGAATTCCCTACGGCAATCTCCGTTCATTCTTGCAATGTTTCCCATTTCTGCACATTTGGTGTCACCCAAATGGTATTTGCTATTACCGGACTTCATTGATATGATATAGACCCATTAGATTTAAGCCTTTCAAGTGCATAATATGTGAGGAGTTTGACTTATGTATATTGAGCATTTCTAGTAGGGCAGGGTTCGATGTTGCCTTGTAGGCAAAACACAGATCACATCTGTGTAATCTGTATGATACCGAGTAGAGTTTTAGTGATCTGAGCCTGTCTGCATAGGACAGGTATTGGAGGCCATGGATTCTCTTTGTGAGGTATTTCTGTGGTCTTTCCAGTTGGTGCAGGTGTTTGGAGAGGTACATACCAAACGGGGCATTATATTCAATTATTGGCCTAATGAGGGAGGATTACAGAGAGGTAATAACCTCTTTTTTCTGGATACAATCCCTTTACTTATGAGATGAACTAAGTAAAAGGCTTTTCTGACCACTACTGCTACATGATGGTTGAATGTGAGATTGTTGTCAACCTGAGTACCCAGGCCTCTCACCATAGGCTGTGTGCTTAGGGGGTTGCCATTGATGTGGTAATCAGTAGGGGCCGTGTTTTCGCTGAATGGCATGATAATACATTTTTTTGCATTTAACTTAAGGCCACAACTTTGGCACCAGTCATTTGTTGCTGTGAGACCCTCTTGCAGTGTGTTATCATTTGGGGAGTCAATGATAGCTTCCAACTTGCAGTCATCTGCAAACTTGGTCAGCCACAGTCCATTTGTATTTGCCTGGACCTTTGAAAAATAGATGCCAAACAGTAGGGGTCCCAGGACAGATCTCTGGGGAACACCACTTCTGGCAGGTCTGTTGTTGGAGATGGAGGCACCTATTTTGACCTTGTGGGTCCTATTGGTGAGCCAGTTGGCCACCCACCTGATGAGATAGGGATTCACACTAAGTTGTGTTAGCTTTACAATGATACCAGAGTCAGTGATTGTGTGAAAGGCCTTGGCCAAGTCAAGGTATGCTGTATGTACTGACTTTCCCACATCCAGGGCCTTGGTGACAGTCTTAAAGAAGTCAACCAGGTTCAACAGGCAAGATCTGCCCTTGACAAATCTGAACTGCGTAGGTTCAAGTTCTTGGAGATTGCCTATGTCCTCGTTTATGAAATACATAATAATATGCTCCATGGCTTTACAGATCAGACTTGTCAAGTTAATGAGGCAATAGTTTCCAGGATCAGTAGTGGCACCACCTTTGTGCAAGGGGATGTCAATGGCAGTTCTCCACTCTGCTAGAATAATGCCTGTACTTAGGTTGTGGTTGAATAGGATGCTCAATAGCAAAGCTAGTTCTTACTGGAGATGGTGCAGAATACATCCTGGGATCCTATTAGGTCCCATGGAAACTGTGTTCTTTGCTTTGGGTAGGGCCTCTAACACTTGATCTATGTTGATATGTGGCATGGGACAAGTATCAGGGATGTTGAATGGACCTTTGGGGGGGATAGAGGGGGTGAAGTTTGTGCTGAACCTATCTGCTAGCAAGTTGGCTAAGTCAACAAGATCAATGTAAGTGGTGCTGTTAATTACTAATTCTGAACAAACCTGGGCTTTGTCATGGAGGTTCCTGACATAACTGAGGAAGGATTTGCAGTTTCCCCTGGTTACAGAAGCTAGTTTCAGTTCATAATTGGCTTTGGAGGTTTCCACTAGTGATCTAATTGGCTTGTTGAGGCTGAGGAGGGAGCTTTTCCAATTTGTAATTTGTTCCTGTTTAGCCTTGGACAACAGTTTCTTCCTTTGATTATAAAGCCTGTTCACAGTGGATGCCCACCAGACAGATGCGTGTTTCCTTGAGGAGCAGGTTTTAGTTCTGTTGGGTATGGTTGAGTCCATGCAGTTGTACAGTGCTGGTATATTGCATTGGCGTAATGTTCAACATAGTCTGCTTCCTGTGAGGGGGGAGGTGGTGTGAAGCTATGGATACCCTCCCTTAGGAGGTTGTAGTTAGCTTTTGAGAAGTTTTTTAGCCTATGTGGGATAAAAATTTTGACTGAGACAGATCGATGATCTGATCTGACCTGGGAAGAACATGGTGTGGTGCAGCTGTCACCCATGTTTTACTGATTAGCTGGTAGGGACAACATTAAGTGGGAGAACTACTCAAGTACTAACTCCCTTTCCCAATGCTTCTTAGAATTTATAAACTCGAATGCCCTGGATCAACTGGTCAACACCACCACCAGAGGTGACAACATATTGGTCCTGGTCATCACCAACATGGGTGACCGGCATTCTACACCGGAGGTCAAACCCTCACTGGTTAGATCAGACCATAGACTAATCACTCTGGATATCCACATTCTGCTCCCACCCCCAATCAAGGAAACCACCGTGAAAAGCTTTTCAAAAGCAAACTTCATGTTACTTAAGAAAGAGGTGGAAAGGTTCACAGCCCCCATGCTAAAGGACAATGCTGTCCAAACTGCTGAATCCCTTACGAAGTCACTCTATGAGCACCTGCAAGAATGCATGGATCATGCTATCCCAAGCAAAACCAAGACTCACTCCTCCAAGAAAAGGAAACCAGTCTGGTGGACTCCTGCCATAAACAAGCTATAAAATAGAAGGAGGAAACTAGTGCAGAAAAGAGTAAAATCCCAGGAAGGAAAGACATCCCTGATCAGCAGGAAACTACGATCCCTCATAAAATCATCCAAGGCTAGCTTCGAAAGAAAAATTGCCAAGGACTCCAAAGATAACCACAAAGTGTTCTTTAGCTATGTCAAGAACCTAAGTGTAAACTCTCAGATCTGCTCTGAGTTAGTGCAGAATGGCACAAAATACACTGAACCGATTGATATTGCCAACATTCTGGCAGACAGGTTTAGTGCAAACTTCACCCCCCTCTCACCCCCTAAAGGGCCCATAACCATACCAGAAGAATGTAGTGCCCCGGCAATCACTGACACACAGGTTAAAACAGCCCTATCCAAAGCCAAAAATACAGCTTCATTGGGATCAGACGGTGTCCCAGGCTGTGTCTTACATGAGCTCCAAAATTAACTAACCCCTCACCTAAACACACTTTTCAAACTCAGCCTTTTTACAGACTATGTACCCATTGAGTGGTGCACAAGAACAGTTATCCTGCTCCACAAAAGTGGAGCCACAACGGACCCCGAGAACTATCACCCTATAAGCCTGACTAGCCTGGTCTGTAAGGCTATGGAGTGTATCATCATGGAATTCATTAACAGAGACATTGGGAACCTTCAAACATTGGACCCTACTCAGTTTGGCTTTGTTAAGGACAGATCATGCCTCTTAAACCTGGTGGACTTCTTTTAGACAGTTACCAAGTCTTTAGATGAGGGGAAAGGAGGTCCACATCACCTACCTAGACCTTGCAAAGGCTTTTGACGCCATTCCCCATTCTGGTATTATAGGCAAGCTCACCAGCCTAAACATAAACCCCTACGTCACGAGATGGGTTGCCACGGATAGAACCCACACGGTGAGAGCTGCAGGTTCTAAGTCCGACTCTAAACCAGTTACAAGTGGCGGCCCCCAGGGCTCAGTTCTGGGAACCCTCCTGTTTGGTATATACTTCTCAGACGTACAGGCAAGTACAGGAGGACTATGGCTGACCAAGTTCACAGACAACTGTAAACTGCGGGCCATAACTGACTTTCCAGCTGATACAGACATCCTCCAGAAGGGTCTCACTGAGATGGATACCTGGTGTCAAAATCATGGCCTCAAGCTAAATGCCAAAAAGTGCATAGTCATCCCCTTTGGAAAAAACAAAGTACCCGCGAACTACCACATACGTGGTAGTCCCCTAAATACGGAAAATGTAATAAGGGATCTGGGGACCCAAGTAGATAGTAATCTCTCCTTTATTAATCATATTGCCAAGTGGTTAGAAAATCCTTCTATGTGGCCCACCTCATAACAAAAGGGTTTGCATCTAGAACAAAAGAGGTTATTGTACCCCTCTACTCATCACTCATCAGACCCATCATACAGTACAAAGCCCCATTTGGGATGTACCTTACAAGACACCTGCAACAGCTGGAAAAAACACAGAAGTACCTCACCAAGAGGATTACTGGCCTCAAACATATGCCCTATGCAGCCTGACTGAAGAAACTCCAGCTGCACTCGGTTGCTTACCGCTTGCTCAGAGGTGATCTCTGCCTGACATACAAGGTCATGTCCAACCCAGAATTGATGGACATGCTCCACCTAAAAAATAACAAATCCCCAAGAGCCACATGCTCTAGGGATCTAAACCTCACCACAATGATAAATAGGACATGCTGGAGGGATATATTCCTGTCCCAGAGACTCCCCATGCTTTGGAACAGGACTCCAATCTACATTAGTCAGAGTCCCTCACTAACACTCTTCAAGAGAAACCTTGATGAGTGGATGGGAAACAGAAAATTTACCTCGGGATCACTGCAGTGGCTCTGCTGGACAGAGGCACAGGGAACTAAGGGCTCTGCTGGACCGAGACACAGGGAACTAATCTAAGGGGGTGGCGAAAGCCAACACATTCTGGCTAGACTTATAGATGCCCTCGGGCAGATAGCCTAGTACTTACCTATGAACCTATGTGAGAACCAAGTCCAGAATATTAGCTCTCCTTGTTAGAGATGAGATGTGCTGGTCTAGTGCATTCAAATTGATGAAGTCAAGGAATCATTGGGTGAGTGCATTAGTGCAGGAATAGTTCACCCAGTCTATGGTGGGGTAGTTGATTTCACCAAGGATCAGGGTATTGGGGGTAACTTGATGGAGTTAAGTAGGTCCAAGTAGGATGAGTGGGTGTCCTGAGTCATGGAGGTGGTTTATAGCTGGCTATAACTTGGATGGGTGTCTTTCCAACTGTCAGTTGCACCTGGAGTAATTCCAGTGCATCATGCTGACAAAGCAGTCTGGAGGTGTGCCTGTCCTTAATGAAGATAGAGACTCCACCATCCTTAGTCTTCCTGACCTCATTTTGGGGTTGGAATTTGTGGAATGAGGTATAGCTGGTAAGGAAGGGGTGCTCTCTACAGCCCTGAACCAAATTTCCATGACCACACAGACATTGGCATCTTCCAGTGTGAGGAGAGCCTCCAGTGAGTGGATTTTCAGGTTAAGGCTCCTAGCATTATGCAGCATGACCTTCAATTTGCTTTTTTACAGATCTTTTATGTTGGAAGATTTGTCTTTGGGACATTGCCTAAAAAAGGCACAATGGGGGAGGCAAGAGCCTTGGCCAGGATCTAGAATCACAGGGGTGACAGGTGGAAGCCATTTCTGGCAAAGCATTGAGGCCTGTCAACCATGTCATCCCAGACTGATAGATACTGGATCCCCTTGGAAAGACACAAGAAACTAAGCCAATTGTTATGTCACAATGGTCCCTTTTCTTGGGCCTTTGTCCACCCATTTTTCATGGCTTTGCCCACATTCCTTCATCTAAGAGGTTGAGAGGTATGAATGTCTTTAATAGTGACAGCATTGTAAATTGGTTAACATATATTGCAGCATAGCAATGCAGATATTAATGTCTTGCCTTACCGGCAAACATCAGAGCAAAAGCAAAGCACAGGGATTTTAAACTCACACTAAAAAAATACCTCAGAGATACAAGCATCTGCACCTGTTCCAAAAAGACCTAGCAACCCTGTTCCAATTGATCTAGCTACCCCTTCCTCCCCACCCCACCTTCCATTCCTTAATTCTTCGATACTTTAATTCTTCCTCCTCCCTGTCCCATTTCTTTTGGTTCTACTTTATCTTACCATCCTTTATTTTTCCCTCTCCCCTTCTCAAAAGACATAGCTGCCTGATTTGTTGAGTCCTGACCATAAATATTAAGCTCTCCCATTTCCCTCTTCGAAATAGCTTCTAGTCTTACTAATGTACATTAGCTAACCTCTACTTTCTTCTAATCTCTTTTTACAAAGGCCTACCTGGAGTCTACATAAAAATCCTTCTGGACATCCTTTCTAACTATACAAACTTTCTTTATAAAGTGTACAATCAGCCTACCAAAAGAATTGTAATTAGATAAACTAACTGAACTAACCTATATCTCTGTATTTCTTGATTGCAAAATTTCTGTTGTAAATGAAAATCAACAGCCTGTATGTCAATAGGGCTACCTTGTAACTTTGGAAGCTATTCACCCACATGTAAACGTAATGATCACTTTACTTATATTTTGTCAAATGTTTTTACTTTATGGAGCTTTTCTCCCAGGGCGTCTGCTGAAAATGGGTTCCTGACCTAGTCAGACTTTCCCAGTCAACAAATGTCAAATTAATAAATAAATGTATTCCTGTTTTCCTTCCTTTTATCATAGGTGAATATGGAAATGGTTCTGTGCTCCATACTCCTGATGTCAGTGTCTCATCAGACTCTGATGATGATGGTGGCCAAAGTGAGGCACAGCTGGGGGTTGCAGAGGCTGATTCTGACACAGAGGTTGACATCCAGCGAGCCCTTTCATTATCAACAGACACAGCCAGTATGCCTACACATACCCAGTCCTCTGAGGCCATAGATATCGGACAGTTGGAAGGTGAGGACATTGACCAGGGAAGTGTGGCTACTAATGCGGCTTCAATGACTGTTGACACTGGTCATAGCCAAACTGTTGGTGAGGTGTCACACAGGCAGATTGATAAGGGTGCTTGGAGGAGGCCTGCTGTGCCTCGCAAACCTGTTGCAGGTGTCTCATTATGTGTTACTCGACGTATGTTTAGAGTTGTCATGGAAGCACAGGCACATTCAGAAATGAAATCCAAGAGAATGATCAGGGTTATAGATGCAGCACAATCTGACATATGTGATTGCCTTCACTGTGTTGTTTATTCCCTGGATTGGTTGAATAACACATTGGAACAGGATGTCTCTGTGAGGGAGAGCACAGTATCTGTCATGGAATGCACATTATCTGTTATGGAACATGTGTTGAGAGGGGAGGATCAGACACATGGGCATAGGTCAGCAACTACATCTGCTGAGAGCTAATGTGTCTATGTGTGATCACAGTCCCATAATGGCAGTACATCCACTGCTCCAGCAGGGAGTGTGCTATCCACACCCAGATGTAGCAGGCCATGGGGTCGTGGTCCTGGGCGTTCCTGTGAAGGGAGCACATCCAGCAGACATCATTCACCTTCGGGTAGTAGCACAGCATCTGACCTTGGGCATGGAGCTCTCCAAAACGAAAGAAACAACACAGGCTCCGATCTGGCTAGAATAACTGCTGAAAAAGTTTAATGCGAAGCGCTTTTCATCTTCCACCTTTGGAAGACTTCATCAGACAAAAGAAAAAACTTCATCCACAGTTTTAAAATGAAAAAGGCGCCAAAGCAAAGCACAGTAATTGGATTCAGCCACCATTCAATTAACTAATTAAATACTAAGTTAAATAATTAAAAGTGTTCTGCATCAAAAACCTTTTTCTTGTGTTAAAAAAGCTCATGTCACCAAAATAAAAACATTCACTTAAAACTTCTGTTTAAAACTTTCATTTTAGAAAAAACAAAATGCAAAACTGTACTCCAACATAAAGTACAGAAATACTGGATGAAAAGCATAAATGTAGGAAAATGTAGTTATGAATATAAGCTTGGAGTGTAAAAGAAGAAAAAAAAGAACATAATAATAATAATAATAAGTATAGAATGAGTACAAATATAACAACAGACTACTACTCACAGCACTCAGAGGTGACAGTGTCTGAAGCAAAAATGTCAATAACTATGGACAGGGTGTCAAATACCTAAAAGTACAAATACATACAGTAAACTATGTTCTAAGACCTTAGAGGATCTGTGTTCTAAAAATGTTGAAAACATTTAAAAACAATTTAAAAACAATTTTTAGTAATTTTTAGTACTAGACTATAAAAATGTGCAAGGGAACTCAGGAATAAACTACAACAGTTGCTACCTTTTGCTGACATGAAATAAAATACTGTATGTGTCACCTCAATAGACTTCTCAACTTCAAAATACAAGTCAAAGTTGTGACCTCGTTTAAACCAGGGGGAGTGTAGGAATTCAGCCTAAGCTGCCAAACAAGTTCACGTTTCTCTAACAGTAACTGATGTGGTCCACTTTTTCGTCAACCACTACCTGATCTATCACTTTAAACAAAAAAGCATGGGTAGGGTTCACGTTACAGTGTCTCGCTAGGGCATTGGTACTCTTCTTCCTTATATGATAACGTGTGTTCATAAATCCTTTCTTTTAATTTCCTGTCAGTTTTGCTGATATAAAAAGCCAGACATGACTGACAGGAAGCCAGGTAAACCACTGATTTAGAACTACAACTGTACCGGCCTCTGGCTTTAAACATGTGTTGATTTACTGTGAAACTAAACCCTGTAGAAATTAATTTACAATAATTACATGCCTCATATTTGTTTGTGCCCTCTGTTCTAGTGGGTTTCATAATCGTACTTTCCATGATACTTTTTAGATTTCTACCTTTTCTAAAAATAATAACTGGTTCATCACCTAATTTCTCTACTAAATCTTTGTCAAAGGTCAATATGTGCCAATTTCTTCCAAGGATGTTGTTAATGAACTTTGCTTCCAAAGTAAAAGGGGTAATAAAACTCTTCTTGTAACAAACCAAGTCTGAACCTGTTGAGCCCACTACTGCTAGTGGTGAACTTGTACTGGGCACCACCACGCTCAATTCTTCTTCCACATCCAAAACTAAATCTCCTTCTTTTACGGTAAGGATGGGGTTATAAATACCTGACAATCTCTTACTACAAACCTCTCCTACCACCTCATCAACTAATGACTCTGGGTAACCACGACTCATAAACATGTGCTTCAACAAAATACATTCATTGTCAAATGACGTGTCTTCAGATGTCATTCGAGCTGCTCTTACCAGCTGTCCCTTTAGGACAGATTTCTTCTGATGGAACGGGTGACAACTGGAAAAGTGCAACAACGTGTTGGAATATGTAGGCTTCCTGAAAATTTTAGCTAAATAGCCTTTACGTACAGTGTCCCTTATCAATTTCACATCTAAAAAACTGATGGTATCCTCTTTGTATGTGTATGTGAATCTTAAGAAAGAAGTACTGTTGTTTAATGCCTCCACAAAGCTAAATGCGTAATCTGCACTCTCTTGAAACATGATGAAAATATCATCCAAAAACCTATTGTAAAGCTTTACTTTCTTATGGATGTCTTTATAAATATGCGTTTGTGTTCCCACTGTGCTAGAACTAAATTAGCATAACTTGCCCACATGCGGAACCCATCGCTACACCTACCACTTGCTTATAGATGTTGCCATTGAAACTGACATAGTTGTTGTTCAAAATCACATCCAGTAATTCTTGAATCAAACGTATTTCATCACTCTCTGCTCCATAAGAAATAAGTTTCTTAGTGATATATTCTAACCCTATGTTGTGTGGGATGGAGAAATAAAGGTGCACCACGTCTATTGTTAAGAAAAAAAAAAAACAACTCCTGGCCGAGCAAGTTCACGTGTTCGGGGGTGGAGATGATGAACTGTCAGCTCTACCATGCACAGCTCAGAGCTATCCAATATACAGACACATAGGGCTAGCACTGAGCTTGACTGTGTGCATGCAAACACACACCAATGTCACATTTAGGGCACCTACTGACACACACACAACATTTTCATGGTCCATCTTGCCTGCTTCCCTTGCTTACTGACACACATGGTTGCCAGTCTTTTGTGTCAGCCTAGACCCCCTGCACCCCCACACAACCCCTGTGCAAGTGATGATAACTGTGCCACATCCCTGTCATCTATCTTTTGGATTCAGAGATACTAAAGCTATGTGTCTGATGCACAGGGTGATTATCTATATTAATATGACTTTTTTACCTCCATTTGTGTTGTTGAACTTATAATTGTACCTGTCATTTAGATTGTACATAGCAATTTAGACATAATAATTTATTGACTTTACAGTGGATCCTTTTGTCAGGACTGTGAAGTCAGACAATTAAATGTGCCTCATTAATATATCTAACTTTCTCTTTAAGGATTGTTTAGTACAAATATATGGGTACACATCCAAAGCCAACCCATCAGAGTCAAAGCTCAAGACTGTATGCCAGCACTGAAGAAAATCTCATCAGAATGGTAATACAGTATAATGTTCCTTTTTTCATGTTTCTCACCATAGATTCTGAGATGCGTAGGATTTGACTAGGGTATTGACCTGATGGTGTTTAGAAGCATAGCCATTACATCACAATTTCATATTCAAAGGCAGATATAATTCACACCCAGGTTTTGCCTAGCAAGGACCACCCATTTCCAGGAGTGAAGCAGCAGTGATCCATGGCAGATAACATTTTCACAGCAAGTCATCTAGCCTGTCCTTCATCAGGGTAATGGAGATGCTCTGCTTGACATGGATTTGAAGCCTACTGCAGTGGAGTGACAACCTTCGAGAGATGTACCTGTATCTCCAGCATATCCTATGTATGTAATGGTGTACATTGAGGTTCCTGGAACAGGTAACTCTAGTCCGACATTACTTATGGATGTGCAGCATTTCATCCCATTTTGGACACAGATAGCTCTGTGAGGCATAATCTGCCTCACAGTTATCTATATGATATCTATATGATACTGTACACAGTGACAGTTATGTCAGTCTGCCCACAGAAGACAAGTGTGGAGACCCTCTGATGTTTCATTAATCAGACATGTCTGAGGTCTGTCAAGCTAGTGCAGGTGTCTGGTGCAATACATATCAAAGAGACTATTGTATTCATTAATACGGCTGATGAGGGATGAGTATAGGGGATTGATAACATATATTGCTATTGATGCAATGCTGTTGTAATCAGATGTAAGATGTCGAATGCCTACCTCCCCACACTAGACCCAGGTTGCAGTTGACATGTGCTCCAAAGTCTGTCAACGCAGATGTGGGGAATAGTGTACTCATAGTTATTTTATAATAAGCAGGAGCATTTATTATTACCACAGGGTATGATGATGCATTTCTGTGCAGTCCATGGCTTCATCAGCAGACATTAGTACCACAAACCTTCTGTTTTGTGCAGAACTTCTGAGATGTATGTGTCAAACATGAGGTGCCATAGCAGTGACACTTCTGTTATCACACAAGTCTGCTACTTGAGGTGAAGTCTTGCAATGTGATTGAATGTTGCTGGTCTGTCATCCCATTTGTACACTAACTGATAACATAGGATTTGATATTCACCTTGGTTAGTTTCCCACTGAGACCAAATGATGGAATGTGTTGAAGGCCTTTGCCAAGTTACGGTAGCATATGTGCACAGCTTTGACATTGTGTATGTCTCTGGTCACAGTCTTGAAACCCACCATATTTTGCAGCCACAAGATAGCTTTCAGAACACCTAACTGGAACACATCTAGTGTCTGAAGGTCATCTATTTCCTTGTGTCTGAGATGCATGCAAATTGTATCCATTGCCTTATGGCAGAGGTTGCATAAAGTTATGGTTCTATAATTACACTTGTATTTTGCTGATCATCCTTTGTGTGGTTGATGGTCACTGTATTAATTGTAGAGAATGGTAGTATTCAGACTGTGGTTGAATATTGTGCCTAGGGGAGTAGCTCACTGTTGAAGCACATAAAGAACACAGGCCAGAATGTCATCTGGCCCCATGGAGACTGGGCCCCTAGTCTTGTATAGGTCAGTGACTTTCTCATTGTAGATACTACAGGTTGGAGGTGATGTTGCCCACATGGTTTTCAGTAGGTTTGGTGATAGTGGGGGGACACCTTTCAACAAACGTGTCTGCTAGGAGGTTTGGAAGTTACACTGGGGCAGTGTGTGTGCTACCATATACAACTGGATCCAAATACATCTGAGTTATACATATCAGTCTGCAGATGTACATTAAGAACGCCTTATGGTTATCCCTGTATATGTTGTTGTGTAAATTACTAGCATAGTTGCTCTCTGATGGTTTTCGAAGGTATCATATTTGCATGTTTACCCTGAGGAGAGAAGCCTTCTAGTCCTGTTTTCTCAATGTTGTATTTATAAACAGCAGCTTCTTTCACTTACTGTAAAATGTAGCAAAGACAGACATCCACTAGCATGGTTTGTATTTTGCAGAAGAATTTTGTTTGAGCCTATCAGGCATGGCTGTGTGTATACATTTGTGCATATGTGTAGACAGGGCAGCAGGAAGTAAGTTACTATAGCTGTCAATGTCCTTAGTGGAAAGTGAGCTTGGAAGTTGATTAGACCATCCCTTGTGGGTGTAGTTACCTTGGATGACGTTTTTGAACCTGACTTCTCCCTCAAGGAATTCAGTAGCTACATCTACTTCAAAACATACTACCTTGTGGTTGGATTAACAGTGCAGACACTACATATGTGCCATTGCATTGTTCACTCATATTGTTGAGGCACAGGTCTGGAATATGAGATAAGCTTGTGGGGTGATGCAGTATTTCTTCCATGGCATTTCAGTTCACAAACTCCAGGTAATATTGTGCAGGTGAGTTTGTTGTCTAATGATTATCCCACTCAATGGAAGAATACCTTCACTTACCCATGCCTGAGTTTTTTTGTTGCACTTTAATTGTTCCATGTAGTAATATATAGGCTCTGTGGCCTTTCGTGTTTATGGACGGTGACCTATTAATGGCAATAATATGAAGGGATTTCCTATCCACAGTATGTTGGATACAGAATAACTCCATATAGTTATCATCTCTAAACAGTCCTGAGGCATACTAATCTTCAGTGTAAATAGATACAACACCTCCTGGTTCACACAACTTCCATTGGCCACCTTAATGTTTGGAAGGCACTGTAGCCTTTCAAGGTCAGAATACTTATTGCAACCTTGAACTAGGTTCCTTTGACTGCACAGACATCAACATATTCACAGTGAAGAGGGCTTACAGAGTGTGGCTTAAGATGTGAACCCTTAGGATTTAGGAACATCTGAAAATGTTTACGTTTTATATAGTTTACTTCTATTTTTATTTGATTAAAGTGTGTGCCTTTCAGCCATGGTGATCATTCACTTTTCATTTTACATTTAGCAGCATGGCCCTTACTTTGTTGGAGTTGTACATTTTTATATTGGTTATTCTGCTTTTGTGACCTTGCCTAATAAAGGGATTATAGTGCAGTCAAGTGGCTTATGTTTGGCAAAACAGCGTGCTCTAGCCACCATGTCATACCACATTGACAGGTACTGTACCCTCCTACATTGACATCAAAAACTTAGGCAAGTTCAGAGAATCTACTGTTCTTTATACTATGGTATTATCCTAAGCAAGGGTATAATGCTGCTCAAACATAGGGACATACCTGGCTGGGACCCATATTTAGATAGCTCAATCATATCTGTGTTTATATATTTCATATAGTCACGTCTCAGGTTGTGAATACTAAGATGAAGTATGCTGGATTAAGAGTGGGACTTCTTGTTGAGACTTGATTACATGTATGCTGTGATGACTATGTCTGCCACACAGCGGACACTAACTTAACCTTGTTTAAGCTGGTGAGCTGGACAACTGTACATCTCACTATACAGTCAACTATTATGAAAACCTTTGAGATATATGCCCATTTCCATAGGCACTTCTATGGTGAGACAGTGGTGATGATATTTCTTATGTGTATTGTCTGCTTGTAGCCTGTTTGTGTTTAGGATGCCTCTGCTGTTTAGGATGGTTTGTGGGGAGTATCTCTGCACATGATGGTTTGTGTTGGCTGCATATTATGAGTAGTAGTCAAGGTATGTGAATAGACAACCTGTTTAATGTTACTCTTCTGGAAGCAAGAGGACACTGATTCCAGAGTCCTACTATAAGTGAATCTCTTGAAAATTGTACTTCAGTGATGGAGATACAGGGTCTTCAGTGCACATGAGGCATTATCTGCACTGAGTCAAACACTCATGTCAACTATTCAAGCAGGGAAAACAAAAGGGGAATGATAGGTGATAATGGCAGATTTGAACCTGGTATCTGCATAGAAAATGCAAAAAGAGGGGTAAATGTGATCTCACTGCTATTTTCAGGTGATTAATCTATAGGGTGTACATTATGAGGTCCTTCATAAGGTGGATTAATACCTCTGTTATTGATAGTTAAGTGGATAAATTGCTGCTTGTTATGCAACAGAGTTTCTGACAGCTAGATCAGCTCTACTACACAGCAACAGCTGATTGTATTTGAAAACAAGTGTATTGACTTTTCTGCATGTGTGAAGGCAAAGTGTTGCAGCTTCTGCACACAATCCAGAACAGGCAATACAAAGACTCACTGTTAAAGCCCAAACTGAGTCCAGATACAGTAACCTGCAAATAGATAATCCTACTGTACATTCCTGCCACAAATGTACAGATGGGGTTTCTCCAAACACAGATGTCATCTTCTTTTTCCTATCTTTTGGATAGTACCAATTGGGCTCACCACAGCAGATCATCTTCTTCCACTTATACACATTCTCTGCTTCTTGCTGTGTCACACCAACCACCTGTATGTCCTCTGTCACCACATCCATAAACCTTATCTTAGGCCTTCCTCTTTTCCTCTTACCTGCCAGCTCCATCCTTAGTATCCTCCTCCCAATATACCCAGCATCACTCTTCAGCACATGTCCAAACCAACACACTCCCACCACTCTGTCTTTGTCTCCAACATGAGCCGACACTCTTAATATGTGGTTAATACTCCTGTCCATCCTCAGCAGAGACAATTCAAATCATAACATCTGGGACTCTCCCAACACCTGTTATGACTTCTGTCTTTTTGTCAGTGGCACCATCTGCAGCCCATATGACATAGCTAATCTCATTACCATCTTGTAGACTTTCCCTTTCAGTCTTATTAGTACCCATCTGTCAAAAATCACTGTTGATACTCTTTTCCAACAACTGCATGCTCTCGCTTCTTCACCTGTCTTCTACACTCACCATTTCTCTGAACTGTTGATCCAAAGTATTTCACATCATATGCTTTCGCTAACTGTACTTCCTGCATCCTAACCATTCCTCTATCCTCCCTCTCATTCACACACCTATAGTCTGTCTTAGTCCTATTGACCTTTATTCCTCTTCTCTGTAGAGCATATCTCCACCTCTACAGGGTCTCCTAAACCTGTTTCCTACTCTCAGTACAGATCACAATATCACCTGCAAACATCATAGTTCACGAGGACTCATATGTGAAGTAATGTGTCAATGTATCCATCACGACTGGAAATAAATGTCATGATGTTTGTGCATGCAATAACAGGAATGTCACTGCTGTCTGTCTTATATAGAATGAGGTGACATCTACACATCTGTCAGGCCACTGTGTGACCATGGTCTGTTGTGACATGTATATATATATATATATATATATATATATATATATATATATATATATATATATATATATATATATACAATAGTCTGACATCACTGATGACATCAGCAGTGTCTGTTGAAGGCAAGAGGACAGTGTCCTTTAGGCTGCTGTAAAATGCTGTGTATAACATCCACCCACAGCTCACTGCAGTGAGAATAGAACAGCTACCTATCTAAGTTTACATAATACAGTACTTAATGCATATGCCACAGCACAAGTTTGATTTTACTAGGACTGCAGGTGATCTTATGGTCAATGATATCAGCAGACCATATAGGGGACACAAGTTGGGAGGCCTCCTTTGACTGGATGTTTGTGCAAGCAGCAAAACAATGCAAAATCATGCCTTTTAAGAAGTCAGTGTGCAGTGCAAAAGCATACCATTTGAGAAGTCAGTGTAGGATACACACACCATTCTTTAAGGATAGATTACATGCACACCAAGTTGACTGCAGTTAGGATAGAACCTCTACCTATCTAAATTGACATACTACAGATAAAAGTATGTAACTTGGGACCCACAGTACAAGAATAATTTTTAATAGGACTGCAGGTGATCTTATGGTAGATGATATCAGTAGGCCAAGGAAGAGAAAAGAGTTTGGAGGCCTGCTTTGACTGGATGTTTGTGCAAGCACCAAAACAATGGAAAACCATGTCATTTGTGAAGTTGGATTGGTATACACACTACCACACACACACACACACACACACACACACACACACACACACACACACACACACACACACACACACACACACACACACACACACACTCTCTCACAGAGAGAGATTAGAACCTGTACCTATCTATGTTTACAGACTACAGATCACAGTACTTAATGCATGCACAACAACACAAGTCTGAGTTATGTAGGACTGCAGGTGAATTTATACTAGATGTCATAACCATGCCATGTGTTGAACAACAGCTTCAGAGGCCTGCATAGTCACAGTGCTTTGCAGTGTCATCTGAGCTTAGTAGCCTAGCAGATGAATACTGTTTAATAGCCTAGCTATGTAACAGCAATACCCTTATTAAGCATATTTGTCTGCTTACGTTTGGATGAACAAGCCTCACTTGATTGTCCCTGTCCATGAGGGAGCACACAACATTATATATTTCAACTTGTACAGTGGTTGATACATGTGTAGAGAAATCAAAGTGACCCAAAGTTTTAATCATTGTTGGCATTTTTGCTGGAGAAACAAATGGATGGCTTGTCAATACATGTACATATACTTATATTGTACCCTCAACTTGCAATGTTTCCACATGTAGTCTTATGGGTGACATAGGGTCTGAGAATGATAGGGCACCATACCTCTCAACTGTCCAGAATTTAGCAGAAAGTCCAGATGTTTGACTCATATTGTTGGCCTGTTTCTCACAAAATTGTGGTTTGCTGGAAAATCAATAGCAAATCATTGAGAAATGAAGTCAGAAAATAATGGCAGACATCTGAATTTCAGATGTCATATCCTTCAGAAAATCCATGCTAATGCAACGCCTGTTATTCTATTAACTTTCTAAGTCTGTAAGAGCATTATTTAAAAAGTGTCACTATTGTTGGGCCTTTGTCTCCACATTATTTGTGGCTTTGTCTAGATTTCTTGCTCTAAGAGCTTGAAAGGAATGTAGGGCACTAAGGATATATAATATATATATATATATATATATATATATATATATATATATATATATTATATATATATATATATATATATATATATATATATATATATATATATATATAAAACACTATGGTTAACTAATTGTACATGCATGCACATTTGTTATTTTTACTTTTGTCCTGTTTGCATGTAGTTAAGCAGTACACAAATGTGAGGTGCATTGCTCACAACTCAGGCTTACTATTATGTAATATATACCTGTTACTGCAGCCAACTCCCATCTATATGCCAGGCTGGGATTTCCTAATTACTAATGGCAATAATTGAATATATCCAGGTCTGTGGTTGGTGGTCTGACATAAATCCTATTTCCTCTTTCACTGTTTCTACAATGTTGTGCTATGAGCAAACAAGCTAAGCCTTATCAAAAAAGGTTTTATATATGTGGTGCACCATGCAAATGTAGATAACAGTATAGTACACAGAGTCACAGTCTGCAAAACACAACATATTGCTAGAACACCCCAAAGCTTCTACTTATATCAGGATTAGAACCCACAACAGCATTACAGCTTCATCAGACAGAATGACTGCCATAGTCCTTCTGACAAAAGAAGCAGCTTGCTAGAACTGTGGTCATTCATCACACTGCCTCCTGCATAAAAATATAGATTGCTATCTATCAGTTACCTAACACACACAATGTGTGATCAAATCTATATTACTGTCCTGAAAATGTGGGGGACAATAACTGTGACAAACACCCATATACCATGGGTTTGTGGGTAACATAGATGAGTTACTGTTATGGCAGTTACAAGGGGACACTCCTGTTTTGGGGGGTGGGGAACAAACCACATTTACTGTTAGGAATACAGACAAGTCTGAACTCAGACACTGCAATGCGTAGCCTCACTTTATAACTTCTCTCTTGAATGATGTACCAGTAATCTGCTCCAGTACGACTGTATGAATGTTTCGTGCATGAGGTCTACTAATTACAAATGGACACATAATAGTAAAATCGTGTCTGTAGTCACATTACACAAATGCACAAATACATGACTATTTACTTGCATACTGTACCAAGTTTTGTAGATATAAAGGATATGTCATAATACTCTACATGAATACAGTGTAGGTTAAGAACCTACCTTGCAAATGTAGCGGTTGACACAACTTTAGTTCAGGGATGAGTCTGTCTGATGCAAGCAGTACACAGCCAATACATGGATCAGTAAAGGTTGTGTGAGTTGCCTGGTATTAATTTTAATATATGTATGTGAGTAGGAGAAAGGTATTGGGTCCCTAGGAGGCCAGTGAATGTGCTATGTATTGCCTCATACTGAGCACACCTATGTCTATCTATAGGGACAGTAGCTGCTGGTTCCTCCTCAGAGGCCTCTGACTGTGGTTGTGGTGACCTAGACACTGATGGGGGGATCTGCGGCCATTCCCCTTGCTGATCCTGCTGCAGCTGTTTCTGCAGGGTCAGAATGTGGAGCACAGAGCATAATGTGAATATCTGTGTACATGTATGTGTAGTATACTTTAAGGCTCCACTAGATACTGTATATCTAGGCACTGGAACTGTGACTTTAGAAGTCCAAACACTCACTCTATAATGTTCCTTGTTTGTGCGCGTGCCTCATTATGGTTTTCTTCCATGGGTGTGTGCTTTATGACGGGTGTCAACATCCATGGTTCCAGGGCATAGCAAGCATCCCTCAGTAAATGGCTATGTAGGATGCCCCCCCTAACAAACACCTGGTACAGCTGTGATGTGTGCCAGATATGGGAGTCATGATAACTGCCAGGTTTGCCAGCACACACTTTCAAGAAAATCCCCTGGGTATTGCAAATTACTTGGCAGTTGATGAAGCAGTATCCCTTGTGGTTAATGTAGATTGTAGCCTGCTCACTAGGTGGTGCATTGATTTGCACATGAGGGCAATCTATGGCACCAAGCACTTCAGGGTAGTGCACTACATGGTAGAACCATTGCATATTGCTGGTCCTATCCTCAGGTTAAAGACGGAAAGTTATGTGCTCACTGGCATGTAGAAACAAAGCATTCAGGAACTGATAGAGTATTCTGGATGCTGATGCTTGTGACACCACCATCACGTCCCCAGCTGGTCTTTGAAAAGTACATGTAGCTAATATCAAGGCACTCTGGACACCAAGACTGTTTCAAACTTCTTTATTCACAATGCACAATCCACAGGTTAAGCACTTTTGTCCAATTACTGTTGGACTTCCTCAGAATAATAATCATTACTAACTCAGCCTCTTTATATCCTTCCTCATTAATCAAGTAAACTATTAAAACTAGTTAATGAATTAAAATGCCATTAAACAGCAGTTAAATTGTATAGTATTATAATGACCCTAACTGTTTGTTAAACACATAAACTACCTATTTAAAATTCTGCACACAACATCATTCTAAAAACAAAATACATAACAGTATCAAAGGTTATTACCAAATTGTCAAAATTAAATAAATACAACATACACTGGTAATATGTGTGTTAACCTAAAATGTGTTTAATTTTTAATATGGCTGCTATACTGACACTGTCGTTAATGCAAGGAAAAATAGTGGTATCCAACCTCAATTGCCACCTTAACTCGCATACATCTAAATCCAGGTCAATCACCCTGACCTGCCTGTCGTTCACCAACTGTTGTAACACCACAAATTTAAACTTGTGGTTTGGATTTTGTGTTATGTGTCTGGCCAGGGCATTGGTTGACTTCTTATTCTTGATGCAGCATTGTGCTCCCTAATTCTGTCCTTAAACTGCCTGCTGGTCTTACCAACATAAAAGACAAGACAATGCTGACAGCCATATAAATTAAATTCCTGCTGTTGCAATTGAAATGTCTGTGAAAGTAAAACATTCTCCCATTAATATATGCAGTACCACCTGTCTCACAAATGTATGCACATATATTGCATCTACCACATTTAAAATTACTAGGAACTCTACTACCACCTGTCTCACAAATGTATGCACATATATTGCATCTACCACATTTAAAATTACCAGGCACTCTACTACTTTGATGTGAATCAATGTGAGGCACATTTCAAAAATTTCCTTAAAACATCGATCTCTTCTAAATACAATTCTGGGGGGTCCCCCTACCTTATCTACAAGGGAACCATCAGCCACTAACATCCTCCAGTTTTTTTAGAATGATACAAACAAAGCATTCGGCATCTTGGTTAAAGGTGGTGATAAACAATATATCATTCCCCATGTTCCTTCTTGTATCAACCTTGTAATTTCGTGGCATGCTGAAACCATTATTACTATCACAGTCCGCATTCCCTATCAAAATAGACCTATAAACACCCTCCGCTCTTTGTTTCTAACCTGCTCTGCCAAAATTCTACAAAGAGCCTCTGGATAACCCCTTTTGGTAAATAACTTTGCCATGAACTCAAGCTCCAATAAGAAGTCTTGGCCCACTGTTACCATTCTGGGAGCCCTTACATACTGTCCTTTGACAATGGATTTTTTTCTGATGGTAGGGATGCCAGCTACCAAATTCTAAATAAGAATTGGAAAATGTGGACTTCCTGAATATGTTAGATTTCAAGATGTTACTACTATTGTCAATAGCTAAGCTAACATCCAGGTATGATGCATTAACTCTACTATACTCATGGGTGAATTTGAGGAACTCAACTGTGTGGTTAATATACTGCAAAACGTTTTTTAATATCTCTTCATCTCCATCCCACACAATAAAATTATCATCCAAGAATCTGGCGTAATGCCTTATATGTTCCCAAAATTCACTGGAGAAAATGTGTTCTTGCTCCCAGTAGGACATAACAAAATCTGCATATATGGGGGCGCAAGCTGCCCCCATAGCTACACCAGTCACTTGTTTGTAGTATTGTCCTTCAAAATGTAGAAAATTATTGTTTAACACTACCTCCATTAGTGTAGTTAGGACATTAACTTCATCCTGATCAAAAAGGTTGGTCCTACCCATTGTGTCCCCAGCCATTCTATCCTAATGTCATGGGGTATCACTGAGAATAAATTACATACATCTATAGTGACTAAATGCGTAATAGTAACTCCATTCAAATGTTCTAAAAATTGCCAAGAATCCTTTGTTATGTAAGAGAAGGCTCCCAACCTTTTTTGCAAGTGATGGCTGAAATATTTACTAATAAAGCAAGTCTTGGCTCTTTTAGCGTCCACAATGGGCCCGAATTGCAAAAATTCAAGGCCCTTGTGGATTTTAGGGATACCAAAAATGTTCGGTATAACTGGGTAGTAAGTTTTTAGATAATGATAATCCTTTTCGTTAATTTGCCCTGATATAACATGTCTTCTATCCGCAGATCTAATTTGCTATAGGCTATATGTATTTCATTAAGGCTGCTTTCGCAATATGTGTCTTCGGATAAGAATGTATTCATCTTATCAGAATAATCATTGCTGTCAAGAATCACAACACCGCTAGCCTTATCTGGTTTCATTATCTGGATATTGGTATCCCTGGCCAATTCCAACAATAAATCATTTTCCTCAAGTGATAGATTGCTAGATAATTTATATGGTCTCTGTCTGTAACCTTCCCTTATGTCTGTTTCACAGACCTTCTCATATGTCCCAATAGTTCCATTCGGGGGTGATTAAAGTAGTTAGGTCTCTTCAACACCTTGCCTAGTTCTTCATAACTTGCCCCATTAAACCATGCCTTTAGGTTGATTTTCCATGTAAATAGCTTCAAATCTATTAGGATATTTGATAAATCGCCCCGCCTACATGGCACAAAAGTGAATCCCTTTGCTAATAAATCAACATGTGTTGTATTGATACAATTTTTGGAATAATAGTAAACTTTATAGTCACCTGCTGAATGAATTATAATATTTGGACCATTACTTTCACATACATTGTTATTTGCTTCAGCCACGACATCAAGCAACACACTAATGTCTATCTGTCCACTATTAGTAGAAGAATTCATATTCGTTTTGCAAATAAAATGGTTTAAATCATCCAAAACAATGGGCTCACTACCAGTAGTAACTTCAACAATGTCTTCTGTGTTAACATTTAAATCCTGAACTGAATAAAGTCAAAAATTGCTATTGAAAATTGCATCATTACTGTCCAGACCACTTTCACAATTAATAACAACTTGTTGATTGAGTTCAACCTGCCCATAACTGTCACGAGCTCCCATACTATTATTTAACATTTGATCAAAATGAGTACTCAAATTTCTAGCAGAAAAAAACATCCTGGCCCTCATAAATATTGTCAATAACATCATCAGTTTCTCCAACATTTACTTGGTTTTGCTCAATAATGTTACATCTATCAGCAAAATAGTCCGTATCATTCAAATTAGAAAGTCCATTGCTGGTAAGGGACCCAGTGATGTCTTGACTGTGGTCAAAGTCACCAAACAAATAAAGGCTCAAATCACTGTCTAGAGATGCATCATTATGATTGAGGCCGCTTTCACAATAATCAACGCATAATGGCTGAGGTTACTCAGCCCATTACCACCACTAGCTCTCCTAACGTTGTTTACCACTTCAAAAAAATGAGTATTTAAACTACTGTTAAAGCACACCTCGTTGTCTTCAAAAACTATATCAACGTCACTTTCAGATCTAACAGGATCGGTTTGGCCCGTACACCACTGCACAGTAACATCAGACCTGTCAGGGATGTCATAAATAAAGGATAAGCTTGAAAATGAACTTGAGTCTGCTCCTGCATTGTTTAATTCAAGCAATGGTTCACTCATTTTAAATAGGTAGTTTATGTGTTTAACAAACAGTTAGGTTCATTATAATACTATACAATTTTAATTGATGTGAAATGGTATTTTAATTCATTATCTAGCTTTAATTGTTTAATTCCTTAATGGTGAGGGATATAAAGAGGTAGAGTTAGTGATTTTTGTTCTGAGGAAGTCCAACAGTAATTGGATGAAAGTGTGTAATCTGTGGATTGTGCATTGTGAATAAAGAAGTTTGCAACAGTCTTGGTGTCCAGAGTGTCTTCACATTGTGAGTGCAGTTTTGTTTTTTTGGTTATCCAGTTTGGAGTGTGGAGAGGCTTTCTGGAGCATGGAGACTGTGAGCTCTAAAAATTAAATTGTGGAACTGCTTCAACAAATCAATCAATAACTGGCGGAGCATACGGTTCAGATTAAGACCCTAACTGCAAAACAGAATGAGAGGATTTGTAACTTATTTGGTAGTTTTAGATATATCTTTAACTCAACCAACTCAATCTACTCAATAGTCCTCAAGTAATTCAAACCATTGCTCTCGGGTACAGGCTATTGGTACATTAAATGGTTTAGCAAACAACGTTGGTAAAGGGTCCCATGATGTGGTTGTGGGCCATGGGACTGAGACAACAAATACAGCAGGAGACTGGAGAAGTAACAAATATGATTTTCATATGAACTCTGGAATTGGGGCTGGCCAGCAGATCAGTGGGCAGCAGTCCCTAATGGACAGGATAAAGTAATTTGAAAAAAGACTTTTTAGTTTGAAGAAATTGCAAATTGAGAATGGGTATTTGGAAAGGAACATCAAGCTGGGACAAGTGCCAAGGGGCCTGCGTTGCTGGAAGTTTCCTAATGGCTCAGAGAATAATGAGGAGATGTTGGATGACGTGCATCGGCTGTTCAACAAAACTGGTATAGATTTGATAAAAATCATGATTAAATATAACAACTGTAGAATAAACTAGCTCTTTTATGAAACAGAAAAAGAGAACAATATAATTACAAAAGACTTGTTGTTTGAACACTATCAAACTAATTTTCACAACACATTAACAAGTATAGAGACCAGCTGTAATAATATATTTCAAAGACAAATTAACAAATTGAGGAGGGATACACTTGAGTACATTAGGAACAAGGTTTACCCACTATTGGTCGGTAACCACAGCAACCACGAACCCTCTACCAATCAGGAAGCCAGCAGAAGCCAGGAAGTGACAATCCAACTGAGAGCATATCAGGCATTTTGAGGAGGGCCCGAGGCAGTCGGAGTGGTTAAGAAACAGGGAAGAAAAGAATATAAGCAGTGGCAGCATGGAGTGGAGGTACAACGAACAAGGAGCCAAGCCGAAAAATCAGAGAAACCAGAGGCACTATCAGAATCAACATTAGGAACGAGGGCGCAGGAACAAGTAAGTGAAAACACCAACTTTAGTGCAGTTCCCGAGTTAAATGCTGCCCCCTTATATGAAACCAGCCAATATAACACTAGTGGCTGGGATGAAAGTATTGATTTAGTTTATGGAGAGTGGACTTGGGTGCAACCACTGACTACTAGTGGCACAATAGATTCTGACGTGTCCGTAGTTGCAAGAGATTGCAGGAACTGTAATAGCAGCATTAATAACAGAAAAAATGAGGTAATTGAAACAGTGAAAGAAATGAGTGAACTATTGCTTGAACTAAACAATACAGGAGCAGACTCAAGTTCATTTTCAAGTTTATCCTTCATTTGCAACATCCCTGACAGGTCCGATGTTACTGTGCAGCAGTATATGGGCCAAACCAATCCTATTATATCAGAAAAGTGACGTTGATATAGTTTTTGAGGACAACGAGGCGTGTTTTAACAATAGTTTAAATACTAATTTTTTTGAAGTGATAACGTTAATGGAGCTTGTGATGGTAACGGGCTGAGTAAGCTCAGACAATATGCCGTTTTTTTATTGTGAAAGTGGCCTCAATCATAATGATGCATCTCTTGACAGTGATTTGAACCTTTATTTGTTTGATGACTTTGACCACAGGCAAGACATCACTGGGTTCCTTACCAGCAATGAACTTTCCAATTTGAATGATACGGACTATTTTGCTGATAGATATAACATTATTGAGCAAAACCAAGTAAATGTTGGAGAAACTGATGATGTTATTGACAATATTTATGAGGACCAAGATGTTTTTTTCTGCTAGAAATCTGAGTACTCATTTTGATCAAACGTTAAATAATAGTATGGGAGCTCGTGACAGTTATGGGCAGGTTGAACTCAATCAACAAGTTGTTATTAATGGTGAAAGTGGTCTGGACAGTAATGATGCAATTTTTGATAGCAATTTGAGACTTTATTCAGTTCAGGATTTAAATGTTAACACAGAAGACATTGTTGAAGTTACTACTGGTAGTGAGCCCACTGTTTTGGATGATTTAAACCATTTTATTTGCAAAACAAATATGAATCTACCTACTAATAGTGGACAGATAGACATTAGTGTGTTAATTGATGTCATGGCTGAAGCAAATAACAATGTATGTGAAAGTAATGGTCCAAATATTATAGTTAATTCAGCAGGTGACTATAAAGTTTACTATTATTCCAAAAATTGTATCAATACAACATATGCTGATTTGTTAGCAAAGGGATTCACTTTTGTGCCATGTAGGTGGGGCAATTTATCAAATATCCTAATAGATTTGAAGCTATTTACATGGAAAATCAACATAAAGGCATGGTTTAATGGGGCAAATTATGAAGAAACAGACAAGGTGTTGAATAGACCTAGCTACTTTAATTCCCCCCCCCCCCGAATGGAACCATTGGGACTTATGAGAAGGTCTGTGAAACAGACTTAAGGGAAGGTTACAGATAGAGACCATATAAATTATCTAGTAATCTATCACTTGAGGAAAATGATTTATTGTTGGAATTGGCCAGGGATACCAGTATCCAGATAATGAAACCAGATAAGGCTAGCGGAGTTGTGATTCTTGACAGCAATGATTATTCTGATAAGATGAATACATTCTTATCCAAAGACACATATTGCGAAAGCAGTCCTAATGAAATACATATAGCCTATAGCAAATTAGATCTGCTGATAGAAGACATGTTATATCAGGGCAAATTAACGAAAGGATTATCATTATCTAAAAAATTACTACCCAGTTATACCGAACATTTTTGGTATCCCTAAAATCCACAAGGGCCTTGAATTTTTGCATTTCGGGCCTATTGTGGATGCTAAAAGAGCCAAGACTTCCTTTATTAGTAAATATTTGGACCATCACTTGCAAAAGGGGGTTGGGAGCCTTCTCTTACATAACAAAGGATTCTTGGCAATTTTTAGAACATTTGAATGGAGTTACTATTACGCATTTAGTCACTATAGATGTATGTAATTTATTCTCAGTGATACCCCATGACATTGGGATAGAATGGCTGGGGACACAATGGGTAGGACCAACCTTTTTGATCAGGATGAAGCTAACATCCTAACTTCACTAATGGAGGTAGTGTTAAACAATAATTTTCTGCGTTTTGAAGGACAATATTACAAACAAGTGAGTGATGTAGCTATGGGGGCGGCTTGCGCCTCCCCCCCATATATGCAAATTGTGTTATGTCCTACTGGGAGCAAGAACACATTTTCTCCAGTGAATTTTGAGCACATATAAGACATTGCACCAGATTCTTGAATGATATTTTTATTGTGTGGGATGGAGATGAAGAGATATTAAAAAAACATTTTGCAGTATATTAACCACACAGTTGAGTTCTTCAAATTGACCAATGAGTACTAAAGAGTTAATGCATCATACCTGGACTTTAGCTTAGCTATTGACAATAATAGTAACATCTTGAAATCTAACATCTTCAGGAAGTCCACATTTTCCAATTCTTATTTAGAATTTGGTAGCTGGAACCCCTACCAGCAGAAAATATCTATTGTCAAAGGACAATATACAAGAGCTGCCAGAATGGCAACAGTGGACCAAGATTTCTTATTGGAGCTTGAGTTCATGGCAAAGTTATTTATTAAAAGGGGTTAGCCAGAGGCTCTTTTTAGAATTTTGGCAGACCAGGTTAGAAACAAAAGAGCGGAGGGTGTTTATAGGTCTATTTTGAGAGGGAATGCGGACTCTGATAATGATAATGGTTTCAGCATGCCACGAAATTACCAGGTTGATACAAGAAGGAACATGGGGAATGATTTATTGTTTATCACCACCTTTAACCAAGATGATGAATACATTGTTCGTATCATTCTAAAAAATTGGAGGATGTTAGTGGCTGATGGTTCCTTTGTAGATAAGGTAGGGGGACTCCCCCCCCCCCCAGAATTGTATTTAGAAGGGATAGATGTTTTAAGGAATTTTTGGAAATGGGGGCCCACATTGATTCACATCAAAGTATTAGAGTGCCTGGTAATTTTAAATGTGGTAGATGCAATATATGTGCATACTTATTTGAGACAGGTGGTACTGCATATATTAATGGGAGAATGTTTTGCTTTTATGGACATTTCAATTGCAACAGCAGGAATTTAATTTATATGGCTAAGTGTCAGCACTGTCCTGCCTTTTATGTTGGTAAGACCAGCAGGCAATTTAAGGACAGAATTAGGGAGTACAATGCTGACATCAAGAATAAGAAGTCAACCAATGCCCTAGCCAGACACATAACACAAAATCCAAGACACAAGTATAAATTTGTGGTGTTACAACAGTTGGTGAAGTACAAGCAGGGCAGGGTGATTGACCTGGATTTACATGTATACGAGTTAAGGTGGCAATTGAGGTTGGATACCACCATTTTCCTGGCATTAACGACAGTGTCAGTATAGCAGCCATATTAAAAATTAAGCACATTTTAGGTTAACACACATATTACCAGTGTATGTAGTATTTATTTAATTTTGACAATTTGGTAATAACCTTTGGTACTGTTATGTATTTTGTTTTTAGAATGAGGTTGTGCTCAGAATTTTAAATAGTTTATTTGTTTAACAAACAGTTAGGGTTATTATAATACTATACAATTTTAACTGCTGTTTAATGGTATTTTAATTCATTAACTAGTTTTAATTGTTTAATTGATTAATGGGGAGGGATATAAAGAGGTTGAGTTAGCAATGATTATTGATCTGAGGAAGTCCAACAGTAATTGGATGAAAGCGCTTAACCTGTGGATTGTGCATTGCGAATAAAGAAGTTTGCAACAGTCTTGGTGTCTAGAGTGCCTTCATATTGTGAGAACAGTTTTGTTTTTTTGGTTATCCACATGTAGCTAATATTCTAAGGGCTACACATACCTTAGTGTCCACTGGGATGGGTTCCCCTTGGTTGGTTCTGGCTCTGAGTTGAGAGCAGCAGAGCTGGCAGAGTTCTTGTAATATTTCCCTGTCCATCCTGTAGCGCTCTATAATCTCCAGCTCGTGTAGCACTTGGAAGGTTACCCTGGGCCATGTACACTCTCCTTTTTCTCAACTAGGCCTATTTTCAGCAACACCAGCATCATTGACTTCAGCCTGTAGCACATACAGATGTAGAATAGCTGCAGCAGCCCCTAACATTATTTCAGTTACAATTTCCAAGTCTCTAATCCAATGGTACCAAAGTATTGAGGGAAAATAAGACTGTAAGCTACATGGATACTTTATACATTTGTTGAATGGGACACTGTGTGGGATTGGCTATTTAAGATGTAATTCAACTGCTTAGGCCATAATTAGCATGAATTTAACACACTTGCTGAGTGCTCAGTAGTGCGCTACAGTATGTACCTTTTGTGCAGGTCCGCGCACCGTCGCATAAATAAGATGAGAATTAGCAAAATTCATATTTTTATCTCTGTTTTCCCGATATTGGGCAAACATGGAACATAAAATGTGACAAAAGCATTTACATCCTAGACTCAAACCCAGGAACATCGAGACTATAGCCCTACACATACACATGCTACCACGGGAACAATTATAAAGTGCACTAAAAATAGCCTTTTATTGCTTCTTTTCAATGTGCAAACATGTTAAGAAAAAAAAAAAGGAAGCTGACACCCCCCTGATGTCATCACTCATTGTTGACAAACTAGATTGTATTCTTGAAAATTATTATGACATATCCTTGTATCTCCTTGCTTGGTGCAGTGAGCAAGTAAATAATGGTGGATTTGTACAGAAATTACATTAACTTGGGACTACATACATTTATCTTATTAAATATGTATCCATTTGTAATTAGTAGGTCTCAGGCATGAAACATTCACACAGTCAGACATCTTCAGAATACTGTTAAATCATTCAAGAGAGAAGTTAGAATGTGAGGCTACACATTGCAATTTCTGACTTTACACTTGTTTCTTTCATAACAGTAAGTGTGCTCTGTACCCCCACCCACAAAACAGGAGTGCACCCTTGTACCTGCCATAACAGTAATTCAGCTATGATTCCCCCAAACCACATTATATGCATGCTTATGCCACAGTTAATATCCTCTCACATTTTATGGACAATGTTACTTACACATTGCATGAGTTAGATAACTGATGACTCACCAACAAATACACATGTAAGAAAGAGAGATGTATATTTGTAAACATAATTATGACAGGCTGTGTGACTACTAACTGCTCTATGTCCAATATAATACAGAGAATTATTTGTACAATATACAGTCCATGGTTTAATAGCAGTCTACATTATTATGCAGCTGGAATGACCCCAGTTCTGTTCTGCAAAGTTGCTTCTGTGGCAAAGAATGGTAAGGCTGAAGCTGTGTTTGTGTGAGGGTTGTAATCCCACCATATGTAGAAATTTTGGACATGTATAATCAGTTGGTAGTGTGCTTTGAAAAACTTTGCTTATGTGTCCAATGCTTCTAATATTTATGCTCTTTGTTTGGCTTAAATTCCACATTTGCATGATGTGCCGCATCTAGTAAACATTTTTGAGAAGGGTTAGCTAGTTTGCGATTAGTACAGCATTGCTGAAACAGATAAAAAATGGATAAGATTTATGTTAGACTTGCAACAACAGAAAGCCGATAAATTCAATTATTGCTCCTTGTCATTGAAAAATCCCAACCTGGAGTAGAGATAGAAGTGTGCTATAGTAGCAGGTATATGTTGCATAATAGTAAGTCTCAGATGTTAGCAATGACGCACGCATTTGTGCACTGCTTAACTATGCGCAGATAGGTAAAGAGGCAAACATGCATGTGTTTACACTTAATTAACCACACCTCACATCCTATGCTTCTTGCACTATTACATTATATATAGATATATAGACTTATATATGTCACAGTTCCTTTGTTTGAATTAAAACTGCATGCATTGCATACTGAGGGCAAACTATAACTATATGTACATATATTAACTTCCCACCTTTTTGTTTCCCCATCACTCACCACACCAACAATCAGTACAACTCTAGGGTCTCCTTAATTCTTCAACACATGTATCAACCACAATATAAAGTGTAATATACAATGTTGTGTGCTCCCTCACTGACAGGGCCATTTGGTGATGGTCACAAGCTTCCTCTGCCAAACTCAAACAACCAAATATGCTCAATAAGGATACTGGAGTTGTTACACAGCTAGGCTTGTAAACAGTATACGTCTGTTAGGCTACTAGCCTCAAATGAAACTAAGAAGTAATATGCCTATGCAGGGCTCTGAAGCTGTTGTTCCCCACATGGCTTGCTGATGTCATCTACTATAAGTTCACCTGCAGTCTTAGAGATATCAGACTTGTGCTGTGGTTCTTGTGTTAAGTACTGTGTTCTGTAGTCTGTGCACTTAGGTAGGGGGTTGGTTCTCACTACAGTAGACTGTGTGTGTGTGTGTGTGTGTGTGTGTGTGTGTGTGTGTGTGTGTGTGTGTGTGTGTGTGTGTGTGTGTGTGTGTGTCTGTGCATGCGTGCATGTGTGCATGTGTGTGTGTGTGTGTGTGTGTGTGTTTGTCTATAAAGAAGAGTGCATGTATGTATCCCAAATTGACTTCTCCAATGGCATGGTTGTGCTTGTACAAACATACAATTTAAAAAGGCCTCCAACCACTTTCCCCCCACATAGCAAATGTACTATAAGTTCCCCCGCAGTCTTATATAAACCAGACGTGTTCCATGCTGCTTGCATTACACTGTGCTCTGTAGTCTGTGCACTTAGATAGGAAGGGGTTCTATTCTCACTGAAGTCAACTGGCTGTGGTTGTGTGTGCCAATAAAGAGTTGAAATGTGTATCCCTAACATACCTCTCCAATAGTATGGTTTTACAGTGTTTTGGTGCTTGCACAAACATTAATTTCAAGCAGGCCTCCAATCTCTTTTCCAGCACATGGCCTGCTAATGTCATCTACTATAAGTTCACCTGCAGTCTCATCTGACACAGACCTGTTCCATGATGTGTGCCTTAAGTGCTGTGTTCTGTAGTCTGTACACTTAGAGAGTCAGGGGTTATTTTCTTGCTGAAGTCAACTGGGTGTGCTTGTGAGTGTGTGTGTCCGTAAAGAGTAGAAGTGTGAATCCCTAACAGACATCACCAGTTTCATGGTTTTGCAGTGTTTTGGTGCTTGAACAAACATTCATTTCAAGCAGCCCTCCAACACATTGTCCCCTACATAGCCTGCTGATGTCAACTACTATAAGATCATCTGCAGTCCTGTTAAAGTCATACTTGTGCTGTAGCACATGCATTAAGTACTGTGTTCTGTAGTCTGTGTACATAGATATGTAGGAGTTCTATTCTCACTGCAGTCCACTGGGGGGTAGATTGTGTGTCTGAACCATTACCAGACATTACACAGACAGTGTTCTAGAGCAGTCTGTGGAACACTGTTCTCTACATATTCATCAGACCACTGTTATGAGGTGAAAGCAGTGCAGTTGCTGCTTTTACTTTTGTAAGAAAAATTATTGTTCATTTTTATTGTGTTGCTATGATTAATTTAACTTTGTTATCTATGTAATATCATTAAAAAGTGAATTGCCAATTGCTAATTTTATTCTGTTGCAGTTGTTTTGCCCACACTATACATTAGATTTACCCTTCATGAATCCGGTTCAATTCACCTATTGATAAGTAAATATCATGACAAATGATTTCTGAGAAAATACCCCTGTATCCTTGTGCTTGGAGTCTACACTTGGACTATATATATATTTAGGTTAACTGTTTCTGGTCTCATTTTGAGCTTTAACAGTGCTTCATTGTTTTAGCTGCTCTGCCCTTGTTTGCATGCAGGGAGCTTAACTCTTTGTGGTTATGAATGCAGAAAAAACAATTAAGTTATTTTCCCTTGTAATCAGCCAATGTTATCTAACAGAGCAGATCTTTGACAGCTCAACATAACTGGGTTAATGTCAGTTAAACAAGAATTAATTTCACAGCTTATCTCTCCACAACAGAAGTATAGCTCTCACTTTGGATAGACCTCCTACTGGACACCCCGTATGTTAGTCCCCCCAAAATAGCACCATATCACATACACCCATCCTTTTCTTATTCTTTATGCAGATACCAGGATCACACATCACATTACAAGCTGTCAGTGTCCCTCTCAATCATCTGCTACCCTATTTGACATGTCTTTATTGACTCAGTGCAGTTAATGCCTCAAACCTGTACTACAACATCAAAGAAGTACTATCATGAGTTGAGGTACTCTCCAGCAACCTTCTGAAACAGCAGAGATATCCAAAACACAAGCATGATACACATAACACTAAACCCATAGCACACAATACACATAGGATCATAGAGTCATAGGAGGTTACTGGGCTAATGGCCCAGGGCCCTTACAAGCTTAACCAAGTTCAAACTGTGTTCCCAAGGCTGTCTGGTTCAAGCAGACTCTAAGATCAACACCTATTGCCCCTGTTCTAGAGGAACACAGGTGGAACCCCTGGAGTAAATTTCCAGTTACCCATCCAGTCATCCAAATTACACTTAAATAGGGTAAATGAGGGGCTTTGTTTAACATGAATAGGAACCTTGTTCCAAAGATGGGGCAACGTCTGTGAGAAAAATCTGTCTCTCCAGCAAGTTCTGTTGATGTCACATACCAAGTTGAGGTCATTTGAGTGTGTGACCCTGTGTGCCACTTGACTTGTGAATGTGCAGCATTTCTATTAAAGATGGGTCAGAGATTGCTCTATATGCAATGCACAGGTCACCTCTGAGCAGTCTGTATGACACAAAGACACATAAAAAGAGGAGCATCGGTCTCTCACCCAGGAAGTCCCTAAAGTAATAGTTAACTATTGAAAACATTGCCTTTACAGTTGATTGTACAGTGAGCCATACACCTGTCCACTCTGCAGCTTAAACAAGGAGAAATGCCATGTCAGTTGAGTGTCACAAGTACTTGTCACATCACATATGCAATCAAGTCTCTCCACAACAAGCCCCACTATTAATCCATCATAGTTGGTGTTGGTATGCACAACTTCAAATGTATCTTTAGGGAATATATGGAGACAGACATGACTGAGCTTTCAAAATATGTGTTCCAGGTATGTATGTCCCTATGTCTGACCAGTATTATAAGCTCAACTAGGATGATAATACAAAATAAAGAACAAATGATCTTCTGAAATTGGTTATGTATCTGGTGTCATTCTAAGGGGCACCAGTTCCTGTCAGAGTGAGATGTCATTGTCGATAGACCATGCTGGACTTCACCTGGCACCTCTAGGCTTTTGTTTGCTGGCTAAGGCACGTGCCTCCACCACAATGCCTTTATTATGCAATGTCACAGAAGCAGAAGTTGCTAAACATTATCCCTTTATTTTTTGAGCCTTTACCTCCCCATTATTAATGGCTTTGTCCAGATTTCTTGCTTAATCTCTTATTGGCCTTTCTTAGTGATTATCATGCAAACAAGCTTTATAGAGAAAATGTAACAATTAATACTGATTGTATAAAATACACCTGCTATTTAACTGACTGTGTGGATGGATGGGTTAATGCATTGTTGATAAAGGCAGATAGTACTGCATTCAAAATGGAGTGTAGGCATAATTTTTAAAAGTGTGTATGATAATTTTGCATACATTCACTGATACTACTGGCATTTACCATTGTTTAGCAATAGTGCACACCACACACCATTGCCCAATGATTCTTTAAAGACTAGAAATGGAGAAGATTAGAAAGTGGTGAAATGAGAAGCAAGCAGGGGGAAAAACAAAGGGAAACAAAGGAAGGATTGGGCAGGAAGGGTGTAGGAAAGAACCACAGCTATCCATTTCTTCAACAGTAACAAATGAGCACATGTACAGAATCTTAGCTGAATTTCGAGTTTCACCTCCATAGAGGGGTGGCAACAACATAATTGTGTTGTGAAGCCAACTGGACCAAATTAAGTAGTGTGTCAAGTAGACATGTATGAAAATGTATGGGATGATATTTTTTTGAGTATAGGTTTCCTTTTTTTTTTTTTTTTTTGAGAGAGAGAGAAGAACGTTGGGGAAGGAAGCTTGACATATCTGAAGCAAGCACTTTAGGAAGGTGAGGAAGCATTTGCTGACACACAATACATTTGAGACAAGAGACAGGGTTGGTGAAGGACATAACTGGGGGCTGAACACCTTGACTGGTGTGAGGGTGGGAGAATCGAGATCCCACAGACATCAGGCATGGTAACAGTGTGACTCCAGTCCTCACCCACTGGACTGTTATTACTGTTCCATTACTGCGCCACTGGCTGCATGGCTGACATCTTCACCTATGGCTGCTTTGCTGTACTAGAATGGAAAGCAGGCTCTCCATCTGGCGTAGGTGTGTCCCCACCATCTGCCACACAAGCCTACGCACCACACCTGGGAACTCAGCTTGGGTGATGTATGCACCCCGTTTACCTCTACTACCAGAATTGACCACAGACCTAGCCACTGGTGCAGATGTACCTGAGGGTCCAGGTACTGCAGAGTCAGTGGGTGGGTGCTACCAGGTTGCAGCCCAGATGTACTGGGCCTCATTGCTGTAGCAGGTGGAGAGGGTGTAGGTGAATCACAGGTAACCAGCTTTGCTGAAGTAATAACTAAATAAACTCAAATACAATAATGCAATAAAATATAACCCAAAATGGAAATAAAAATAAAAACTAAACAATAATAGAATAAATTATTATAAAAATATTGACTAATATGTACATTATATGTATATTAATTAACATGTACAATGATAAATAATAAATTAAAAAGTATTTAACAATAAAGCAATGTAAAATTATACATAATAAGCAAAACATAAAAAATAAATATAATGACTATTAATTATATAAATAATAATATAAAAATAATAAAAATAAAAATAATAATAAAAAATAAGAAATCCTTAAAAAAATGAAAAGAAGGGGTGGGGTGAGAGAGAAAAAGTAACTTTAAAGATAATACACAAAGCTTTCTACAATTAATTTACTCTAGTCTGTTACATTTTACATTTAACAATACTAACTGCTAAGAAATTCCTTTATTACTTTGAATACTACCATGTTTCTAACATATACACATACTATAGAACAGATCATATTGCATCCAGAAATCATTCAAATATTGTACATATGCATGTTCCACGTACACTGATTACACTTGAGAGCAGGTCATTCACACCACAGGTCTAGAGGTCTGAACTTAAAATGCTATCATGATGAATACCTAACAGTACTGTATTTTTGTTGATGAAAACCTTAAACATATTGTAAACAAATGAAGAGTGGTATTTCAATCCAGAACCAGTCACTACTGTAACACTGTATTTTTCCTTTGGAATACAGTATAAATCAAGCATGCTTTCCTTTTACACTTTATAGATTCTTGTTCAGTGTTATCTGACAATGTACAACTGTTGCTTTGTGTTACAAACCATACCTCTCAACATTTTAGAGTAGGATACCTGTACAGATCATAAAATAATGGGGGTACAATGAACCAGAAATAGGAACATGTTTAAATATTGCTCTTACACACATGGATAGTTGCATGAGATTTGTGTTAACATACATTTTGACATTCATCGTTTAGTGACTTCAGTATCAATAAAATGCCATACCACCATAAATCTTACTCTGAACAGATCAAAACAGTGAGTCATAAATCCAGATATTCAGCAAAAAATATGGTCTTTTACGAGCTATGCTGCAGAGTAATGCATACATACTTGCTTTTACAGTTCAGATATGCATTCACAATTTTATACCACTGTATGATATAAAAACGAATCCATCTTTAACTGTTAAGGCTTCAGTTGCAGTACTTTATATAATTATGCTTACATACCACAAGCTTCTCTCATCCTGGCCAGTCACTTGGCATGGGACCAAGGCCTTCTCTTTTGCAGCTGTGGAAGGAGAAAACAAAGAAAAAAGCATTATGAATACCAGTTTTTATCATATTCAGCTTTAATATTTATGATTACTAAATGCAATGAATACATACACATCTGTGAGGTGTTCCCTGTCTGACAGTCCCTGATCCAAAGATCAAGGGTATCCTGTTCCCTCCTTCTCGGGTCATCAAAATGATGACGACATTGTTCCTCAGTGTGTGGGATACCAAGTTGCACTGGACAGAGCCCTTGCCAAACTAGACCAGACTTCAGATTTGTACTGAGACCTTGTTTAGTTTCCCTGCAAGAAGCAGGGGTCATGATCCTTATCCAGGAGCTCAACAAAGACCTCAGACTCCTGATCACCCAAGCATTGCACCCAGAAGTGCACACCCTCTCCAATGACACCAGCCATGTTTACACAAGATCAAGCTGAATGCCTAATGTGCATTTCCCACCAATTCAACTTGAAATAGCATGTGTTCCTGCCAATTGTGTTTACAGAGAGTGTGCACTGTCTGCATGTTGATACATTTGAAAACGCTGCACTCCACTTAACATTGTGTAAACATAGTAAAACAAGTGCATTTATTTGTGCAATGGTAAGTGCAGTGTAACTTTTTCAAAGGTATCAAACAGTAGACAGTGTGCACTCTCAGGCAATGCAATTTTAAACTTATTTTATATCCAGCCACTTGTGCAAATTAGTTATTCAAGATGGAGAGCAAAACTATACATTCATCAACATTTTGTCATATCAGCAAAACTATGTCAGGTATTATAAGTGGAAGTAAATACAATTTGCTGTGGAACAAGTGTGAAATGCACATGGAAAACACAGTATTCAAACCCAGGACCATGTGTACAGTAGTCCTAAACGTATAACTCTTTCCACAATGATATTAAGATGATGCTTGTCTATGTAGTACTTTATTTGTATAAGCTGTAATGCCACAACAGTATAAGAAAAGTTTGCATACCCTGTTCTAGAACCCAAGACCATATGAATTCTAGTCCAGCACTTAACAGCTGTCCCCACAGAAGCAGCTGTATGAAATCTCATATATTAGTATTCATGCTTAACTTCACTGTATTAGCATAGTGCAACCTCTCTTACCAGGTTTGCGTGATATGCAGCACTATTAATTGAATGCATCTGGTTTCCAGTTTTGGATGTCTGGGTCATGAATGATACATGGATGGTTGAGTCATGCAAACAAGTGGCACATCACGCAAATGTGGGAAAAAAAATAAAATAGAGAGAACAATAAACAATTACTCATACAATATTAATTAAGGATGATCCTAATATATATTGAACAAGGGAGAAGAAATTGCCCTGCAATCAACCTGTTGCAGGCAGCAAACTTACACAGAAGTGCATAGCTCTCAACTTGTTAGTGTAAGACATCTGGACCAAGTCATAAATAATGGGACAATTTTTACATATTGCTCTTACAAACTTAGGCAGTTGAGAGAATAACAGGTTTTGCATTACAATGACATTTCTGATGTGTATGAAGTCTGACTTTCAAATGTCTGTCATTATTTTCTGAATTCAGTCCTCCAAGATTTTGAAATGATTTGCCAGAAAACACACAGATTTTATGAGTAACAGGCCACAAATATGAGGTACACATCTGGATATTCTGCAAAAATCTGTACTGTTGAGTAGTATGCAAAAGTACTATCTGCATTCACAGAGAGGTTTTGCAGAATGATGCACTGATGTACACCTCAAAACCTTGTTTAATCACGCAGCACCTTATTAATATGCATTGATTGCTGCAGAGCTCTGATCTTGGTTGTGTACACAAATACACTCCCTGTAGGCTCTATATGGAGCCTACGCAGAGTTTACTGAATCCTGGGGTTAGTTTTAAGAACTGGTTGTAGACTCGCAGTACATTATGAGTAAAACCCACTTCCTGAAAAAGTAAAGGTACATATAATCGGGCATGTCATTTTATTGCTGTTTTTATTCTGATGAAGTTTGTTTTTTTTAGCATGAACAAAAGCACTACATAAAGTTCTTAAATAGCATTTATGCTTTGGCTCTGGTGTTTGTGGTTTTAGATTGTTTTTGTTTTATTGACTATTGGAAGTGTGTCTATTATTCTGCTGTAAACAAACTGAAAAGCATGAAATCTACAAATTTAATGTTAATATTTTTGCTAAGAATATATTTTCAATTTAGCTTGTTTTGTTTTTGTAGGCACATCGATGTGAAATGGACTATGTTGGGCTGCAAAGTCTTTATGGTACTTAGTACAGCAGAGTAAGTCTATGAGCTGTTAATAAGCTGCACCTGTAGTGCAGAGAGTAACTTCTTCAGCCTGTGTTTGTTTACTGTGAGACTCTGGCAAAGCCACTTCACCAGGCAGTGCTCCAGGGCTGCAGTGAAAAAGGACACTTGTGCCAGTGGGCTGTCCCAAGCTGTTAACAAATGCATTATAAGTTCATAGGTTCATAGGTGTTTACTAGGCTAATGACCAGAAAGGCCTTTTTAAGCCTAGTCGTGCATCCCAAATCTCTGACGAGTTCTGATGCCCTTAATAAGTGTAAGCATGGGCCTGGGAGATGAACCATTTACAGGTTACCTGTTTGCATAAGAGACATAGGTTCCAAACCAGGAATGAATTTCTGGTTTCCTATCCAACTGTCCAAGTTGCACTTGAATTGGATTAGGGAGGAACTCTGCTTCACATGGATGGGGAGCCTGTTCCATAGATGGGGTAGTCTCTGGGATACATACCTATCTCTCCAGAAGGTCCTATTTATATCACAGGCAACATTTAAGTCTTTAGAATGGGTAATTCAGGTACTGTTTGTTTTGTGGATATGCAGGAGGTCCATCAGAGTGGGGTCTGACAATGCCCTGTATGCCAGGCATAGATTTCCCCTCAAAAGCCTGTAGGAGACAGAATACAGGGATAGGGCCTTGAGGCAATCTGCATAGAACATATTACTTATGCCCTGTATTCTTTTAGTGAGGAACCTCTGTGGACATTCCAGTTGTTGGATATGCCTGGTTAGATACATACCAAAGGGGGTATTGTACTCAATAATAGGTCTGGTGAATGTCGAATACAGTGGAACAATGACTTCCTTGGACTTAGATGCCATACCTTTGTTTATAAGTTGTGTAACATAGAATGATTTCCTCATTACTGTAGACACGTGATGATCAAAGGCTAGATTACTGTTAATGTGTGTCCCTAAGTCCCTGACTACTGGGTCAACTCTAAGGAGTGTGTTGTAAATATGATAGTTACCAGGGATGGATGACTTCCCAAAGGATACTATTATGCATTTCTTGGCATTTCGTTTTAGTCGATGACTCTGACACCAGTTGTTTGTCTTTGTCAGCCCCTCCTGTTGAACATTTGTGTCAATGTGAAATTCAATGACAGCTCCTAATTTGCAATCATCTGCAAATTTAGTCAGCCAGAGATCACTGACATTGGCCTTGACGTCTGAGAAGTAAATGCCAAAAAAGAGCAGTCCAAGGACTGATCCCTGAGTGACTCCACTGTGACTGGCCTCTTTGTAGAGGTGGACTCCCCAGTTCTAACTTCCTGGGTCCTGTCTGTGAGCCAGATTATACATATGTCTTTGAAATCCTGCACTCATGATGTAGCTGCTAATTATCCCTTCATATATATGATTTGACCTGTAAATTTCAGCACATCTCATAGTTTAATGGTTTGCCAATTGCATTTCAATAAATGTGAGTTTCAGGGCAAGAGAAGCTTACTACTGCTCATCCTACATCTGTTTGTTGTGCAAAAATGTTTTGTTTTATATAACAAATAGCTGTCAGTGTTTTCACGGTTAAATTTGAGCTAATGGTGCAGTGGTAGCATTGTCACCTCACAGCAAGAGGTTATCCAGTTCGATTCTTGGCTAGAGTGCCTTCTGTGTGGAGTCTGCATGTCCTCCATGCATGAATGAGAGTTTTCTCTGAGTCCTCTTGTTTCCTCCCACATACAAAGATATGTGTTTGGAGTGTTTCTCCCCGGGCCTCTGCTGAAAACTGATTTCATTCCAGGTCAGACTTTCCGAGTAAATAAATAAATAAAAATTACATCCAGATCCCTGCAATTCTTATGAAATAAAAGGAAGTATTATCCACACCCTGACAGGTTTGTGCAGTGTTTTATGGTATTTGTGGAAAGACATTCAAGTATTCAGATATTAGTATGGTTGTGGGGGTGGGGATCGGGGTGGGGGGCAGTCCATTAACTTAAAGCCCCATTTAACCATGATGTAGCTCTGACTAACATTGTACAACTACATTTCTTATACATTATGTCTGCTGGTTTAAATACTAGGTGGTTGGCAGTAAACATGAGACAATTACTACATTGCTTCATCATTTCAGTCAGGCAGCTACAGAGACATTTGAAAAGTGCAAATCCATGTTTCCAGGTGCTTACTAAAGGGGGCAGTAGGGGTATTGTATCTATGAGGTTTGGAACTGATTTACAGGACGTGCTACCTGTCTAAAATAAACAATCTGAGTTTACACATGCAGTCCCCAAGATGGTGTAAACTGGATACTCTTTGTGCAACTACTGACTATTGAATATAAATAAAAATTGTGGGAGTAGGTTGTATAGAGAACATTAAGGGTCTAAATACATTTGTTGTGTATCATGATGCAATCTCATTAGACAAACCAGTAGCAAGACACATGAAGTTAGCCACAACAGCAAGTAATGTCCACAGCTACCTTGGGAAAACTCACTAATTTAGTCATCCATTAGGTTAGACAAGAGTGAGAAATAGTGTTGAACCAATTACTGACTCCTAGCGGGCTTCTACTACTGGTGGTCTCAACACAGTTGCACTCAGCTAATAAATCTGTGTCCATTTGCTCCATCTTGAACCAGAAACAGAACAGGAACACTAACCCCAAGCTGTCTCTCAGGAAACAGGTGCCAGGCTCCATGGTGATCACCAGTCTCATGCCAAATTCTGTATGGTTCTGTACTTGTTGCTGCCTTTTCCTGGTAGATGCCATTGACAGTATATACTGCAACTCAGTACAAGAGAGCTAAGTGTCACACTTTTAAAATATCTGAGTCAGGGAAGTCCTATACCCATCGCCAAATAAAATATTCCCCTACGTGAGAATGTATGATTTCTGCTTAAGGTGGAGGAATGGAGTCCATGTTGTCCTCACATTAGAAAAATATACCCTGGAATGAATGAAACTCTTTGGCAGAATGGGACAGTTTGATGCAATCATATTCAGTAATGAGCTTCCATAAAATCCCAAGTTTTATAATAGCAGTTCTCAGTACATTTTGTAGCCCAGGATTCTGTTTTTATTCTATGAAAGTTATACTCATAACTCTGAAAAAAGAATAGACACATAGTCCTTTACACATAAGTGCTAAATATATTGTGTCATGGGTACTTCACTATCACATGCCCATCCAAGGTGGAAGGGCACTTTTTGATACTCTAACAAAGGGGTGTTATGGTCCAAAGAGCAGAGTTGCTCTCAGATTAAATCAATGAGTGTGGGGACAAGGAAATGGCGAGAGTATTTCATAACAAAAGTCCTCCTGTATAGAATGACAGATTAGCCCAGCCCCCAGGACACCCTCAGGATCCACTAATGGCACCATTAAAATAAACAGAGGAAGTCTGGGGGCATTGGAGGGTATCTTGTAGATCCATCATGGACACTAGGTACTGGGGGTGGGCAGGTAAACATGATGTTTGAGGGAACCAAATAAAAAAAATACATAATGTAACACAAACCCTTAATATATATCTACTAAGTTGTCATTACAAAAAGAAGTTAAAAAAAAAATCATATACCTTTACCAGTCTAGGCAGCACATTGCAAGTATTTCATGGCCTGTGCTTAAAGTGCTTAAGGGTTTGTTTGTTTGTTTCACATTTGTTAACCAGGTTAATCCAACTTGAGCATGAGCCCATTTTCAGTGGAGACCTGAGGAGAAAACCTCCAAGAATGACAAATTACAATTACAATTTTGACAGCATTAGATTTTGCAAAGAACAAAGACATTTTTTCAGTGTGTATACATAGCAAGATAGTATGCATTTGTAACTAAAGAAAAGAGAATTAAAAATAAGCAAGTAAATATAATGAGGAAAATCATTGTACATTCCATTCAGAGACTTTAGTTAATTATCTAAATGATGCAGAGCTAGCAGACTTACTGTCCAAAGACAGAGATGAGGGAGATAGAATGTAATAGAAATGGTACTAGGTTGAGTCATGACAGGGGCATAGCCAAGAGTTTAGTAGAAAATTATTAAGTTTTTTTTTAAAATGGTTAGTGTGAGTAATGCATCATAGATTAGCAGTGAGGTTTTTCTAGGATTTTGTTATGGAGGATTTATATAGAAGATTGCCAATTCTTATTTTTTAGGTATAAGTTTGGAGAAGGAATTTGTCAGTACTGTGTAAGGGGTGGGGAAGAGTATAGTAAGTGAGTAGACATGGAGAGACAGGAACAAGTAGTTGGCTTATTAAGAAGGAACAGGGTTATATGGAGTTGAGATAATTTGAGTTGATGGGGAAGTTCGATCAGGTGTACCTTATTAAGAGTTAGACAATGGTGGATGAAATTAGGTAAGTTAGCTGAAAATTTTATGATTTCATTATAAATTTGTTCTAGTTTGGAGAGCAGGCAGGACTGAAGGTTGGTAAGAATTGGGGCTACATAGAAGAGATTTGGAAGTAGGTAAGCTTTTGCCAGGGATAGTCTGGAATCAGAATTTAGACATTTTTTGTTATGATATAAAAGACCAAGTTTTTGATTGGTTTTCTTAATCAATTTCTGGATGTGTAAGTCAAATTGTAGTTGGTCATTGATTGCCATCCCTAGTAGTTTTGTGTAAGTTACAACACTGATGATGGTTTTATTTAGGGAAGTGATGGAGAAGGAGAGCTTGAGATGATCACTAGATTTCAGGAGAAAAAGAAGGAGTTTTGTTTTTTTGGAGTGCAGAATAAGTTGATTATCATTAAGCCAGCATTCAACTTAGGGGAGAGATCATTGTATTAGCGTCTGAAGTTGAGAGATTGAGGTTGAAGTTGTGATCAGAGTAGAGTCATCTGCATATTGTATAAGGGTTGAGAGGGTAGTGGAAGAATGGAGATAATTGGTAAAGATGTTAAAGAGAAGAGATCCCAGGACAGATCCCTGTGGAATGCCTGTATTTATTGGTAGAAATGTAGAGCAAGAAGACTGCCATTTGACAGACTGTAGTCTGCCTGAAAGGTAGCTGGGGAACAAAAAGAGAGAGTTAACAAGGAAAGGTTTTAAGCCACCCAAGTTGTTTAGTAGTTTGGAGTGTGATGCTGTGTCAAATGTTTTTGAAAGGTCTAAGAACAGACAGCAGACCATTTTGTTGTTATCTCTAGCTTCTTCAATAGTATGAGAAAAGGATAGAAGGAATGTAGAGGTACTGTGATTAGGTTGAAATCCATGTTGAGTAGGTGTTGGGAGGTTAATGTGGATGAGGAATTTCAGTAATTGGTTATGTGTACATTTTTTCAAGAATTGTGGATAGTGGGAATAGTATAGCAATGGGTTGATCATTGGATGCATCAGTAGAGTTACTACCTTTGTGTAGGGGAATCACTTAGAAAGACTTCGTACTGAGACTGGATAGGCAATAGTTTTAGCTGCTAGTTTTAAATACTGGGGAGGGGGTAGATTGTCAGCAGAGGGAGAACATGGTTTAAGTTTTAGAAGGAGAGACTTTATGTAGGAGGTATGGATAGGCTTGAGAGAGAAGTATGTTTCATTATTTGTGGTCTGAGGAAGAGTTGCAGGGGGTGAGGTTGTAGTTGACATCAGTTAATTTGCTAATGGTTTCAATAAAAAAACTGGTTGAAGAGGGAGGCAGTGTCTTGGTCAGTAAGGCTGGGGTAAGGGCTGGGAGTTTGAGGTTTACTGGGGTGAAGGATTGAGCTAATAGTTTTCCAGAAATGTTTGGGGTTGGAATGATGAGTGGATTGTGCTTTGAGATCAAATGTTTTTTGTCATCATATATTTGCTTTTTGGTATGGTTTCTTATTTCTTTAAGTAATTGGTAGTGGGAGTGGGGTTTTGTTTTTCGCCAGGTTTCCCAGGCAATGTGTCTTTTGTGCAATTAAAAAATAAATTAAACTACACAAAATACTTCCAACAGCATTCAGTATTTAGCCTAATAGGGGTCAATGTAGAGTACTTCAAAATGAACAATGCTTCCTTATGAAGCAATTTTCTTTTTATATCACAACTTCCTTCCTCATATTCTATTTTTCTAAAACAGTTGCCTTCAAATTCTCTGGATTATTATCATGAAAACATTTAAAATGCTAGGCTAAAGGGCTTTCAAGTCTATCAGAGTTAATATCTTTAACATGCTCTTGTAATTGAGATTTGAAAGCTCTTTTAGTCTCACCCACATAGAATATCCCACAATCACATCTTATTGCATAGACTATGCACTCTGTTTGACAGCAATATTTCTCAGTGGGTCTAAATGGCACTTCATTAATCCTATTAAATGTGTTAACTATATACCTACAACTTATTTTATTTTTTAGTATTTTGTTCGTTGTTGAACGAGTTGCCTAGAGTATAAATGTAATGAATGTGGAGGTGGGTGGGAATGGTGGTAGGGCAGGGGAGCAGAGTGAGCCCGAGCAAATCAAGGGTGAATGGAGTGGGTCTAACCTAAGTCAGAGGAGAGCTTAGACAAAAAAACAATCAGTAAGTAGTGAAAGAGAGGAGCAGGTAAGTAAAAAAACAAGTGGGAGGTTACATATAGGAGAGGTCAATAGCACAAAGTGTTGGTTAAAAGTGTGAAGGGCATAAAACATTCAGTGTTGTGAGCTGAAAGATCCCTGACTGTACAGGTTTAAAATTATACAGTTAGTATCTATGAATAATGCGCTATTAAAGTCAGAGGAGAGACTATCAGGTGAGGAGTGTGTGTCCGGAAGCAGGGGGGAGGTGCATTCTGATGATGTGCAGATGCCTGATTCAAGGTTAAACTTAACCAATAAAAGCATATTGTTAAAAAATGCAAACGAAAATACAACTGCAGGGCATTCAGGTAAGCAGTAGCACAAAACTAGGTGTAGTTTACTTCAAGAGGATTTTAAACAGGTCCAGTAGTGTGGGAGAGAAAAAGGAAGCAGAGCAGGGCTTGTACCTAAGAAAAAAGAAAGTTGATGGTTATAGAAGCAGGCTGGAGGGAAGGGATAGATAGTGTGAAAGGAACAAAAAAGGTCAGGCTTGCAGCACTATATGTTACAAATAGCCGAAGATAACCAATTTTAAGACTGTAATGTTACATAACAAGAAACTACCGAGAGTATGGCAGTATACATTAAAAATTAAAACCGAGTCAAACTGCCTCACAAGCACAGCTATACTCTAGGTCAAGTAGGAAATGCTGTGAATAGAACAAGCATTGGAACTATATAAAATGAGCTGCAATATATACATAAACAAACTAGGAGAGTGCACCAGGTGTTATGTTCTTGCTACTACTGCTGCTATCGTTACACAATTGGTTGTAATATACACAAGGTCAGTAACATCCACATTGGAGTCATCAACACTCTCGGTCAACAAATTTAAATAAATAAATAAATAAATAAAATAAATAAATCAAACAATTCAACATAAGTACAAAAGCAACCTTATTAGCACAGAGCCAGTAGTCTTAGAATGAGATCCTATGAGAAACACTGTAATGTATTATGGCTCAACTCAAAAGTAAGATGAATCAAAATCCTTAACAGTAGAATGGCAAAGATACGTGCATTATCTGCCTGTTTCCAAAGATAAATCTTTGCATTTTCAAGAGCTATCAATGCAGTTTGAAATACTTGCTCTTAGTCCTTTCGCCTTAACATTTGAGTAAAGCAGTGTACTCTCTTTCCATTTTGGTGGCTTGATTTCTGCTAAGGAATGAAAATATGTATAGAATACATATGTACAAACCTATCATGAAATCTGAAGTAAAATCACATATATTTCTCCAGAAAATGGATTTTTTTTCTTTCTGGTAACTGAGAAAAATATTTGCATGGAAGGTAGATCAGTAACGTCACAAGCATTACACCATCTGCAGAAATGTGGCTTAAGTCCTGTAAGCATAATCATGAGGTTCAGTTGCACACATACTCTGTGTACTATGGCTATACAATGTGCAAATACTGCATACACAGTTTCATCCCATTGTGTACCAGGATTTATGAATTATATAAGGCTTTGAAATAATGTTCTTCTGTGCAGCAACCTTACTCCTTGGTGCACAGTGTTTATAAACAGAACCCTTATTTTTCTGCTGACTAGAAAGACAATTTATTTCGGTGTACATGTGATATTTTTCTATTTTTATTATTTTCTTTTATATTTGCTGTGTGGAGTAGTCATAATGAGATGTAGGAACCTTCTTTCATTTGATGCCTGAGGAAAAAGCCTCCAGTAAAAAAATGACACATTTCATACAAAACAGAAAAATGTAAAGCTTAAAGCTACCATATGGATGTATAATAACTGAATGTCATCCATACTAGAGAAATGTACAATCAGTAAAATATAGTCATAACATATTAATATAAGATCATGTGGCATATACAGTGAGGTTTAAAATGTCAAATTGCAATTTTACATTCATAGGTAGGAGAAATAAGAGTAAATGCATGGAGATATGAATAGAAAGACAGTAAGTGAAAAAAGGTTAATAGTGCCTATATTTGATAGAGAAAAAGAAAGTTGTAGTAAAGCTGAGGTAGATATAGAAGGTAAAGAAAATATGAGCTGAAATTTTGTTGGAGGGAAAACTCATCGGGTGTTAAGTAGAGACAATAGAAGTGATAGTAAGGGCAAAGGGATGGAAGACAGTTGGAAATTTACATTGAGGATTGGCTTTGTTGAGCGGTATGTAGGGGTAATGTAGGTGCGTGAGGGCCAGGGTAGTCTAGAGCAGAGCCAAGTGTTTTTAAAGTGTTGTTTTAGCAGGTATTTGAATGTGGATTTGATAATTTGTTGTCTGATGGGGGCAAGGTTTGAGTTCCAGATTTTGGAGAAATAATTTGAGTATATGAACATACCAGTAGAGTTGAAGGTTTTAGATATGGTTAATTGGGACTTGCTCATGGAGTGGAGTGATCATGCATGGCTGTAAAGTTCCCCTAAGGTTTTGAGTGCAGGACAGCGTTGATGTTTTTGTATTGTATAATGAACTGTTACTAACTGGATGACAGGCAGTGTGGAAGTTCCAGCCAGCTTAAATGTTTTAAGACTAGACAATGATGGGATTTTGCATATTGGTGAATTAAGCTTTCTTGTTAAAGCATTGTTCAATTGTTGTTAGTAGAGATGTAGAGGATACTGACAGTTGGTGTGGTTGGGGGTAGCATAAAGTAGTGAAGGTAGGAAATATGCAAAAAGATTCTTTTATTGCATTTCTAGTTAAAAATTGTGCTGTAAATAAAGAGTCATATTTTTCTGTGCATGTTCTTGATAGTTTGTTGTATTTGAATTTCAAACTCTAGGTGGTTATCTATAATGACACCAAATAGCTTTCTGTGAGAGACAAGTTTAATGGGAGTATTGTTTGATGAAGTAAAGTGATGGGGAAGTTATGTTTGTATATGACACAAATTTTGGTGTGAATGCAACAGAAGTTGAGAACTACTGAACTAGATTTCTATCGAAGAAAAGCCCTTGAGGTCTTTTCCTGAAGGTCTTGGTGGGATGTAGCTGTATATGTCATTGCAGCATCATCAGCATACTGAATGAAGCTGTGTCATTAGTAGCAGTGTAAAGGTTAAACATGTTTGTGTATGGGGCCCAAGACTGAATCTTGTGACACTCCAACTGAAATATGTAAGAGTGGTGATTGTTCCTTCTGCCATTCCATGGTCTGTAGCCTGTTAGAAAGTTTGCTAAAGAACCAGTAGAGGAAGGGGATGTCAATACCTAGTGCGGATAGTATATGGAGAAGAATCAGATGGGATACAGTATCAAATGCCTTAAATAAGTCAATGAATAAGGAGGAAACAAACTTTCCAGAGTCCTTGCGAAGGCTGATATGATGAGTGAAATGAAGAAGAGCTGTGGTAGTGCTGTGATGTGGTCTGAAACTCTGCTGGGCATAGGAGAGGAGGAAGGTATCTATTAAGTATTTTAGAAAATGGTACTGTATACACTTTTGAAGAATTTGTGACACAGAGAAAGAATGGTTACAGTGTTGTAATTAAATAATTCAATGGGGACTCCTCCATTGTATTAGAGAATAATTAGGCCCCGAGATTCAATACACTCCATGTAGGCTTCCTGTGAACCCTACACAGAGCTTATTTGTTAGCACAATGAGCAGCAGCCTTATTCGCGTATTAATGCTGTTCCTCATGCTTACATGAATACAAGCAACGTTTTATGGCCAGCAGCAGTGTTGCCAACCAGAAAACCAGACAGAGCAGCAAAAATGCAGAAAGAATACGCATACAAATTTGCCAGTTGGCAAACCTGCTCGGCAAGATTGCACAGACAGCCACAATGACTAACAGGGGTGAAAATACTGCAATAACATCAGTATTAACACATTAAAGAAAAGTGTACTTACTGCAATGTACACTACAACAGTTACTTGCAAAATGAAATAATAGATGACAAGGGTCACCATCAAGGGCAAATATAATTGAAACATTACACTAGGCAGGGAAAGTGTGCTGATGAACAGGGGCACATACATGAATGACAGGAATGAAGAAATAGAAAGAGGGCATGATAAATATCGCAATGTACTGAAGACAAGATATGTCAAGGTATGTATACTTCCAAGACAAGTCAGTAGCATGACATTAAGCACATATGTATATAGCACAATACATACTGCTGTCTACACCTCCTATGTAAGTATATTTATATCATCATACAGGAAAGTATATTTATGTCACAATCACACAAGGTTACATGTGGACATAATGGCTGTGATATGAACATCACTGATATGCGCACTGGAGAGGACATTTAATAGGGATGGTATACACAATAGGGGATATGTGCATATTGTCAAGATCTGCAAAATTACTTGCTTGAATATGATTGAAATGTCAGCATACCTCTCAACCAGTCATGGACACATAACAACAAACTCATGGACAACTGTAGACAGAAGAAGGCACAATCAGAGAAAATTTTAAAATATTAACACCATTAATCTGTCACACTGACAGAATATATCAGTTTAAGTTATCATACATGTTCTGTAGGAACAGATATGTACAACTGTAATGATTGTCAGTATTCTATAAGGAATTCACCACCCCTTCCCTAAACATGACCTATTTTGGGAGGGGTTAAGACAGACAGTGTTAAATATGCAGTTGAAATAAGGGGCAATTCTGGCCAATTGAGAGGTTTGCATGACACATAAACCACAGGCCACACCTGCAAGAATCAAACCTATGCCATCAGTGTTATCAGTGACCTGTGTATTTACCGGGTGCAGCACAAAGAAATGTATCACACATACATCTTGTAGAACACCTTGAAGGGAAGTATGCACTTTCAAATCCTAATGGGTATGCTTTCCACAGAATAGTTCTGTATGGATGACAAGATGTGTGGGAGCTCACTGTACCAAGTGTGATACACTTGACAAAAGCATCCCTGCCTCCCACAGGTATCGGCCTTATGGATAACAACACTTACAAACAGCAGACTATTATGAGTGGATTCACTACACACAGCTGGGTATTGCATGGATCTGCCACATGTAATGTCAATGGATATTGTCTGAAGCATTTACAATTGATGTGCGAATTAAGAAGTGATCCATTATCATGAATGGTACAGCAGTTTGTGAGACGGATGGCAAAGCATTAACCTTGCCCATGTGCACAGAAACTACAGCTGTGCAAAGTCTAGCATTAATACATGAGGAAGCTGCCACTGTGATATTACCCACTTACAAAACAATAAATGGTGCACACTCAATAAGCACATGTCAGACCTCAATACATATGCCACACAATCGCTGTCCCTCTGACATTGCCAGTGAAAATGTTATGCTGCCATGAAATCCTGACAAGCATGCATATGTGTTCATGCAAATCTTTAAGTAGTAATACCGATGTGATATACTAGTACGTCTGTGAAGCTGAACAGTCACACCTATCCTGTAGCTAGGTTATAACTCGACTTCATAGGTTCATAGGTTCATAGGAGAGTACTAGGCTAATGGTACAAAAGCCTGTAAAAGCCAAGCCATATTTAACATGTTTCACAATATTCAATAGCAGGTTGAATGATGTTCACAGAGGTATGAGCCTATGTTATCTAATACCAACTGCCTCTATCCATGAGGGACATGGGTGCGGCACCAGAAGCACAATTATGATTAACCACCCATTGATTTAAGTTGCACTTGAAGAGGGTCAGGAATGGCCATTGCTTTACATGAATGGGAAGCTTGGTCCAGAGAAGGGGTAGTGTCTGAAACATGCATCTACCTCCAGCATAATTTATTATGTCAGGGGATAGGTTAACATCTTTGGAATGAGTGACCTTTGTGCAGTTTGATTTATCAATGTGTAACATTTCCATCAGGGCTGGATTGAAGACTCCTCTGTAGGCCAGACACAGATCAGCCCTTAGTAGTCTGTAGGGGACAGAATACAGTGATAGAGCTTTCAATCTTTCCACTTAGGACTTGCTTTTTACACCCTGTAATTTTCCTTTACAAAAACTATGGGGTTGCTCCAGCTGTTGCAGATGTGTGGTGAGGTACATGCAAAAAGGTGCATTGTACTCAATTAGTGGTATGATGAGGGCCAAGTACAATATAATTATAATGTCCTTTGAACTGGATGCCATGCCTATACTTATGAGTTGTGCCACACAGAAGGGATTTTTCACCACTTTTGATTCATGGTGGTGGAACTTTCGATTACTACCTACCTGAGAACCCAGATCATGTACTACTGAGTATACTTATAGGTGTGTGCTGTCTATATTGTAATTAGCTTGGGTATTTTCTTTCCAAAAGGGAATAATAATACTTTGATGGCCATTTAGTCTGTCTCCATGGTTCTGACACCAATCATTTGTGTTTTTTTTATTTTGTACACTATAGCAATAATGTTAGTGGATTTAAGGATTGTTCACAATTTGCAGCCATCCACTAAACTGGTCAGACAAAGGCTGCATCTGTGTTTGCCTTAACCTCTAAAAATTAAATATGAAACAGGAAAGGGCATACTACAGAACCCTGTGGTACTGCCATGGTCACTGGCTGCTTGTTAGAAGTGAATTCACTCACTTTGATAGTATGTGTCTTGTCAGTGAGCCATTTGGTTACCCAAATGGTGACATAGATGTTTATGCCCAGTTGAGATATTTTCTCTGTAAAACCTGAGCGTGTAATTGTGCAAAATGCTTTGACCATGTCAAGTTAGGCAAGATGCACAGTCTCTCCCCTCATCCAAGGCCTTGGTGAGCTTTTTGAAGAAGTCAACCCGATTTAACAGATATGACATAGCCTTAACGAATCAAAAATTGGTTTGGTACACAGTCAGGATGTCACCTGTGTTCTTGTTGATAAAGTTCACAATGATTCTTTTCATTGCCTCACAGATGAGGCTACTCAGACTTAAGTGTCTATAATTCCCAGTGAGGGGTAATGGTCCACTCTTGTTCAGATGAATGACTGTTGCTGTTACCATTATGCCAGAACATAACATGTGTAGAGGCTATGGTTAAGTAGACATCCAAATGTGTCTGCTAGGTCAAGTTTTCAGTTATTGAAAAGGCACCCTGGGATGTTGTCATGGCCCGTTGATGCCATATTTTTAGCCTTAGAGAGAGCACAGATTAGCTGCTCTCTTGAAAAAATAAGATGAGTAATGTTTATATGTATACTTTAGGGTGACAAACATTGGGGACAGGGTGGTGAAGTTTTATCAAAATCTGTCAGTTAGCAGGTTGTCTATTACTCCCAGTTGAGAATGAGTGGTGCCATCCTCAACCATCTCTGCACATAGCTGTATATTCCCCTAAAGATGTCACACTTAATTAATATATGATTTATGACACTACCTCCAAATACAACCTCGGGTATGAATCACATGCCACATAGAGGAACTGCTTACACAGTCATACAACTCTATTTCATGTTAAGATATCAATTGTACAGCATATGCTGTTAGAAAAATATGTATTAATGTGTGTATGCTTAATTCCAAATTAATAATCAAGTATTTTAATACGCTTTTCATTCTATTTTTCATGCACTGTGTATTATACAAATTGAGTTTCATATGAGACTGAAAAAGATGCTTTTTGAAAACTGCAGTATGCTTTCTGAAACTTGCAAGTTGCCCTCTGACCTAGTAACTGCTAGCACAGCAATATTCTTGTTTATGCCTTGTGGAAATGTACTTGAGAAGCAGGTGTTTATCTTCTAGGTCAGAAGTAAATGAATGAGCAATGCCTTATATTATAAATGTAATGATTCTAGACAAACAGCCTTGTCTAGAGGATGGGAACCTCTGCAGCTGCAGTAATTTGGAGATAAAGTAGACAAAGGATTATTAGAGAAATTAACTGCTAGCATTGTGCTTGATTTAGCCGTGGTATCTTGAATGTAACATAACAAGTATCTAACTGAAAGTAACCAAGGCCATGTTGTTTTCCTCAGGAAGTTTCACATAAAAATTGTTTAAATCAGCAGAAATTCATGGGAAAGATGGTCAGCAGATGATGATGAAAAGGTGGTAATGTGTTACGTCAGCATGGTAGGACAGGATTAATTTGAGAATCTATAAAAATGAATGTATTTCCTGTTTCTGGTTAGACAAACTCTGTATTAGCACGTTTTTGTCTCCTTGCTGCAAGATTAACGTGCCTTAACCTGAACCTACCATGTTTTGATCATTTTTAAAGTATATTTTTCCTTTGACAGATTGGTCCTTCGGACCGGAAACGTATCTCTCGCTCTAGGCCTAGGTCAGAATTGGGCCCGGTGGCATGCATCCGTACGGAGAACAGGCCAAATCGGCTCTTCTGTTTTGAAAGACCTCCGACTGAATTGTTGTTTGAAAGAGGCCAGCCACTGTTTCTGACCTGGGATTGGAGGATGAGTCAACGATCCGGTGGATCAACTCATGGAGGGTCAGGTAAGGAGGAATTACCTTATTTCTGTTTTAAGATCAGGGACTAAGTACAGAACTGTTTTTTGTCAGGTAGATTTGCATATGTAGATCAGGGACAGAAAAAGGGGTTACTGTTTTTGTCATAGATCAGGGAAACAGAATAGGTAGACAGTTATTCTAGATAAACTGTGAAAAGGTATAGATTTGTGGTACCATGTGATAGAAAGGGTTACGTAACAATTTACAGCTTAGCTAAGACAGCAATGGGAAATCAGTGCACAAAAAGTTCCCGGGACACGCCCCTAACTGAAGACGCGAAGTATATGCAATTACAGCGTGCTGATAATGTTAAATATTACACCAAATGGGTCGATAAGTATAAATTTGAGGGTAATTTAGATAAACTTGCACTTATGAAACTTGTAAAACAGTTATAAATAGACACGAAAGGTCAACTAAAAAAGCAGAGACAATTAGGAGTCCCTCAGGCACATAGGTGGCTTGAGGAAGCAAATCGTAGGGAGCAGAGAATTAAAAATTCAAAGATAATGTTCTTAGACAAAGAATACAATAAGTTAGTAATAGCAACAGCCCCTCTTTCGCCCCCTCCACTTCTGTTACCAGAATATGAAGCGAGTGGACGAGCTGATCCACCTCCGCTATACCCAGCTGTCCCTGCAAAAGCACAGCCGTTTGTCAGGGATCCTATCGAGACTAGGTCTTGAACACGCGACTTGAGGAGGGAGATTGAATTAAATTAATTAAATAGAGCATCACAGGCTATGAGTGAAGAAGAGATATGTCCGCTCATAGAAGTACCGAATCCTCAGGCAGGACAAGATCCGACTCTTTTGGTTTATAGACCGTGGACACTGGAAGATATCCAGAAAGCCATGGAAGGTATTCCCCACCCAAAAGTGAATTTTAGAAAATTTTTTGAAGACTTACAGGGTATGAGATTAAGTTACCATTCAAATGGAGAGGAAGTAGAAAAAGTAGTTAGACAAATTGTGGGTCCAGATTGGCACATGATCAGTGGTGACTGGAATCCTCGTGACGCACAACTTAGACCACTCCCACATACTAATGCAGAACTGGATGGCAGAGTGAAAGGTCTGACAGACCGAATCTCTGAAAAGTGGAAGCCTAGGGCTGATTGGACTTGCATTAATCAATGCATTCAACAGGAAGGTGAAACAGTTGATAGATATTATGCTAGGCTGTTAGAGTGTTTTAATAATCACTGCGGAATGCAGATACCAGAAAATCAAACACAAGATTCCTCATATGAACAGCAGTTAAAGAATGCATTCTTGAAGGGTAGTATAACTCCCATTAGTAGCTTTATTACGAAGCATATGGTAGATCATCGAACAAATAGATTACAGCCATTACTTGAATATGCTAGACACGCAGAAAGACATTTTAATAGTAAAAAGAAAAAGAAAACTCAAGTATTTTCGGCAGAAGATGGGTCAGAAGTATTTGTAGTACAAACTGGGAAAAAGGGTAAGAAAAATACCCAGGGAAATAAACAATCTGACAAATGATCAGAAGATTTTGAGGAAAGAAAGAAAAAGGGTGAATGTTTTAAGTGCGGGAAAAAAGGACATTTAGCGAGGGATTGCTGGCTAAACAAGAAGGCGACTACAGAAAATAAGGAAGATGAGGAATGACTATATGATAGTCAGGAATCATTGGAAGAGAGTGAGCAGGGAAAGGTAAGTGAAAATGTGATAGCAAGAGTAGAGGATGTGACACAAGGGATAGAGGATGTATATGAATACACAGACATAGAAGAAAATGAAATTTTAAACCTAGCTCTTTTGAGCTTAGAGCTTTACTTAGCAGACACAAAACCGGAAGTGACGCTTCTGGTAGAGGGGAGGGAAGTTAAATTTTTGTGTGACTCAGGGGCTTCACGGACCCTGATACACCCTTCCAAGTTACCGGAAGATACAGAATCACCAGATTATATACTAGTGAAAGCAGCCAATGGACAGCTGTATCGGGAGCCACTCTCCCATGACATAACAATAACAGACCCCGTTTCAGGGATGACCCAGAAAAGTAAAATTGTAGTTTCTGCGAAATGCCCAGTAAATCTTTTGGGTAGAGACTTGATGCAGATATTTGGCATAGCCGTAGTTCCAACCATGCAGGGTATGGAAGCACAGCGACAAATGGATACTTTTGTAGTGCGACCGGAGGGTGAAATGTATTATTGGTACAGCCAGGACTTGGTTACGACTGGCCCAGGGGCAGTAACTGAAGAACTGATGAACGTAGCCATCAGCAAGTCCCCCTCCCTCGACATTGACAAACAGCATTTGTTGCATTATACTCTATATTACTGTAATAGACCAGGACCTGATAAAGATTATGAACAGGAATTGTTTCAGAACCATGCCAACAGGCTAGTATTGCGAAACTTGTACTGGGATGCAGAGGGGAACAGTGTAGCAAGCTGTTCATTGCCCCAGGAATTCTTAGCACTTTACAAATCTAATCGACTGCCACATGCTAGTTTAACTAAGAACAAAGCTTTGAAATGGGCAGACTTAGGTGAAAAAGTCACAAGGTGGGAGAAGCAGACAGAATTAGAGCTCTCTGAACAAGGAGTACAGAAACAGAAATTAAATTGGATTACACAGACACACCCAGCTGTACACTCACAGGCTAGTGAGAATAGCTGAGTATTACTCTTATTGGAAGAAGAGGAAAAAGCCTTGCGAGACATACCAGATATTCTCTGGTCAGCAGGGAAATCAGATGTAGGACTTATACGAACAGCAGGACCAGTTACCATAATGCCAAAGTCAGCATTTAGACCCCAGAAAAGACAGTGTCCCTTGAGAAAGGATGCAGAGGTAGGAGTCAAGCCTATCATAGCAGCCTTACTTAAGGAAGGAGTCTTAATAGAATCTTCTGATTCACCATGTAATACACCTTTATTTCCTGCCAAGAAAGCAAACGGGGAATGGCGTATGGTCCAAGACTTACAAGCTGTAAATAATGCAGTTATACCCAGGGCACCAACGGTGCCTGATCCACACACCTTACTGAATGATTTAAAGCCAGAGCAAAGCTATTTTTCAGTGGTAGACATTAGTAATGCATTTTTCTCGATACCGATACACCCTGACAGCCAATATTGGTTTGCATTTACATTTCAGGGAAAGCGGTACACATATACAAGATTACCACAGGGATATTGTGAAAGTCCAACAATATTTGCACAGGAAATGGCAAGCAACCTGGCGGGATTTATCCCACCGAAAGGTAGTCAGATTCTACTTTATGTAGACGACATTCTGCTGGCAGCCCCCACCCAGCAAGAATGCAAGGAGGACATGATAGCTTTATTACAATTTTTAGCTACTCAAGTCACAAAGTAAACAAGGACAAGTTACAGCTTTGGAGAAAACAAGTTAAGTACTTGGGATATGTAATATCCAAAGAAGGTAGAATATTAGATGAAGACAGAAAAACAGCAGTTTTACAAGCACCTAGACCAACTACCAAGAAGGAAATGATGTCCTTCCTGGGAACTACTAATTTTTGTTGGAGTTGGATACCAAACTATGCTTTGGAATCTGCTCCACTGGCCGATTTAATATTTAAAAAGCAGATGGCAGCACAAGATTTATTACAATGGACACCTGAAGCAGAAGCAGCTTTCTGTAAGCTGAAACAATTGATAGCATCATCCTTAGTTCTAGGATTACCAAACTATCACAAGCAGTTTATCCAAACTGTAGATTGTAAGCAAGGTTATATGACATCAGTATTGACACAGCAACATGGGGACAAACAATGCCCCATAGCTTACTATTCATCACAGTTAGACCCAGTGGCACGATCCTTGACCCACTGTGTACAAGCAGTAGTTGCAGCTGCAATGGCAGTGCAGGCTTCAGCCTCAGTAGTGTTATTCCACCCTCTCACATTGAGAGTGTCTCATGCAGTTGCAATTATTTTACTGCAAGAAAAAGTAGCATATCTTTCTCCAGCTAGGCATCTTTCCTGTATGACCATACTGTTGAGCCAACCTCATATGACAATTGAACGATGCACAACTTTGAATCCGTCAACTTTGTTTCCAACCCCTGCAGATGGCAAACCACACTGCTGCCTGCAGGAGATTGAGCAAAAGACATTACCTAGACAAGACCTTACGGATGTTCCCTTGGATGATGCCGAGGTGACATGCTATGTGGACTGCTCGTGCAGGAGGGGTCCTACAGGGCAGAAGCTAGTGGGGTATGCAGTTGTTTCTGATACTGAAACTTTAGAAGCAAAATCTTTACCACACAACTTATCTGCACAAGTGGCAGAATTGATTGCCTTAACAAGGGCTTGTACCTTAGCAAAAAGTAAGAAAGTGAACATTTATACTGACAGTATGCTTTTTCTACTGTACATGTTTTTGCGCAACAGTGGAAAAATAGAGGAATGATAACATCTACAGGTAAACCGATCAATCATGAGCAACTTATTTTAGACTTGTTAGATTCAATTCAGTTACCTAAAAAAGTAGCTATTTGCAAATGCGTAGCTCATACGAAACAACAGGATAGAATTTCAAAAGGTAATGCACAGGCTGATACAGCTGCAAAGCAGGCAGCCTCAGCCACAGAAACTTTTCTTTTGAGTGAGGAATTACAACCCTCAGAGACTTTAGATTTAGAAATGTTAAAAACAATGCAGACACTTACTACAAATATTGAGAAACAGAAGTGGATAAAACGTGGAGCAATCCTCGAAAAGGGACTGTACATCTCCAAGGAAAAGAAACCGATTTTGCCATCTAATTTGTTTAGATATGCAGCATTGTTGAGCCATGAGCAGAGCCATGTCTCAACAGGGGGGATGGTACAGTTAGTGAATCGAGTGTTTACAACCTACGGATTTACAAATTATACAAAAAATTTTTGTGCAGCATGCCATGTTTGTAACAAGCATCATGCACAAGGGGCGTTGAAGCCTAAGCGAGGGAATTTTCCTACACCACCATATCCGTTCCATACTATTTGTATGGATTTCATAGAATTGAATAAATGTGAAAATAAGAAGTATTGCCTTGTTATTATAGACATGTTTTCCAAATGGGTAGAAGCGTTTCCAACTAAAAATCCAGATGCAGCTACTGTTGCAAAGGTCCTTGTTAAAGAAATTATACCCAGATTTGGTATACCGGAAAAGATTTATAGTGATAACAGGACACATTTCGTGAACCAAACGATTCAGCAACTTAGTTGCTATTTTGGGATATCGTTAAAGAACCACTGCGCTTACCACCCTCAATCTGCAGGGCAAGTAGAGAGGCATAATGGGGTATTGAAGAACAAACTTAGGAAGTTGATAGCGGAGACACAGAAAAACTGGGTGCACTGTTTGCCTTTAGCACTGTTGAGTATGAGAACTGTTCCAAATGTGAAGGGATTAACTCCTTTTGAAACTTTGTTTGGGAGGGCATATTATACACCTCAGTGGAAACCTCTCATGTCTACAGAGCAGGAGGCTGACAGTTCACTTGCAGGATATATGAGGCGATTTTTGAATAACAAACTTTTGCAGTTAAATTCTGTTTCAGATAAAGAGCAACCGAAATCGGAAGCACCTGTAGCCCCAGGCACCTGGGTCTGGGTGAAGATTGTGAAGCGGAAAAATTGGAGTTCTCCGAAGTGGGAAGGTCCGTACCAAGTACTACTGTCGACACCCACTGCAGTCAAGATCGCAGAGCGAGCTTCCTGGATTCATTTGACGCACTATAAACTGGTTAAAAACTTTGAACTGGACAAAAACTTTGTTACTGTTGCACAACAAGAACAAAATGGCCAGGTACAGAGTGAGTAGAGACATTGAGCAACCTCAGAAATCTTGTATGATTGTTTTTATTGCAATATTAATCACACTGTTATTTTTGTTGTGGCCGTTCCTTTTTCCTGCCACAAAGGTTGAACTGATTAAACGTAATGAACCAAACATAGACTGGCATCCGAACTTTAACACTTATCAGGCAATTACATGTGTGTACACAGAGACTTTTAATGTTTTGAACTGCTGGGTCTGTACGGCCATACCAACAGCATACGGGGGTTTATTAATGACTGCTATCCCCCTAGGGGTCAATGAGACCTGGGAAAATCTGGTTTTTGACACAGTTGCTATTAAAGCACAAGATAAGGTAGCACTGTATTTGCCTGTGACATAAAAAGGAATTGTATGTTTCTATAAAAATGATACCATCCAAGTTGGATGGAGCAAATGCAACGTTACAGTACAGTATAAATGTTATAGAAAACCAAATGATTTGAGTGGATCTTGTAGCACAGATTATGACTCATTTTTTAAATCTATGCATAAGACTCTTGATCAGGTACAATGCAATCCTGTACTTTTCAAACAGTTATCTGTAATAGATAGGAAAATGTTTCATGCAGGGCAGTCATTTCGTAACAAAGTAATAACTAAGGTAGAAGACTGTTATTTTGTGTGTGGTAAAAAGGCATATAAATGGTTACCTGAGAATTGGTCTGGCAGTTGTTTATTGGGTACCTGGTTCTGGCCATCTGACACACTGCAGCTTTGCCTCAGGGAAGTATTCGAAATACTCGAGACGTAACCAAAAAGACTGTTAAGAAACCTAAGAATCCAGTGGGATGAATTGAAGCAGGGTGGAAAGACCATCGTGATGTGGAACCAAACTTGTGCACATGGACTTGATTGATGCTGTTATATCCTGGACAGGTATATCACCCATGTATGGCGGAGTTAAATCAATATGGGAGCTGCGAAAACTGTCCAAACTTCTCGAAGTAATGTGTAATGCGACTTTTTCTGCCCTTGAACTGATAACTGATGAACTAAATGCCATGAGAACTGTAGTGCTCCAAAACCGAATGGCTCTTGACTTCACCCTAGCAGCGAGGGGTGGGACTTGCGCTTTAATCAAAGAAGAATGATGTGCATTTATTCCTGACCATCAGCATGAGATTAACGACCATCTCGAGGTGATTCAGCAAGTGTCAGCCATGACCAAGCCAGGTCCAAACCCTCTGACAGATTTTTTCCAGAATGCCTTTGGGGGGGTGGGGCTCCATTTTTATCAACATATTGATTGCTATTGGGGTAAGACTACTCCTAATAGGAGTTTGTATTTGTTGCGGAATCCCCTGCATGAAGAGATTAATCAAAGGATTCATAGATATATCCATATCTGAGACTATGTATCAAAGTACTGAATTTGAAGAGCTGCTAGAATGCGAAACACTTTCATAAAAGTTTAAACTGAATGACTTTCTTAACTGCAAATCCTGAATGGAAGAGGTTAGGAAAAAAAGCAATCTGTTTATTCTTTTTTGAAAATAGTATTAAAAAGTATTAACAGGAGGGAAATGTTAGAAAAATATGTATTAATGTGTGTATGCTTAATGCCAAATTAATAATCAAGTATTTTAATACGCTTTTCATTCTATTTTTCATGCACTGTGTATTATACAAATTGAGTTTCATATGAGACTGAAAAAGATGCTTTTTGAAAACTGCAGTATGCTTTCTGAAACTTGCAAGTTGCCCTCTGACCTAGTAACTGCTAGCACAGCAATATTCTTGTTTATGCCTTGTGGAAATGTACTTGAGAAGCAGGTGTTTATCTGCTAGGTCAGAAGTAAATGAATGAACAATGCCTTATATTATAAATGTAATGATTCTAGACAAACAGTCTTGTCCAGAGGATGGGAACCTCTGCAGCTGCAGTAATTTAGAGATAAAGTAGACAAAGGATTATTAGAGAAATGAACTGCTAGCATTGTGCTTGATTTAGCCGTGGTATCTTGAATGTAACATAACAAGTATCTAACTGAAAGTAACCAAGGCCATGTTGTTTTCCTCAGGAAGTTTCACATAAAAATTGTTTAAATCAGCAGAAATTCATGGGAAAGATGGTCAGCAGATGATGATGAAAAGGTGGTAATCTGTTACGTCAGAATGGTAGGACAGGATTAATTTGAGAATCTATAAAAATTAATGTATTTCTTGTTTCTGGTTAGACAAACTCTGTATTAGCATGTTTTTGTCTCCTTGCTGCAAGATTAAAGTGCCTTAACCTGAACCTACCGTGTTTTGATCATTTTTAAAGTATATTTTTCCTTTGACATATGCCTTTAGGTTTATAATTATAAATGTGTGGGTGATGGCCCAGACAACATGTATGGACACATTACAAATGAGGTGGATGTGGTTCATGCATGACAGTTAATGACACAAATGCTGACAGTCACACAGTAATTCTCTGGGACACCTGAATAGTAACACAGTTGAGCATACACTGAATTCCTCAAGGCTGCCAGTAAATCTGAACTTGTCATATGTTTGCATATACAACAGCATTACAACATATGGATAAAACAAGGTGCATGTGCCCATGTAATCAGTATGATGTAATATTACCCTATGCCACATACCATTTCATGATGGTAGACATATACATGCATACACATGCACACCTCTGCCATACTGCAATTGACACTGTGATGGATGAATAAGAACTGTATACAAGCTTGATATACTCCACTAGAAGAACACATGTCCTAGTAAAGCAACATTATACATACATCTTGCAATGTTAGTAGTCCTCAGGTGGCATATTACTACAGCTGTTATGGAAGCAACATGTAATCAAATGGCACCAGTGGTCATCAATACATTATCTCAAACCACAAATTGGAATACACTATTTTAAGGCTACTGTACACCTACACATTAACATAGCACAAGTGGATGACAGCAACATTGGCATGTGCAATGTTCATAGTGTCATAGGGCATTACTAGGCTAATGGCCAAGACCACACAAAATCATAGCCATTATTATATAATTTAAACCAATATTACTATATCTACATGCTGTAAGATAGTAGTGGTATGTGCATATGTGTGTGCCTGTGTTTGATTGTATTACATACTGCCTCTGTCCATATGTGACATGTGCACCGCCCCTTGACAGAATTAGCAATCACAAATCCAGTGGTCTGGAGAATACTTACAGGGGGTCATGGAAGAGTTCTGCACCACGATGTTTGTATGCATCTTTGAGATGAAGACATCCTCCAGTGTTCTGTAGAAAGGATTGTGTATGGACAGAGGGAAGAAGGGAATGTTGGATTCAAATGGCTATGTTAAAGGCTCTCCTGAGTGGGATTCAAATGAAAGGAGATTCAAAAGATCATATAATAACTGTAATATAACACTTACCACACACACACTTAACAGTTGCCTGACGTCAGATTTGAACATTAAACCTGTGTAGGTATACAAACTAGATTCCATACAATGTAAGACTAGCACCACCACAGATGTCTGACTTTAACAGTTTTGCAGTTCACTTTATACAAGATGACAGCATCATTGTGTGCTGAGAAAAAAGATGGTGGGAGGACTCTCTGACCTATATGTGGAGTCTCATCTCTATGTAAAACTGTCTCCACACTAATATTTGAATAAACACTCACATGCTATGTGTTTTGAGATTAGAACCCTTACCTACCCTAGTTACAGAAGCTAGAGAACACAGTAGCCCATGACTGTGCCAACACAAATGGATAAGTGTAATACTATCAGAGTGCACTTTTCAAGAAGATGCTGTTTGTAGAATTGAATGACATAGCTGTGGACTCGCAAGCTGTTCTAAAATTGTCCCCTGACTGTTAGTGAAATAGCATATACACACATGCACATTGACTGCTGCGAGATTAGAACCCCTACCTACCCTAGTTACACAAGCTAGAGAACACATTACATAACACTGGTGGCATGAAAAAGTCTGAATTTTATCCTGTCAAAGTGCAGTTTATAGAGGATGACACCATCAGTGTATGGTAAGAAGAAGATATTGGCAGGAGTGTCTCCCATAGGTGTGTACTCACAGGCTACTCTAAAATTGCCTGCTGACTGTACACACACACACACACACACACACACACACACACACACACACACACACACACACACACACACACACACACACATTGACTACTGTGAATTTAGAACCCCACCCTATCTAGTTACCCCAGCTAGAGAACACAGTACTTAATGCTAGTGCCACAATAGAAATCTAGCTCTCTACTGTTAGAGTGCACGTTATAGAGGATGACTGCATCAGTGTATTGTGAGAAGATAATGTTGGAAGGAGTGTCTCCGATGGCTGTGTATTCACATGCTGTTCTAAAATTGTCTCCTGACTGAAAGTTGCCAAAACACATACACAGGCAAAAGTGACTGCTGTGAGTTTATAATCCCAACCTACCTGCTTACACAAACTGGAGAACACAGTGCATAACACTAGCACCACGACACAAGTCTGACTTTTGCTGTTTTAGTGTACACTTCATAGAGGACAACAGCATCAGTGTATAGTGACAAGAAGATGTTAGGAGCATCTCCCGTAGCTGTGTACTCACATGCTATTCTAAAACTATCTCCTGACTGAACACACACATTAACTGCTGTGAGATTAGAACCCTTACCTATTTAGTTATGTAAGCTGGAGAACACAATATTTAACTCCAGCTCCACATCACAGACCAGATGTTACTATTGTCAGAGTCTACTTTATACAGGATAACATTATCTGTGTATGTTGAGAAGAGGATGTTGGGAGGGCTGAATGAAATTGCTATGTAGTCATGTACCACAGTAAGAATTTGTTATTGAGTGATGACATTAGGACATAGACTCATGAATCCTACCTAACTAGTTAATTCAGATGTAGAACACAGTACCTTCTTCAAAGAAGTCTGATATTATCATTGTCATAGTGGTCTTTAGAGAGAATGCCATCAGCAGACATACTTCCCTTACCTCAGTCTAAATCTCAGGAATCCTTCTTGCCTGGTGAGACCTGGCTCAACCAAAACCATCTAATCCTAAATCCAAAAAAGACCAAACTCCTTCTCTTTCTTCCAAAAACAATGACCCACCTGAAATCAAACTTTTCCATCTCCTCCCACAACACAACCATGACTCATGAATCCTACCTAACTAGTTAATTCAGATGTAGAACACAGTGCCTTCATCAAAGAAGTCTGATATTATCATTGTCATAGTGGTCTTTAGAGAGAATGCCATCAGCATAATGTCGCAGGTAACATGCAATATGCTGATGACTCCATAGTCATCACTATTGCAGACACACTTCCCTTACCTCAGTCTAAATCTCAGGAATCCTTCTCGTCTGTTGAGACCTGGCTCAATCAAAACCATCTAATCCTAAATCCAAAAAAGACCAAACTCCTTCTCTTTCTTCCAAAAACAATGACCCACCTGAAACCAAACTTTTCCATCTCCTCCCACAACACACCCATTATGGTGGATAATCACACTAAACTACTTGGGGTCATCATTGATGACCAGCTAAAATTTGACCAGCATGTACTAAACAACATCAAGAAAACCCAACAAAAACTTGGCTTCTTCACAGAAACAAAACCTTTCTATCCTCTAAAGCAAAAATTGCTCTATTACATGCCTACCTTCTTCCAACACTTCTCTATGGCTCTCATATTCTCACCAACCTGCAGACCTCTCTTATGACCAAACTTGAATCCACCTTTAACAAAGTAGCAAAATTTGCTGCTGAGCTTCCCTACTCCTCACACCACTATCTTGCTCTACAAAAACTGAAATGGTTAGAGCTCCCTCACAACCTTACTCTCTCCCAGCTCCAAATAATCCATTCCATTCTATACCATCCCACATTCTGCCCTGCAGTATCACCCATCATCTCATCTTACACCCCAACTAAGTCACTCTGGAGCTCTGACCAACACCTTCTCACGATAACTAAACCCAAACTCAACATAATCAATAGCCTGTACAGTTATTACCCTGCCAAGGACTGAAATAAACTCCCAGTGGACATACGTAACACTACATCCAAACTTCTATTCAAAAAGACTGCGAGAAATCACCTTAGCTCTGCTTCTGTTCTCACTGCCCTGACTAACCCACCTCTCCAGTCCAATCTCTCACTTCTCTTTCTCCTACTAGTACCTCATAATACCTCCTTCCAAACTCACCCTCCCTTCTTCCCCACTAAACCCTTTCCTTACTCCTACCCCTAACTGCCCTTTACTATATCTATCTCCTCACCAGTAGAATAGTCAACAACTACCTTTGCACTCTTATCTCTCCTTAACTGCTACCCAATCACTCCTTACTAGCTTCCTCTCTCTTTACTTTAAGTTCAGCCTCTCCTGGACTACCTGCCTTATATACACAGCTAGCCAACAATGTATATAACCTGTAATTAGTATTATCATTGTATACTTGATTTACATTGTTAGGTAATTTTTTTTGTGTATTAGCAAATGTTTTTATTCTCGTAACTTGCATATATTTTGTAACTCTGGAGCATTTCTCCCAGGGTCTCCACTGAAAAAGGGCCTCAGCCCAGATGGACCAACCCGGTCAACAAATGTCAAATAAATAAATAAATAAATAAATAAGTAAATATACTTTTAAGAGATTGCAAAGTTTGGACTTCAGATTTGACTTTGGGATTGCAATATAAAAAAATACATTTAAAGTGATTGTGACAATATCAACGTGATATAATTATGGTTAACCAATGCCAATGTCAGTATAAACATGTACCAGATGTAACAGTGCAGTTCTGCACTTTATTTTTGTCGTGCCCTTGACAATTGACCAATTACTGATATATCATTCACAAGTGTTGCTGCAGGACAAACATGATTCTGAGTAAGCATGTCTTGAGTGAAGCGCACGCCCATGCCATTCTCTTGTGTTTATGAATGCCTTTCTACATGATGGAAGATAACTGGCCAATAACCATAGTAAGACATACTAAACAAATCTTTAAATAGCGCATCTGCGAGAAACTAATTTGCTCAGATGATGACGAAGTGTTAGCATGCGTGATTCCCTATTCATGAATTCAACTTGAACTTGTGAAGTAGTTAGGAAGATATGTTACGGGAGAAAAAGTTAACATATACTGTGCTGTTCATGCTGTAGTTTATTTTGTAAATGTGTCAAAAATTTTATTACATAAATAAATGCTAGTATTGCCTTCCTCGTTTGTTCAGAGTTAAGCAATGAGCAATCATGGTTCTCTGCTTAAATAACAAAATACTAATATGTCAAATGGTTTGTTTTACTCCTCGCAAACAGGTTGTGTCAATGTGCAGCTATCAGCACTCTGGAAAGTACAGAGAATGGAAAATACAACCACTGCATACATTTTCCTGTGGTAACACGTATAAAAGCAATGAGCTTCTGATCAGAAAAAGGTTCAAAACATGATTGTTTTCTTTTTTTTTTTTTTTTTTTTTTTTTACAAATGGTGTCATGATGGCATTAGCTAAGTAAATGTGATCAGGACTGAAAATGTGACAATCAATGACTACAGTAAAGTATGTGTCTTTCACAATTTTTATCAATAATGCCTATGCCACTACGGTTGTACATCTATTATCTGTTTTGCAGGCCTCACTGCAAATCATAATTTAATTGTGTACAGATTTATAGAAATGACAAGGGATGGTAACTTTTTTGAAGTGATTATAATGACTCAGCAGGTATGTTAAAGTTAACTATTTGTTTATGGCTAGATATCCTGGAAACTCTGCGGTATGCTTTGTCACAGTAAAGACAGTTTCCACATCGCATTAGATGAAGATTTCATCCAGCATCACATGAACATGACACAAACAGAGTTGGGCCTATTATATGAACAAAAGTTCATATAATTGAACACTCTAATCAGTGAAAATCCCAGAAATTGAGATGTGTGCTGTGGGATTGCAGTCCAGTGAAGATTGGAGTATTTGCCCTTTCCTCACTTTATTGTGATCTCGGAGTACAACATCATTTGCAATTTCCGGGATTTTCGCTCATTAAAGCGTTTGATTATATGAACTTTTCTTCATATAATATAGACCCAACAGAGTCCTACAGATGATTTTAAAATATTGCACAGTACAAAAGCTATGATAATCTATTGAATGAACATGTTTGTATTATCCATCAGCACAGTCAAGTTAGTCTGCAGACACTACCCATCAACCTAACAGATATACACACATAAAGAGGGGTTGGAGTGATGAGATGAATATAAGGGAGATGAACATACACCTAGCAGTGTTTTGTTTAATGGCACATTAATGGTATTGCTTTGTCTGTTGTCATTATTAACCATATATGCTGTGTAGCATGGAGTGACTGACATAAGGGTAAAGAAGGTTTAGGAGGGAGGCAAAAGGCTTATGACAGGTTGGTTAGCTAAATATGTGATAGGACTGAGGATGGATGTCACTTCAGATACCTATTTCTGGGCAGCAATAAATACATATCCATGAAAAATCATAAATGTGACAAATTTTAACATGTGGGTGATTAAATATATCATACACATATATTATCACATTAAGTAATGATATGACATGCATCTGGAATGGAACTCTTGAAGTTACTAAAAAACAAATGCTCAACACTCTGCATAGAAATTTGTGGAATGCTGCATTTTGTTACATTCAGCAGTCTAACTGTAAGAGCAATCATTTCAAAGCACTGCCTTTACTGTGCTTTAACTCTGAGTTCCTTTAGCTAAGCAAGTCTAAGCAGCATTGCATAGAGATAACCAGACAAATGCAGCCAATGGCAAAAACTCAACAAGTTTTGCTATATGATATGAAGAGCCATTCACCACTGCTTGGCATTGTGTGTGATTCCAAACTCTGGGCAAATGCAGAGAACAAAAAGTGAAGGCTTTATTACTGACCATTTCTGGCCACGTGTGTGGTATGTGATTCTATTTTTTTATCAGATTATAGGTGCAAAAATGGGGTAGTTAGGAAAGTGGCGAAATATGGTGCCAGCAGAGGAAAGTACAAAGGGGAAGCAATAAAGGAATTTGCAGGAGGGAATTAGGAAAGAACCACAGGTATCCACCTTTTCAACACCATAATGTGAACATGTATAGAAAATGTGGTCATTTGGACTGCCACAACAACACAGATGGGAGACAACAATGTAATAATGTTGCATAGGCAACTGAACCAAATTAATTCTATTGAGAAGACACATATTTGAAGTGGAGAGCTATATATGGTACAAATTTCTTTTGAGGGAGAGCTGCCCATTTTCTTTTTTATTTTTTATTAGTATTCCAACAAAAGATTAATGTTGGGAAGGGACACACAAACAGGACAAAGAAGATAGAAACAGGGATGGCGATAGACAGAAAAGGTTGGGGGTCACCATGTATGGGGATAGGTAGGTGACTTCAAAGGCACATGCCTGCCAAGCATGTGAACAGTGAGAATCTAGTCACCACCTTCAGAACTGTCATCCTTGTCCCATCCCTTAGTTCTCTGGAATATTGGTTGATGTGGAGGGCATTTTTTGCATTCTAAGGAGCAACTTCTCCATTTGGCTGAGGCAGGCGCCAATGCCGGTTTCTATCACATCACACACAATCCCTGGTAGCTTGTGGTTGTTGATGTAATCACCACTTTCACCAAAATTCCTGGAGTGTGCCAGTGCACTAGCAGCTGGGGCAATGTTACCTGATGTGGATAGGACAGGTAATGTGGCGGCTGTAGTGCCAGGTTACATTTCAGATGTGCTAGGTGTTGGTGCAGCAGGAGGGCTGGCAGGCTGAGCTGCAGTGGTTGGTCTACCTTTCTGTGTTAAAACATATTTTATTTGTTGGCAGAGATGTATGACATTAGAATGGTGTGTTCACATTTATTAAAAAGAAAAACAAGATAAGAGGTGGGGTGAAACGAAAACAGAAAACAGATGATTAGAACCATTATGTGTCAAATTCAAATGCTTTATTACAGTAAATACACTTTTATTATTATATTAGATATACAATGTTCCCAGTCTGAAAGAGGACAGTGAATTGCTATAAGTAATCCTTGCAATACACAGATAGTGGTTATATGGTTTTAAGTATACTCCGGATTAAATTAACAATATGGCATTAAAGCCAATCTTGCTGGAATTAAATTAAAACATGATATTTTTGTAATATGAATGTATTTCTTACTTGTGGGAATTAAAACTACCTACCTTGAATAAACTATTACACTTGCCTAATACAATTACCAAGAGCTATAGAAGAAAGCATGCATGCTTGCTTTTACAGCTAAGATCTACATGCTTAAGTTGCTAGTAATGTGTAGAAGAACAATGATTTTAATGCATTCATGTTCATTCATGCTGCATACATACCGCTTCCTTCTCTGAGTCTTTCTAATCTTTCAGCATGTGCCTCTCTGTTCAATGAAATTTCCTAAGCAGCTGTAAAATAAGGAAAGAGAGAAAAAGAGACATGAAAGCATTATGTATTATGTCTTGGCTATCTGCAGATTTCTATAACATTTAAAGCTGCTTTATCTGTATACTTACAGAACTGTGGGATGTCAGCAGTTCAAAACTCATCCAGCCACTAGTTCAGCTGTGCCTGCTTGCACCTTTTCAGGTCATTATAATGGTGTCTCCCATGCTTCCTAATGCATGGTATGCCAGTCACACTGGAGACAGCCTTGGCTAGACTATACCAAGCCTCAGCCTAATACTGAGATTTGATATAGTCCCCCTGTAGCAGGCCTATGGCTATAGCACTTTAGAAGGAGTGCAACAAATATTTTTGAATTTTCCATACTCCACCTTTGCGCCCTGAATTTAGCACCATCCTTCCCAACTCCTATCATATTTGCACAGGTTCTCCAGCAATAGTAAAAGTGTTTTCCAGCCAATTAGTGATGTTGCATTTTATGGCCAGTGATCAAATCCACACAACCATGCCAAGCTCTTTTGTGAGATGTTAAATGGAGAAAATATTGTCAAACAAAGAGAAAGGCAGTTTATGAAACAGGAAGGATAACGTGACATTTGACATTAATTTATGGCATGTGGGCTACTTTATACCTGTCAACACTTTGTCCAGTGGTCAACACCAATATGATAAATGACTTGTCTTTTAAGACCTAACTTTTGGGGAATCAATGGTATGATGACACATATTTTCTGGGGGGCTTACACACTGATAAAAGTAATTTGTGCAATGTGGAATTCAAATCTATGTAAAAAAGAGAATACATATATTTCCACAGTTTACATAGGTGATTTTTCTTTGTTGGCACAGAAGAAGCGTTTACCAAACATGGCCTTTATTAATATATACTTTAAATAGCGAGTGGTGCTATACTTCACTTAACCATGTGTGTGTGTGTGTGTGTGTGTGTGTGTGTGTGTGTGTGTGTGTGTGTGTGTGTGTGTCATGCAAGGTCCTGGCTTATGCATTCTCAGGTGTGATGCAGGAGTAATGAGTGACAATATACTTGAAACTGATATACTTGTATTACTTTCAGGGTAGATTTTTGAGTTCTGGTTCAGACCACACAATACATTCTGTTTTCCATTAAACTAGTGTTGTTGGAGGTATGTAGATGATTGTCAGTAAACTGTGAAGTCCATCCCAGGTCTGAAAATGCATTTATAATTACATAATCATCATTGTCATGCTACAGCAGTTACACATAAAAATATGATATCATGTGTATGCTATATCTACCTGCTATACATAGGTATTGGTATGGAGAATTATCTTTACATTCTAAATTTTGTGAAAAATTACAGTGGGGCACCCTTAATGAAAAGAGTGGAGTGTTCTGGTTAAGACCCTGGATCACCTGGGTTCTGACCATGAACTTACACCTGGTGTCACAGGGAAAGCTAGGCAGCAAGTGCATTTTTTTCACTCAAGTATTGTCCAGAGCGCTGATGGCTGCACATTACCATTTTGCCTATTTGGGCAAAGGAAAGCCAGCCAAATAAAATGTTTCAGTTGTTTTCTTTAAGCAGTGAACTGCGTTTGCACACAGTTGAGCAATGCGTAAATGTAACAGGCAATAGCAAACATACACTACTTCTGCTAACACTAAATATGATCCTTCCTCAGTAAAAATGAAAACTGCTGTTGAACTCAAACCATGCTTTAACTAGCTTATCTGTTGTAGACCTCAGTATATTTACACCTTGTGCTACACACACATCTTGGTCACAGGTGTAATTTCTGCTGTCATTACCATCCAAGCTGCTGACTGCCTTACAATGCTTCTAAGCGTATTTACACTTCTTAAACCAGCTGAGAGTAAATTTAAAAAATGTATGCATTTCACTGTGTTTGTGCAACGCCATGTGAGAGATAAATGTTAAAGATAAAAAAAAATAAAGTAAAACAAATGTTACACAACTCTGTATTTGAATTATCAGACTAATGAGATTATAAAACATACAGTAGTTGGAGTGTGTTATCCCTCTTTGCCACCAACACAGCTTTGCAACACCAATCAAATCATATGCATAAAAGCAGCTCACATTTCCTCAAAAGTATTAACAGGTCATATACATGGACATTCTAAGTTGGTTGCACATATGTGGCTAAAATATTTATTGCAATGAGTGATCACACAACAGTTTATAAATATATTTGCAGAAATGCAGCTCTGTCTCCTCTTTGTATTCTGGTTATTCTTCCCTTATATTTTATATAATATCAGACATGCAGTATGTAGTGCATTGCCTATCATTTTGCTTTAAATGCGTGATAAAACTACATGACAATGAACAACAGTTTTCAGCAAACGCATGAGTGTTTTGCTATTGTGGACCAAAAATTCTAATTGTATAGTGTTTTGATTTATTTAAAAGCTCACTGAAGTTATTTCCACACTTTGTAAGTGTATCCTCTCTGGCCTAGTACATTGAAGATTGTCTGAATTGTTGTTGTGTTTCCTACTCTCTCACTCTAATCATTCACATTTGCAAGCCATGAGCAGTGAACAATGGTGTAGAGCCTATACTACGTTTACATGTGCTACACATAATCAAAAGTTTTGTACTCAGCAATTCTAATGAGTTCACACCTCTTTTGCATCTTCAAAGTGATCACAGGGCTGAATCTGCATTACAAAAAAGGTAACCATGTAACTAGGGAATTTGAAGGTGAGGAGACTTGTGTATTTCAACAAAACAGAAGACTGGTATTCCTTTAAAGGTGATTTCTCTGCAGAGAAGACTTTATTTTGCTAAGGTGTGCTTGAATTATTCAAGGACATTTTAGATTTTGTAAAAGGTAACAAATGCATTTACATATCCAGGATAAAATGGAACTTTCAGCTGTATGTACTTCTTACTCTTCATTGCTGGCATAGGCAGTTTTGGCAGACATTTACATTTGTAAGACAGACAAGTCATATTTCATCACAACTATGTTCTAAACATTTGCTTTTTCAATGTCAGCACAGACTCCACGTGGGCCAGCAGAGTAATCCAGGCTGCAGAGAGCTGAATAAGCGACTTTTCTTGATACTAAGTATATTTTTTGTTGCTTTCCACATCTGAATACCTAGTGACTGTATTTCGCCTGCCTTTCTGTTACATTGAAGCTGTTTTTACTGCATTTAACTTAATATTGCACTTGGAATCCTTGTTTGTTACTATTTGACTGTATTTGTAGCAAAGTCTTCTGTGTAAGCTGTAGTAGCTGATTCATAGCATTTATAAGTGTTTGCTGTACCTGTTTCTGCCTGTTTTGTGAAAAAAAAAAAAAAGAAAAAAATATCTCTTGTTTTTCCTGCTTTACTAGTTTAGTCCAATTTCAGAGTTGCTGATTCCTGGGCTTTGGTTGTAGTTCCTGTGTACTGTTTCCTTGCCTTATTTGGGGGAGAGGAAGTTACCTTGCTTACCAGTGGGAGTGGGAAGCATTGAGCTGCCTTTTGTCCAGTTTTGTGAGGTTTCAGCCAGTAACTAGTAGTTTATTGGTCGTTTTGGGCCAGTTTCTAGCTTTTTCCAGCCCCTGGTATAAAAGCGTGGTAAACGCTAGCTGATTTAGGCAGGTTTAAACTATTGGCTACCTAAAGTCCACTCTTCAAATTTTCCCTTAAAACTACCTTCCTCGAACTATACTACTGATCTAATCAGCGTATCCTATAACTAAAAAGATCATCTCCACTTGACTCCAAGTAGACTATTCTCTACCTGTTAAACCTAGCACTTGCTCCTACAGTACTTATTACCTTGATACGGCACTCTTGTCATAGATAGTATCCCAAAAGGTAACCCCCATTTCTCGGTCACCCACGTCCCCTGAATCTTTTTAAAGTTTTTGTCTATCCTTCTAGCATGTCGAGGGATCAGTTGCTAGTGTCCTCTCCTGCTCAGCTGGTGAACCTGGGAATACTGAGGCAATGTTACAATTGCCTCATGTACACAGACAACCCTCTCCTCCTCCCACAAAACACAAATACATGCGCGAGATGCAACTATACGGCCAAACTGGAGGCTGAGCTCTCTCAACACAGGACTGGCAAGACCAGTCAGGAGGAGAAGGTTACCACACACACTATAGACCCAGTCTCACATAGCACCATTACAACCTCAAATCATACACATAAACATACAAAGACATACTCGGAGGCTCTGATCAAAAATCTACCAAAACAGCAGAGGCCACCAAAGCAGACACCCAAACAACCACCACCTCAGAACACAACACCTGCAACACATAGACCTCACAGTCAGAGTGTCAAACAGTCACAGCCCTTAAGGCCAAACACAATGCCAGACACACTAGTCATTGGTGACTCCATAGTCAGACACACTGACGTCCCGCTCAGCAGACTGAGTAAGGAGAAGGTCACAGTAAGCTTCCTGTCGGGCGCTAGAATCCGCCACATAACGCAAACACTCAGGTCTCTCAACAGCAAGTACAAATATGACTCAGTCATTGTCCACGCTGGTGTAAACGACCTGAGACGTACCTCCTTGGACTACATGAAAAGAGACATCGAGGAGCTCTCTGATTATGTAGCCCAGGCAGGTATGACCCTGACCTTGAGCAGTATCCTACCTTCACCAAGAGTGATGCCACAATACAGAGATAAGATGATCAGCTTTAACAATTGGCTTAAACACTGATGTCATTCAAAGGGGATCCAGTATCTGTCTGCCTGGGATGACATGCTGGACAAGCCACGCTGCTTCACAAGGGACGGCTTGCACCTGTCACACCTGGGATTCCGGATATTGGCAAAGGCTCTTGCCACCCCCATAGTGCCTTTTTTAGGCAAGGCTCAAATTCTAAACCTACCACCCTAGAACACAAAAAAGGAAAAAAACTAAGGGTAATGCTGCTCAATGCCAGAAGTCTAAATCTCAAAATGCACGCACTCGAGGCCCTTCTCAGTATGGAGAACATCGATGTCTGTGCTGTGACAGAAACCTGGTTCAAGGCTCCTGAGAGCACCCCAGCTATCAGGTTTTACCTCATATCATGCGTTCCGGCCCCAAAATCCGGACAATACCAAGAAAGGAGGGGGGTATCCATATTCATCAAGGACACCCACACCTCAAGACTGATGGCAACGCACGATGCATCGGAGACCATCCAGGTGCAATTAACCATAGGCAAGACTGCTCTGCAAATTGTAGCATGTTACAGGCCACCCTCACAAACTCAGGAACCTCACATGGCCTTCCTGAAAACACTAGAGGGATAAATGTATCACCAAACACCATCATACTAGGTGACTTCAATTACCCAAATATAGACTGGGAACACTACTCAAGCCCAAACACCCTAGCCCAAAAGTTCCTGGAATTCATAAACTCAAATGCCATGGAACAACTAGTCACCATCCCCACAAGAGGAGATAACATACTTGATCTCATCATCACGAAAATGGGAGCACAATGTTCAACACCGGAAGTATACCCCTCACTGGTGAGATCAGATCACAAACTAATCTCGCTGGAGGTCCTCATCCCACCCCACCTGAAATAAAAAAGACCACAGTAAAGAACTTCTCAAAAGCTGACTTCACACTTCTAAAGACTAGTGTGGTCTCCTTTAAGGCCCCCGAGCTGGCGGAAAACAGTACTCAAGCCGCTGAATCACTTACAAACACCTTCTACCAGCACCTGCAGGACTGCATGGATAAGGCAATCCCAAACAAAACAAAGACTCTTAGTACCAAAGGCAAGCGTCCAGTCTGGTGGACCCCAGCCATAAACAAACTCTACAATAAAAGGAGGAAGCTACTACAAGATAGAGCAAACTCCTTAAAAGGTAAGACACCCTTGATCAATATAAGTAAAAAACTAAGAGCTCTCATAAAATCATCCAAAGCAAATTTCGAGAGAAAAATAGCTAAAGACTCAAAAGACAATCATAAGGCCTTCTTTAGCTATGTTAGAAACCTAGGAGGAAACTCCCAGATATGCTCAGAACTAGTTCAAAATGATGTGAAGATTACTGATCCTACAGACATTGCCAACATACTGGCTGACAGGTTCAGTGCAAACTTCTCCCTCTCCCCAAAAGGAGAGATATCTATACCAAACGATTGCAGCCCCCAAACATCTCCAGCCCAAGTGAGAACTGCTCTCTCCAAAGCAAAAACACAGCATCCATGGGACCTGATGGTGTCCCCGGCTGTGTGCTCCACGAACTCAATGAGGAATTAAACCCACAGCTAGGACAGCTGTTTAATCAAAGTCTTACCTCTGGATACGCACCCAGGAGTGGCGCACTGCAACTGTGGTCCGACTTCACAAAGGCGGTGCCTCCACCGACCCTGGGAATTACCCGCCCATTAGCTTGACAAGCCTTATCTGCAAAGCCATGGAGAGGATCATAATGGACCTCATAAATAAAGACATAGGGAATTTGCAGACTTTGGATCCAACCCAGTTTGGCTTTGTCAAAGGCAGATCATGCCTTTTAAACTTGGTTGACTTCTTCGAAACAGTCACCAAAGCCATTGATGAGGGAAAGGCAGTCCATGCAGCCTACCTCGATCTGGCTAAGGCCTTCGATACAATACCCCACTCGGGTATCATTGAAAAACTCATCAGCTTAAATGTTAACCCATACATCACAAGATGGGTTGCAAACTGGCTGAGTGACAGAACCCACAGGGTCAGAATTGCTGGCGCCATGTCAGACTCAAAGCCTGTCACAAGTGGTGTCCCACAGGGCTCAGTCATGGGCCCACTCTTGTTTGGCATCTACTTTTCTGAAGTACAAGCAAACACAGGAGGGTTATGGCTGACAAAGTTTGCAGATGACTGCAAACTGGGCCATAGTAGAAAACACATCTGACACAGATATCCTTCAGAAGGGTCTCACAGAAACAGATAACTGGTGCCAGAGCCACGGCCTGAAGTTAAATGCCAAAAAATGCATAGTCATACCCTTTGGGAAAAACAAGGTTACCCCTAGCTACCAAATAGGTGGCAATCCACTGAGTGCAGAAGAAGTTATCAGGGACTTGGGGACCCAGGTTGATAGTAGTCTGTCATTCGACACCCATGTAGCTAAAGTAGTTAGGAAGACCTTCTACATTGCCCACCTTATCATGAAGGGATTCTCATCTAGATCAAGGGAGGTCATAGTCTCCCTTTACTCATCACTCATCAGACCAATGATTGAGTACAATGCCCCATTCGGGATGTATCTGACCCGACACTTGCAGCAGCTGGAGAGGCCACAAAGTTCCTCACCAAAAGGATAAAGGGTCTCAAAAATCTGTCCTATGCTGCCCGACTGAAAGAACTCCAGCTCTATTCAGTCGCACCGCTTGCTCAGAGGTGACCTTTGCCTAACATACAAGGCCATGTCAAACCCAGATTTGATGAATATGCTTCACCTCAAAAAATCTAGATCCATCAGAGCCACAAGGGCGGGAGACTTAAACCTCGACACGGCTATTAATAGGACGTGCTGGAGGGATAGATTCATCACCCAAAGACTCCCTATGCTGTGGAACAAAATCCCGGTACATGTGAGGCAGAGCACCTCGCAGGCCTTGTTCAAGAGAAATCTTGACCAATGGATGGGAGATCGCAGATATACCCCAGGGATTACCTGAGTGTCACTGCTCGACAGAGGCACAGCAAAATAATGGGTTAGGTTCCCCATACTAAAGGGGTGGCGTAAGCCACAAAACGATGGGCTAGGCTTGTAAATGCCCTCGGGCAGATAGCCTAGTATGAACCTATGAACCTATGAACCTATGCTGCTGACAGTGGCACTATGTTTCTGAAATGGCCCAGGGCAACCCCCACAGAAATGGTCGGCACATTGAAAAGTGATTGTCATTTATAAATTGACTTTTCTGTTGACCAAGTGTAGACATCCTGAAAATTGTGTGGAAAACATACATACATGACTTATGTGGTGTTCCTTGGTTTGTACAAACCTTTGTTTGTTCGGGGTCAGGAGCCACCTGCCATTCTGTTGTCCAAAAAGAGAAGTGTGTTTTAAGTGCTTTTCTGTTAAAAATGTTTAGACATCCTGATATTTCTGTGGAAAACATATATACATTACTTATGTGGTATTCTTTGGTTTACACAAACCTTTGTTTGTGTGTAAGGTGGGGTGGGGGGGCACCTACCATTCTGTTGTCCAAAGAGAGAAGTATGTTTTAAGTGCTTTTCTGTTAAAAATGTTTAGACATCCTGATATTTCTGTGGAAAACATATATACATTACTTATGTGGTATTCTTTGGTTTACACAAACCTTCGTTTGTCTGTAAGGTGGGGTGGGGGGGCACCTACTATTCTGTTGTCCAAAGAGAGAAGTATGTTTTAAGTGCTTTTCAGTTGAAATTATATAGAAGTCCTGATATTTCTGTGTAAAATATACATACATTGCTTATCTTAGGTTAATAGATTAATGCTAGGCTAAGTTTCCTTGCAAGCCATTTCAAGCCTAGCGAATTACCCCATGTAGGAACCAAATGCTGCATGTTGTGTCTGCAAGATAAACATCTTAACCATTATGTTTCAAAAAACCAAAGAGGACCAATCACAGCTTAAACTAAAACAGTTTTAATAAAACAAAAAAGGAGAGTAAGCATGTTCACAACTTCCCAGTTGCTTCTTCAGACTCAAATACAAAAGGGCAGCATCAAAGCACTTAAAGACTGCCCGATCTTAAACAAGGAATTAATTAGTCAGCGCTTTGTTTTACTGAAAACCATTGCTGTTTTACTTATAGAGGACCTTTGCCTAGTGCCTGCTCTTTCGTTGACACCTTAACCATTATATCACCCTCCCAACCCAGCTTATATGGCATTCCTTGGTTTGTTACAAACCTTCGTTTGTGTGTGGGAGGGGGAGATGGGACGACCACCTAACATTCAGTTGTACAAAATGAAATGTGTGTTTTAAGTGCTTAATGTTGACAAATGGTACCCAGACTGATTATCTTTTGTAACAAAAAACATTACTTATGTGATATTTATCTAATTTATCCTTCTCTGTTTTGTGTCACATTGAATTATGGTACTAAAGCCTAAAAATCCACTAAAACCTCCTTTCAGAGATGCTGAAAATAAGGTAATAGAGATCTAGACAGCTCAGTAGAGACTGTGCAGTCTGTGCTTGGTATCAGTGCTGATATCGCCAGTAGGACAAGTGTGTCCTAGAAACAGCTTCCAGGTCAGCTCACACACGGCAAAATTTATATTTGTTGTAGAATAAAACATAATTTGACTATCACTACTTCCAGTGATACATTTTTTCTGTCTACACCTACTAATAAATAATAGAGTTATACAGGAGAATTGTTCAGTACGTATGGGTGGGAGGAATGTCTCAGCCAAGTTTCAGTTACAGCAATTTCTCACAGGACATATAGGTGACTTTGTATTCACTGTCCCCCTGTGTTATTCCCATTGTGGTGCTTAATTACCATTCTTTCCTTGCTTCATTTCTTCTAGGACTTTCCACCCTGTAAAGTGTGGAGACATCTGCACATGGTAAGCAAATCTTTTTTGCTTATTACTAAGCATTATTTAGATTTATAAGTATCTGTATGTGTGAGGAAGGTGTAATGAGTGTATGCATTGCTGTACCATCTACAATTGTGTGACTAGTGTTACATTTTGATCATCTATGTTGGTTTAATATTTACTGGAGTAGTAATTTTATTAATGTCTTTGTTGTTTATTATCACAGTTGATCCTGACAGTGGAAGTGTAGGAGTCCTAACACCAAATGTCAGAGTATTGATATGCTTTAATGGCGATGATGGCCAAATGGAGGCAGAGTCGTGAGGTGCAAAGGGTGAATCTGACACTGAGGTTGTGACACGCATCCCCTGGATTTCATTCAGACACAGTCAGTATGCCTATGCATACACATTCCCCTGAGCCCTCAGATATTGGACAGGTTGAGGGTGACACAGTTGGTCAGTGTAGTGTGGTTAGTGCGGCTTCAGTTCCTGTTGACTTTGGCCATAGCCAAAGTGTAGGGGGGTGCTCAGGGGAATCCTGTTGTCCAACCTCCATCTAATCATGGTGTGCCATTATATGCCACTCAATGTTTGTTTAGGGGCATTATGGAGGGAGAGGCATGCTCCACTAGAGCATCGGAGGACATGCTTAAGGTTCTAAATGCAGCATAAGCTGATGAAGGTGACTGCTTCCAGTGTGTGGCCAATTCAATGGAGTGAATGAACGACATAATAGAACAGGCAGTGTCTATGTGATAGAATGCACCATCAGTGGTTGAGGTGTCCACTCCCAGATGTGGTAGGCCATGATGTCATAGACCTGGGCTTAGTCGTGAGGAGAACTAATCCAGCTGATATCGCTCGCACAGTCGCACTGAGCTTGGTTGTGCTCTTGCAGAAACACATTTTTCAAATTGAATGCCCATAAAGAGACCCACACATAACAGGTACATGAGACATTCATGAGGCTTGTAGGTCATTCTGTCTCAGTAGCCATTTGATAATTAGTTACATTTCTGCTTGCCTGTCTTTCTTACTCACACACACCACTACCATTGTGTCAGCCTTGGCTTCCTGCTCCCCAACCTGTGTAAATGGGTTTAGGGATGTGTAAGTATTTTGCCATATGCCCAGGGTGCATAGCTATCTGAGTGCTTAGTATAGATACTGGTGAGCCATCTATCCAAAACCCCTTTTTCCCATTTTTGCACATGGGGTCGGGTTGTCACTTGTTATTTTGAATTTTTTTCTGATTTCTTACAGCCTTTTTAGTGAGTGATTACTACCTTTAAATCATTAATACATCAGTGAGGCTTATTACTGCACTTGTTGCTTTACTAGAAAGGCTCACCCAGACTCTGCTACACTTTGCTGTGAGGAAAAGGTTAGTTTGCTTTTTTTTTGTTGTATTACTTTATTGCCTTTTTCTATTTTGAATACTGTGATTTGGTTTATTTACCTTGTGTTTTACTTGTATTCTGATTTTTATTGCATATTAAAACTTGAAAAGAGACCACAGCTCTGTCTCTTGTGAGTCAGGCAGAAATGTTTTTCCCCACGCTCCAACCCGGTTACTGTAGTGTTCTTAAACACCACTGTCTTTCTAGTTGCCTGCCCCTTATGTTAATTTTTCCATATATCTAATTTCCTCTCTGTTTTACTGGCTTGTGTGAGTAAGCAGAAAGTTATCATTTTGTGAAATCACTCCCCTTCAACTATTTAAATTTATTGGCCATCCTACTGTATTCCATAGTACCAGAATACAAAAGTGACCACCCCCTTTCAATCTATCTTGCTGTTTTAAAAATAGTGACTCTCCACTAAAACTTAACTTTTTAGACAGGAAAAACTTAAGTTACCTACTTTCACATCTACTTCCTCTAGTGCATACAGCAGTCTTTAGGATAAACCATTTTTTTCATCTTACCTTTAAGCATCCCTGTGACTAGCAATTGCTTTAAAATCTGCTAGAAAGTACTAGGAAGTAACTGATACAACCACTCAATTCTCCTTGTTAATAAGGAGAAATTAATTGCAGGCACTAAACAGCCTATAACTGCAAAGTACCTTGCTAAGGTAAGGGAAAACAGTTCTTGTACTTTACAAAAAAAAAAAAAAGCACCAAACCAGACATGACCAAGGGTCAGCTTCCACTGATTTCTCCTGTCCACCTAGTGAATCTGGGCATACTGGGGCAATGCAGCAATTGCCTCAGGTACACAGACAACCCTCTCGTTCTACCACCCAACACTACAACCTGCGAGAGATGCACTTACATAGCCAAACTGGAAGCAAAGCTCTCTCCAGCTAAGATTGTGCTAGACAGTCAAGAGGAGAAGGTTAACACCCACACTACACCTCAAGCAACACATAGCCCTTCTAAACTCACACCACCAGCACCCACACATAGCAACACTAAACCCACATATGTAGAGGGCCTTAACATTAACCTGCCCAAGCAACAAGGACCTCCGAAGCTGAAACAGAAGCAAACAACAATCACAACCAAAGTGTCACATAGCTCACAACACCAGTGTGCTACCCAACAACAGCCCCTAAGGCAAGACAACGTACCCAAAACATTAGTCATAGGTGATTCTATAGTCAGGCACACTGATGTCCCACTCAACAGACTGAACAAGGAGAAAATTACAGTCAGCTGAATGTCAGGTGTCAGGATCCACCACATAACGCATGCACTCAAGTCACTCCATAACAAGTACAAATATGACTCTATCATTGTCCATGTTGGAGTGAATGACTTGTGATATACCTCTCTGGACTACATGAAAAGAGACATGGAAGAGCTATTGGATCATGTGGCCCAGGCAGGTATGACCCGAGCCCTGGGTAGCATCCTGCCTTCACCCAGTGATACCACAGTATAACGACAAAATGATTGACTTCAATAATTGGCTAAGCTTCTGGTGTCATTCAAAGGGGATCCAGTATTTGTCTGCCTGGGACAACATGATCGACAGACCATGATGCTTTGCCAGAGATGGTCTGCACCTGTTGCCCCTGGGATGCAGGTTACTGGCTAAGGCTCTTGTCACCCCTATAGTGCCTTTTTTAGGCAAAGTTCAAAGGGCAAAACCACCACTGTAAGAGGTACAAGCATGCAAAATCTGAAGGTAATGCTACTCAATGCTAGAAGTCTAAACCTCAAAATGCAGTCTCTCGAGGCACTCCTAAAAATGGAGAACATTGATATCTGTGCAGTAACTGAGACTTGGTTCAAGGCTCCAGAGAGCATCCCTGCAATACCAGGCTACAACTCTTACCACACTTTTCGGCCACCAAACCAGGACCAAAACACTAAAGCTGGAAGAGTGTCCATATTCACCAAAGATATTCACACCAGGCTAGTTGCCCAACACAGTGCATCTGAAATTCTCCAGGTGCAACTAACACTAGGTAAGACTGCAATCCAAATTGTAGCTTGCTACAGATCCCCCACCATGCCCCAAGATTCTCACTACACCTTTCTAAACATACTGGAAAATCTTAAGATACAACTAAATACCCTAATACTGGGTGATTTCAACTACCCTGCCATTAACTGGGAAAACTACTAGTGTACCAACACCTTTGTCCAACGGTTCTTGGAATTCAGAAATTCCAATGTCCTGGATCAACTGATCCTTAGTCCCACCAGGGGCTCCAATATCCTAGATCTGGTCATTACCAACATGGGAAATCGATGCTCCACACCTATGGTCACCCCCTCATTGGTCAGATCTGACCAAAAGCTAATCACCCTTGACATCCACATCCCACCCTCCACCCCCAGTAAGGAAAACTCCAAAAAAAAATTCTCCAAAGCCAACTTCATGCTACTCAAGTCAGAAGAGACAAACTTCATAACACCCATGCAGACGGGAACTGAAAGTTCAACAGCTGACTCCTACACTAAGGCACTGTATGAGAACATCCACTCATGCATGAATTGTGCCATCCCAAATAGAATGAATATGCTCTCCTACAAAAAAAGGAAGCTAATCTGGTGGTCCCTTGCCATAAACAAACTTTACAACAAAAGGAAGAAACTGTTGCAGAAAATAGGAAAATCCCAGGATGCAAAAAACTCCCTTACCAGCCTCAGTAAGAAGCTGAGATCCCTCATAAAATACTCCAAAGCTAGTTATGAAAATAAAATTGCCAAAATTCCAAAGACAACCACAAGGCATTCTATAGCTATGTCAAGAATATAAATGGCAATACTCAGATCTCCTCTGAACTACAACAGAATGGCATTAAATATACTGATCCCAAGGATATTGCCAATATCTTGGCAGATCAATTCAGTGCAAACTTCACCCCCCTCTCACCCCCTAAAGGGCCCATCGCAGTACTGAAAGATTGCCATATTCTGGTAATAATGAGCACACAGGTAAAAAATGCACTCTCCAAAGCTAAGAATACAGCATCCATGGGACCAGATGATATCCCAGGCTGTTTACTACATGAACTACAAAATGAACTGGCACCTCACTTAACTGTCATGTTTTATCACAGCCTCACCTCAGGCTTCATGCCCACTGAGTGGTGCACAGCTACAGTTATCCCACTCCACAAGGGGGGATCCACTTTGGATCCCAGGATCTACCACCCCATCAATCTGATGAGCCTGATCTGCAAGGCCATGGAACATATTATCATGGAATTTATAAACAAAGACATTGGCAACCTTCAAACACTGGACCCTATGCAGTTTGTGTTTGTGAATGGTCAATCTTGTCTCCTGAACCTGAATGACTTCTTCGAATCAGTCTCCAGAGCCATGGGCAAGGATAAGGTTGTCCACACAACCTATATGGACCTCACTAAGGCCTTCAACACCATCCCCCACTCTGGAAACATAGAATAATTACTAAGCTGGGCATTAATCCCTATGTCATTTGATGGGTTGCCAACTGGCTTACTGACAGAACCCACACTGTAAAAGTAGCTGACTCCAAATCCAGCTCCAGACAAGTGACAAGTGGAGTACCTCAGGGTTCAGTCATGGGACCGCTCTTGTTTGGCATCTACTTCTCTGAAGTACAGGCCAACACTAAGGGACTCTGGCTAACAAAGTTCACAGATGACTGCAAACTGGGAGCCATTATTGAATCCCAAAATTATGTGGATATTCTACAAAAGGGCCTTACAGAAACAGATGCTTGGGGCCAGAGTCATGGGCTCAAGCTCAATGCCAAGAATTGTATAGTTATCCCCTTTGGGAAAAAACATGTACCCATGAATTACCACATAGGTGGCAGTACACTAAACACCGAAAGTGTGATAAAAGACTTAGGGACACAGGTGGACTGTGGTCCCACCTTCGATAACCACATCGCCACAACAGTCAGGAAATCCTTCTATGTGGCACACCTCATCACTAAGGGCTTTTCATCCAGAAAAAAGGAGGTCATTGTCCCACTGTACTCCTCCCTTATTAACCCCATTATAGAATACAATGCCCCATTTGGTATGTACCTCTCAAAACATCTGCAACAATTGGAAAGGCCGAAGAAATACCTCACTAAAAGAATCACAGGCCTAAAGCAGATGCCCTGTGCTGACCATCTAAAAAAACTCCACCTATTCTCTGTCGCATATCATCTACTCAGAGACAATCTCTGCTCAACATACAAGGTCATGTCAAACCCAGAGCTGTTGGGCATGCTACACTTAAAGAAATACCAATCCCTCAGAGACACATGCTCCAGGGATCTAAACCTTGTCATCACAATGAACAAAAACATGCTGGAGGGATAGGTTCCTGACCCAGAGACTCCCCAGACTCTGGAATAGACTGCCCATACATGTCAAGCAGAGTACCTCTTTGACCCTCTTCAAAAGGAACCTTGATGATTGTATGGGAGATAGTAAATTCACCCCGGGATCATGTCAGTCACACTGCTAGACAGGGGTCCAGGGAAGTAAATACTGTGGGAAGAAATAACCAGGGAATTGTTATGGCTAGGCTTGTTATAGGCCCTAGGGCTGATAGCCTAGTACCAACCTATGAACTTATGAACCTAGAAAGATAATTATGGTTTGGACAGCTTTTTCTATTCTGGGTATTTTATATGCATGAGGCATGCTAGCTGATACATGGCAGAAATCTATCTGCATAACTCAGTCCTGTCACGTATTGATATCATTGCTGGTCAGCTCACACACGTTCTACTTAGGTACATTTTCAAGTAACAGTATGCAGGTATCTACCATTTATTCATGTTCTTACCCATTTATTTCTTTATTCCAGATTCAAACACATACCTTGATAGTTCTGCAGTTACAACTGTTGTAATTCAGGGCTGACTTTTTCTGATGCAACAGTACACAGCCATTACATGGGTAAGTAAAGGTTATGAGAATTGCCTGAAAAGTTAAATGGGGTCTAAACACATCTCCTTCTTGCCTGAGGTCTGTCAGCAGCAGCAGCAGCAGCAGCATAGACTTGAGCTTGTTGCAAACACACACGCAGAAGAGTAGCAGCAGCCCTAACATTCTTTCCCTCTACTGTAGTTTCCATGGTTGTATTCCAATAGCTTTTGGAATATAAGGCAAAAACCTACAGTAAGTGTACACAATTGCTTTATAGCATGTTGAATAGCTCCACCATCTTGGATTGGTTGGTTAGCAAACAATTCACTTTTTTATGCTGTAATTAGCATGTCACAATGTTTACCGCACTTTCGTGGCTCTGACCTGGCCATGATGGTAATGCTACACATACGTAGATCAAACATCAGGAGGGTCACTGACCCAGGGATCACAACCTAGCCTCTGATATGAACAGGTCAGGTTAGAGAGATAGATATATCTCCCAGAGACTGCCACTACTCTGGAACAAGCCTCCAATTCCCATGAAACAGAGCCCCTCTCTGGTTGTCCTCAAACGCAACCTAGATCAATTAATAGGTGACCACAAATTCACTGCTGGGGTGGTGCCCATGTCCCTCCTGGATTGAGGAAGTTGGTGTTAACTACCATAGACCCTTACCTCTGCAAACTTCACTCAGTATACAACAATTGGGGCAACTCAAGATAGATATGTCTAGGCTTGTAAGGGCTCTAGGGCCATTAGCCTAGAAACCTCCTATGAACCTATGACCCTGTGAACATCATGTAGAGACATTTACTGACTGCAGTTCAATGTGCTACCATGACACACACACAGTTTTAGTGAGCTGTATAGGGTTTATTGAGTTCTACCCACTGACTTTTTCTACATAATAGGAACATAATTTTCTTGGATAGATCTGTTGATGGGTAAAAGTGGTTAGCAGCCATGCTATTGTATTCTGAGGGAATATTATAGGCAGCGAGTGTGGTGGGTTTTAATTTATGCAGCAGTTTCTTGATAGCTGAAATTGGGACTGGGTAAATGTGGAATACAGGGATTTTAGAAAATAGTTCTGCTGGAATGGAGAAGAGGTAGATGATGTTATATCACAGAAAATCATTAGGGATTTTTTTTAATTAAAATCAGAGATTTAGCTATTCTTTCACCATTAAGAATGTGCAAGCAAAAGCTATAGTAAAACTCTACCCAGTGAACACACAGAACGCAATCATCTGCACAACTCCAAAATACCATAGCCCACCTAAAATAACCCATAGGCTCACAGTTAGACTTTGTTTTAAAGCATATAACACACTTGTATATATTTTACTTATCTATATTTATATATATATATATATATATATATATATATATATATATATATATATATATATATATATATATTTAATCTATATCTATTTCTCTCTCTCTCTCTCTCTCTCTATATATATATATATATATATATATATATATATATATAGCTATATATACATACAGAGAGAGACATGTAGATAGACAGATAATTAAATATAAGGCCAGACTCTAAAAGAGTTGCTCGTAGTATAAGTCTGCCCGATTTCCAAAAAGACTTACTATCAGTGTAGGTAACTTACTTCAGTGAAAGGCCTATATCTATAAACAGGCTTACTACAGGGACCAAACTCCAACACACCTGCTCTCAATTTGATCTATATCATTTTAAAGAAGGTTCATTACTACAAACTTTTGTTCATCGAACCATCTACAGTGAACATTCACTTCCATTAACATTCAGTTCAATAAATTACTTTCCCAGGGAAAATGAGTCGCCCAGCATCAGAGTTGGCATATATATATATATATATATTAATATATATATATATGTATATATATATATATATATATATATATATATATATGATTACTTTCAAATACTTAGTAATTCTTAGTAATTCTGTACAGTTATATATTTTTATTAGTATTTTTTTACTTGACGAGTTTAAGTTCACTACTTTTACTACTATTGTCTGATCTGATTAATATACAGTGAGTAATTAGAGATATATGAACTGAAAATCTTCCACACAGAGAAGTTTCTTACACTGTTTTATATGTTATTTATGTATGTATATATATATATATATATATATATATATATATATATATATATATATATATATATATATATATATATATACACACATACATATCATCATCATCTTTCGGCTGTTCCCATTAGGGGTCACCACAGCAGATCATCTGTTTCCATTTATTCCTGTCCTCTGCATCTTGCTCTGTCACACCAACCACCTGCGTGTCCTCTCTCACCACATCCATAAACCTTATCTTAGGCCTTCATCTTTTCCTGTTACCTGTTAGCTTCATCTTTAGCATCTTTTTCCCAATATACTCAGCATCCCTCCCTCAGCACATGTCCAAACCAACGTAATCTTGCCTCTTTGGCTTTGTCTCCAAACCTTCCAACTTGGGCTAACCCTCTGATATACTTATTCCTAATCCTGTCCACCCTCGTCACACCCAGTGCAAATCTTAACATCTTTAACTCTGCCACATCCAGAACTAACTCCTGCCGTTTTGTCAGTGCCAATGTCTCCAACCCATACTGACTGCCCATATAGAGCACATCATTGTACAGCTTTAAGAATACTAGACTTACTTGAGCTTCCCAACATTATTCTTTACAACCAACTCTCTCTAACTCACAAAATTGTAACATAGCCAACTAGAACCCCTGCACTACAAAATCTCATCCTTCCTTGCAGTTCCAGCAGACCACTTCACTCTAACAATAAGAACTTACTCACCATCTCCAAGGCCAACAACACTGCAGGAGAATCTTTATTTTCCAACTATATAGCTCGTGTATAGAACTCCCTTCCTAAATCCATTCTCTCAATCTGTTCCACTAACCACTTTAAGCCATCACTTAAAGCTTATCTAAAAAATAAGTGCCTATGTTAATGTACTAACCCCTCATGAGTACTCTGATACATCTCAGTATACCCAAAACATATCCAACTTCTCCCCAGCGTTTAATCCTTTTCTCTTACTGACCTGTCTAACCTTATATCTTGACATAAGTCATACCTACAAATAGTACTAGCCATGTTCAAAGCCTAGGTTTTGTTGTCAAGATGTAACAAATTTGTATGTTTTCATTTATACTACATTTTGTTTACTTTATACTTTATTGATTATTGTAATGTGTGCATGAAAATTTACTATTACTCATGGAGCTTTAATCCCCGGGCCTCCACTGAAAAAAGACCTGTGTCCAGTCAGACTTTCCTGGTAAACAAATGTTAAATAAATAAATAAATCATCCTCCCTGGTAAGATCCGACCACAAAGCAGTCACTTTCAAAGTCACCATCTCCCTCAACCCCCCGCTCTAGCTATAATCAGACATAAAAACTTCACTAAATCTGATTTCAGCCTCCTGAGGCATGGTATAAACAGCTTCACAGCCCCCTCCCCCTCTGTAGGAACTGGCACCAGTATCCAAAACTGCAGTAAAGCACTATATGGGCACTTATACAGATGTATAAAATCAGGAATACTCAACAGGACTAAATCATCCTCTGCAAGGAAGAGTAAACCTGTCTGGTGGACATCTGCAATAAATAAACTCTATAACAAAAGGAGAAAATTGTTGTCCAAGACCAAGAATGAGCAGGTGCTCAATTGGAAGCAATGTCTCCGTAGCCCAAACAAGCAATTAAGAGCACTAGTGAAATCATCCAAAACAAACTTCGGGTCCAAATTGGCCACCTCTACGAGAGACAATCATAAGGCCTTATTCACATATTTCTGCAACCTCAAAGGAAGCACCCAGACCTGTTCAGAACTGGTGGTAAAGGGTACCACATATACAAATGCCGTAGATATAGCAAACTTGTTGGCTGACAGATTCAGGAAAAACATTACCCCTCTGTCCCCCATCAGTAAACCAGGACATCCCCAGTACCTGCCCTCTCCCATTATATCTAGGGAACACGTTATCACTGCTTTCTCAAAGACAAAAAATGCAGCCTCCGTGGGTACCAATAACATCCCAGGCTGCATCTTACGTGAACTCAGGCAGGAACTTGCAGCACCATTTGGCACCCTTTTCAACCAAAGCCGGAGTACTGACTTCATCCCAGCTGAGTGGAGGTTAGCCATTGTCATCCCTTTTCAGAAAGGTGGAGTGTCCACCAATCCAGGAAATTATAGACTCATCAACCTAACTAGCCTGATCTGCAAGGCCATGGATTAACAAGGACATTGGTAACCTCTCCCACACAGTTTGGTTGACTTCTTTGAAACAGTCACCAAAGCCATGGATGAGGAGAAGACAGTGCACACCGCCTACCTTGACCTGGCCAAAGCCTTTGGCACTATTTCCCTCTCGGGTATAATAGTTAAACTCTCTTAACTAACCATCAATCTATATGTTACCAGATGGGTAGCAAACTGGCTAACTGATAGAACCCACATAGTCAAAATAAGGGAAGCCACCTCAAGCAGTAGACCTGTAACAAGCGGCGTACCCCAGGGTTCGGTCTTGGGGCCTCTGTTATTTGGAATATACTTTTCTGAGGTGCAGGCCAAAACCAGTGGGCTATGGGTGACTACATTTGCAGATGACTGTAAGTTGGGTGCTGTCATCATTTCCCCTAGTGATGGGGACATCCTCCAAGAGCATCTCAATAACTGGTGCCAGAAACATGTCCTTAAGCTGAATACCAAAAAATGCATCCTCATCCCCTTTGGGGAGAGTGATGTCCCATAAATTATCACATTAAAAACAACGTCCTAAGCACTCAGTCAGTTGTGAGGGATTTGGGCACCCAGGTTGATAGCAACCTGACTTTTGACCACTATGTTGCTTCTGAGGTATGGAAAGCCTTCTACATGGTCCACCTCATAAGTAAGGGTATCTCATCCAAGGACAAGGAGATCATAACATCCCTGTATTCTTCCCTTATAAGGCCCATTATTGAGTACACCACCACTTTCGGCATGTACCTTGCAAAGCACATGCAGCAGCTGGAGAGATCACAGAGCTTCCTCAAAAGGAGAATCCAGGGCCTCAAACATCTACCATACACAGATAGGTTAAAAGCCCTATCCCTCTACTTGGTTTCATACAGACTCCTCAGAGGTGACCTCTGTCTGGCATACAAGGCATCATGGACCCCACCTTAATGGGACTGCTGCATATCTGCAAGTCAAGCTCCACTCGAGTAACCCACACACGTGGCCTCAACCTGGTCTGTGACATCAACAAGACTTGCTGGTGGGACATATTTGTGTCCCAGAGATTCCCCCATCTATGGAATAGACTCCCTCTCCACATCAAGCAGAGTACCTTTTTACCCCTTTTTAAGCACAACCTGGATAACTGGATGGGAAACAAAATATACCCCTGGGATTCCATCCATGTCCCTGCTGGACAGGGGCACTGAGCGCTGATTTGTTTAAACATGGGCTAAACTCTTGGCTAGGCTTATAAGGGCCTCAGGGCCAATAGCCTAGTAACCTTCTATGATCCTTTGATCCTATGATCAGTGGGCCAGTTAGAAAAAAAAAACTTCAGATCTGCCAATTCTCTAACCCAAGACCCTGTCAAAAACAGCATGGTGCATTAGCCCACTAGGCCACTCAGTTCTCCTCCCACCATGTCTTCTGGATACGCAGAATATCCAGTATTTTACTTACCTTTGTGTCATCCACTTCTAACTAAACCCCATTAGTGAACCTATGCTCAGTGTAGCAATCCATCACTCATTTTGTCAGGTTATTTTTCCAACTTTTGCTCAACAGAGCTATCCGAAGTAAACCAGTATGGGAAACTGGACACCATCCTGCCCGTAGCTTACTTAATCAGGGCTTCTGAGTTTTGTGGTGTGCACACATCTCTGTCATAGACTGGAGAAAGAGTGATTCTCATACCACTTAGCATAATCATATACCCATGCCCTTATATGAAGTACAGTCTGTGTTCTGTGATCTGTTATCTAGAGCATACTGCACACAACATGTGATGGCTAAAACAGTTGGTCCATATAAGTTATCCCACAATAGGTGCAACCTAAAATCTATGTTTCTGCCCAAGACTTCATACACTTTTAGTGGTCTTTGATGACAGACTCTTAATTACACCTGGGAAGGCTTGTGTTAAATGTGGCACATTCTATTCTGAGTTGGAAACACAGCATGATTTGTTAGGGACCATATATACAGACACAGGGAAAACATGCAGATTCCACATAGACAGTGTCCAGAGGTCAGGATCAAAACCTGGAACTTTTGATTCTGAAGCAAAAATCTTAACCACTACATCTGTATGATACACACACACACACACACACACACACACACACACACACACACACACACACACACACACACACACACACACACACACACACACACACACACACACACACACACACACACACACACACACACACACACACACACACACACACACACACACACATATGTACACAGACACACAAATGCACAAACATACAAATGCAAAGATGCACACATTACATCCCACTACAAAATGAAAATGTAGTTAGAGACTTTGGTGCACGAGTTATTAATTCCCACTCTTTCAAGCATCATGTAACATTACTACAAAACTCATTCTACTTCGCCCAGGTAATTGCCAACAGAATATCATCCAGATATGAGGTCATCATCCCCTTGTTTTTAGCATCGATTAGGCAAATTATTGAATTTGATGCTCCCTTCAAGATGCACCGCACTAAACATGTCAAACAACTACAAAGACATGAAGGTTTTTGACTAAAGAATTCATGGGCTTAAAGCCCTGTGCTACCAAATAGGGTATGGAAACACTGTCCTGCTATTCAGTATCATATAGACTTTTGATGGGATCTATGCTTTCCAGTCCAAGCCATTAGCAACCCAGTTGTCTGAGATTGCTTGTATCTGCATAAGACTAATAGATCCACAAATACCAGAACTAAGGACACAAATCTTCACCAGCAAATAAAATGTGATGGGGATACAGATTCATCATGTAGTTCCTGCCTACCCCTGGAACAGATTGCCCCTGCAGATTAAGCAGAGCAATGCACTGTCATACCTCAAACATAATATGGATGATTCCATGAGTACTCACATATTTACTGTGGGATTCTGAAACAAGGGGGTACCACATGAGTGTGAATATTACCAAGTCATAAATAGTTGCAAGACTTGACAGCCTTGACATTCCTATGAATCCTATGAATAATAAGCAAGTAGTAGTATCCTTGAGTTAAGCTAGGTGCTATCAAATATAAGTACCCCACATTGCGTCAATGGCATGCCATCTTACAGGTCTGACAAATGGAAATATCTTATTAAAGTATAGTGGACATTAGTGTTAGACATTACTTTTAAGTTGTTGAAAGAAATATAGCATTCAAATTTTGTCTTAGCAGTTCTAGATTTCATCATGCCTTTTATACTTTATTCTGGTGCATCAGACATTGGCCTAGGGGCAGTGCTATCACAGAACCTTGACAGGGAAAGCAGCCTATGTGTTTTCTGAGTTCTGGAATAGAAACCAAGTATTCTGCTTTTGAGAGAAAATGTTTGCCAAGCAAATGGGCACCCTGATCACTAAAATATTTCCTCCCTGGCTGAAAATGTATATTGTTGACAAACCATGCCACGCAATATGGTTGAACAAGTAATGGAATGGGAAAAGAATGCCGTGTATGTGGGCAATCACATTGCAACTGTTTATATTCATAGTTAGACACAGATCAGTCTTGATCCACCACAGTGCAGATTTTCTGCATAGGGCTCAAAGGCCATCTACTGGGCCTGAAAAAGAGAAGTTCAAGTTGGGAGGTCAACGTAACTTAATTTGGCAGTTCTCAAGAAATAGTTTGTAAAACTGATGCAAAACTCATGTGAAATGTAAATGATCCTGTTGTAAATATAGGTGGCATAGTATCTGTAATAAGCAACTGCTTCTTTTAAAAAAAAGTGATGCTTTTTAAGGCAGAAAGATGCACACTCTATTATTTAGGGAGACTACTGCAAGATCTTTGGTAACAAGGCTAAGTATTGTGCAAAGGATTGTTGTTAATGAAACTAATTATTCAGCTAGAGTGATGTACAAAAAGGAGGGCTATCACCCTGCTAGTCAGAAAAAATAGCCTTTGAAAGAGATAGAGTGTGTCTGCCCAGGTTATTGGTCCTGGATGACAAGCTGCAGAAAATGCAAGATTTTGCTGAGTATTTTGAAGAAATATAGACATCTTCATCCAAAGAATCCAGAAGGAGGAAAGCACCATTGGTCCTGGAACCTGTATTCCAGACTGTATATTTTTGTTTGGAACTTTAACAGAAGAGATAATTTGTGTTACTTATTTTAATTCTATGCAGTGGCTGCTGGTGACTTCAAAGGTCAGAGGGGGTTGCAGGAAGCAACTGAATAGGTGAGGCAAATTGGAATGGGGTGGGGCAATAATATTATATGTCAATGGCTATTCCCTGTGATCAAACAACAGATTAGTCGCTTTCATCCACAGATTGCCTCAGTACAGTCTCAATATAACCACTTCATAGAATATATACATCTCAGATATTTGAATACAAGCAACAAGGCCAGCCTTAGGTGATATGAAGCCCTAGTCAAAGGTTACATGGGCCCCTGTTGTTCACTGTTTCCCCAGTACCTCACCAGTACTCTTCTCCCATTTCTAGCCTCACAACATCTGTGTTGATTATTTCTTCCTTGTATGCTTACAGTTTGTCTTCTTTTTTAACTTTTTCCTCCACACGTTTAACATTTCCTAACAAGCCAAGATTTCAAGTGTGTAGGAAGTAATTATATTAAGCATGGGGGCAGGATTGCCAGATGTCCCTATTTGAGCAGGACTGTCCCGGGATCAGCAGCCCGATCCCGAGTCCCACACTGCCCTTTAAAATCTCGGTGAACAGCCTCCACTTTGTTTTATTTTTATTGGTCCATATGCCGGTATATGAGCCAATCAAAAAAAAAATCACAAAACAGAGCTACTTCTGTTTAATGCCTGATGTTCCGCATTTAACAGAAGAGGGTCCACTGTCAGATTTTTTGATTGGCTCGTATACCGGCACACGGGCCGATCAAGATTCTCCAAACACAGAGCTTCTTGTGTTTAATGCGGAACTGTGATGTTCCTCATTAAAGACCTGTTTTTTTTTTTTTTTTGGTCTTCACTTAATGAGAAAGACCTTTTTCTTTCATCCCTACCTGGCCCGTCAGAAATCTGGCAACCCTGCATGGGGGCCTGAGGTCTGCTAAGCACACAGAAGTCATAGGGTTCTAGATGCAGTAATGGCCTGAACACAAATAATAAGTAAGGAAAGAAGGTCAGTCTTATTTTTTTCTTTCAAGAAAAATAAGTTGTGTCTAAAGCTTATTCAAAACTAACAAAATAGTAGTTCCAAATAACCACAGGTGACAAATGCTTCCAAAGATATACAAGTCCTGTCTGGGAATAGTGCCTACCTTCCTACACTTCTAAAAATATAGTTACCTTCTACATGACCTTCTGGTGTTAGATTGGGATGAAAGTAAAATCACAAATGGGCACAGGCATACATTATATACCTGAGGATCTTGAGGTGGAAACCAGAGAAACTGGGAAAAATCTACACAAAGACAAAGAGTACATGCAGACTTCATGGAGAACTCAAATCCAAAACTTAAGTCAAAGAACCAAGTGCTGTGAGACAGCAATGTTGCACCACTATTCCAATGTTCAGTTGTTGTCTCACACACATGCTGACCAGAATGCCACAGCCATTAACCCTATCTAGCAATTAAATGTACATTTATACCGACTGTGTGCACTGCTGATACCAGATGTTATTAAAATAAAAACAATCATTTAACAAACAACCAACCCCACACACACACACACACACACACACACACACACACACACAGACACACACACACACACACACAGACACACACACACACACACACACACACACACACACACCACACACACACACACACACACACACACACACACACACACACACACACACACACACACACACACACACACACAGCAATCATCAATTATGACTACTTGTACAACTGTAATTATATACTGAAGAACTCTATTTACTATCAAATTAATTAATAAATTAACAAATATCTGTCACAAATGAATATATTTTCTCAGCTCACTGCTCTCTCTCACACACACACACACACACACACACACACACACACACACACACACACACACACACACACACCACCACCTCCACCACCACCAGCATCTTTTACTTAGTTCAAATATCGAAGAGAAAAAGAAATAATTACAGGGGAATAAAGGACCAAAATCAAGGAACACTATAGCCCTTGTATACTTAGAAAGTTGCTAAAATATCAGGCTTTGAATTGGCATGCTTTGTGTGAATGCTGTTAAGTCAGAAACTCAAACTTCTATCATTATTTGCAAGCTGATTGATTCAACAGAAAATTTTAAACTTTAGGAGAAACATACCAAAATATACAACACAAAAAAAATCAAAGACATTCAGCAAAATCAAGACACACACACACACACACACACACACACACACACACACACACACACACACACACACACACACACACACACACACACACACACACACACACACACACACACACACACACACACTCTCTCACCAATTACAACTATTTGTATGACTTTGACTGCAAACCTCAGCTGCTGCCTATTGCCTTTATATATATAGAAAGTTGCTAGAAAAAGAGGCACTCTATTTTCTGATGCCTGTTAAATCTGAAACTCAAATATTTGTCTGTAATTGTTTACTGACAGCAGTTATCACAAATTTACAAGGAAAAAACACAACCATTATATGTAAGATATCAAAATATGAAGCAAAAATTCAAGGACGTTTTGCAAATTTAGTTGAGAACATCTATGCCTCTAACGCCCCCAAACACACACACACACACACACACACACACACACACACACACACACACACACACACACACACACACACACACACACACACACACACACACACACACACACAAAACCATTAATTCTAGCTTCATGTACTTGTATGGCTTTGACTGTATGTGTCAGATGCTAAGCTGTGATTAAATTAATGAACAAATATGTAAATTATTACCAGACAAAAAAATTATCTTATCAGGTCACGGCTGCCAGAATACTATTACTACTGTCTTTCGGCTTTTCCTGGTTAGGGGTCGCCACAGCGGAACTGTGGTCCGCTAATGATTGGCAGTAGATTTTTATGTGCTGGCTTGCCGGGTCTAACGCACACCTTCAACGAAGGAATGGCCATTCACGCATGTCGACACACAGAAGACGCTCTAACTGAGAATCAAACGTGCAACGTCTAACTGTGAGGCGACAACGCTACCGCAGCACCACCACCGCAGTTCGCTGCTGCCAGAATACACTGTACAATCCATATCACTGCTGCCAGAATACACAGTACAATCCATACAATCCAAATACTGAACAAAGGACCAAAATCAGGGTCAGGCTATTATCCTTTTATACTTCAAATGTTGATAAAATAACAGTGTTTGCATGTTTTTCCTGAGTTATTTCTGAAAATCAAATAGTGACTGCACTTCTCACACTGATTTGCCAAAAAACAAGAAACTTTACAAGAAACAGTCCAAAATATGAGACAATCTCTAGGACACATGAGAGTTTCTTACCCCCCAACATAAATTAGTGACTCTACACTCCAAATATCAGTCCTTTTGGTGTCATCTCAGGCTGTCTCAGTCACCTGAGGCAGCCTGAGCCAATCAGAAGTGCTCCTTCATGCAGTAGCCCATATGTTGTCATTGTTCAGTGACATTTCTAACATCTGTGACAAACTAGTGGATAGGTGAAATAATCTTAACTCCACACTGTTTTAAAAACAGTTCAGCTAGTGAATTAAGGAGATTTTCTGTCTTTTTCCCCTGGTATCATAACCACATATATAACATCAAGAATCAGGTCTGCAGCCACAGCTACTGAATACAAAGGTTTTCCTGGAACTGTTTGAATCTTCATGTCCTTTTTTTCATTATGAAAACATGTCACCTCAACCTTTTGTTTATGACTAATGTCATGCCTACATACCAAGGGATCTTTGACAATTGTAATAATACTCCCAGAATCCAGACTAAGCTTCTATTCCTTCCAAAATATACACTTTCCTAGCTTGGTTGCAATGTAATGACAATGCTGATTCAATAATCAAGACTTCAGTTTTATCATATTCCCTAGATACATTTCCATTTGTAGAATGCACATTGGTGTTCACTTCTGTAGTGTTGGTACTCTGTTAAGAATTAATTGAATATAATCTGGCTTTGTGGCCCACTTCCTCCACAAGGAAACAAACTTATTCTTTATCTGGTTGGGTTTCTAAAGAAAATTGTAATTTTTTTATGGCAACTTAAAATTTAGAAGCAGGTAATTCAGTGTCATTATGTAATATGAATTCTACTCAAGTTATTCCCCGGGATTCACATACCTAAATTTTCCGTGCAGGAACAGTGTAACCACTCCTTTGCAGAAAATGGCCGCTTTGTGATCCATGTATGTGCCGTTTTCACGTGCACGAGTGGCCCTACACTGTTCCAGCACAGAAAGCCATGCAGGATGCTAATGAGCTCATTTGCTGGTGAAAACCATGCAAATGAGCCCGATTAGTGATCCAGCAAAGCAGCATGTTGCATGCTGGAACAGTGTAGCTTGCATTAATGTATTCAATTACTAACCAAATACATTTCTGCAATCTACACAATGGACCCATGGCAGCACTCCAGAAAGCATGTATTAATTAGGTTTTGCATGCCAATGGCCAAATATATGGCCATTGGTATGCAAAAACACTCAAAAATAATAAAATATAAACTTTATTTTATGTTGGCCGAACTCGGCCATTGAGGGCAGAGGATGTGGTACGCTAGTGGGAGGGGGAGAAGAAGTAGAAATGGGGGAGGGACTGCAGTAGAACTACTTTCTGCAGTTTTCCATTATAGTCAATGGTATGCAGAAAGTAAACATAGGCAGGGAATAGTGGTTGCTAAGGGGCAAGGCTCAGGAATAGTGTAGTAACTAGGGCTTAAGGTAGTGGGATATGTTAATGAGGGGACTTATACTGAATCACAAGTTGAACAGGAAAATTTCTAAGTGTCAGACTGCACCTAACCATGTAGGTGTTCTAACACCATTGTGTAGGCAGGAGGAGCAAGGAACATGAAAAGTGGGTGTGTCATGCTTGCTGGAAGCACATTAGAGCCTGGCTGGTGTCTGCTTATCTAAGCACAGCTAGGAGAGAGGTTGTATCTGAGGCTGTGTACTCATACTCCATGAACTGAAGAGACTGTGAACATGCAGGGGAGGGACATACTTTGCTGTTTACTACCAACAGGCTGAAAGAGGAAGGGTAGAAAGAAAAGGCAAAGGAAGTAGCAGAACAAGGGAAACTCTGTACAAATCAGCAATATGGGAGTCTGCAACCCACAACTGGCCAATGAAAGCACTCGAATAATAGAGCTGACAGGTGGCTGCAGACCTGAAGATAGGAGGACATGTAAAATAGAATTAAAGGGCAACAGCACAAAATACAGGCGAACTGATGTAGAAATTAATACTATGGGAGTCTTGCAACTCAGAATGGACCCTGCAAATATAATACAGCTGACAGGTAGCTGCAGAGCTGTAAATGGGAGGAGATGGATGTAAAAATTAGTTACAAAAAGGGCAACAGCAGAATAAAGGCAATCATCCACAAATCACCAGTAATGTGTCTAACACTCACAATAGCTAAATCCAAGCCATGAGCAAGTAAGCAGGCAGCTGGAATGAATCAGAAACAGTGAATCTGACAGGCAGCAGTAGCATCACATCACTATAAAGTATTGAAACAACCATCAGTTTGCATTTCCCCACAAACTCTGCACCTTTGGAGTAAACCTGGGAATTTAAATCGACAAAATGCTAGGGGCTGCCATTGCCTGGATACATCACTATGTGCTGGAGGCTGACGGTGGTGAGGAGGATAATGCTGCCATCTGCCGCAGACCCAGGAGGAGGAGGAGTGTGTTCAGGCCAAGGGTGACCTGTCAGGGGCTACATGACCTAGAGACTGTAGAGCATTACAGTGTGGACAGGGACATTCTTCATCAAATTGTGGAGCTGTGCCAGCCTCACCTCACATCCAGAACAAACAGAGGGGAACCCATCCCAGTGGATACTAAGGTATTTGTAGCCTTAAGAATACTAGCTAAAGGTATTTTCCAAAGACCTACTGGGGATATCACGGGGGTGTCACAGGCATCTGCATCCAGAGTACTCCACCAGTTCCTGGATGCCATGCTACCACATGTCAGTGAATGTATCTACTTCCCCAACACCCATGAGGAATTGACCAGCGATATGTATCTCTTTCACCATGTAGCTAAATACCCGGGGGTACTGGGTGCCATAGACTGCACACACATCCACATCAAAGCACCACTTGGTGAGTGGGGTAGGGTCCACATCAACCGCAAGGGCTTCCCCTCCATCAACTGCCAAGTTGTGTGCGATGCCCAGAGCATTATCATGCAAGTGTGTGCTGGCAGCCCTGGAAGCTATCACAACTCCCACATCTGGCATTCCTCACAGCTGTATCAGGGGCTTGCCAGGGGGTCATCCCAATTGGCCATCTAGTGGGGGATGCTGACTATGCACTAGAGCCGTGGCTGATGACACCCATCAGAAATGCACCCCCCCCCCCAAATAAGAATGCCATAATGAGGCACATGCACAAACCAGTATCATTATAGAGCATGTGTTTGGGATGCTCAAGTCAAGGTTCTGCTGCCTTGACATATCTGGTGGAGCCTTGCAGTACTCTCCAGCTACATGTGGACAAATGTTCATAGTATGTGCCATGCTAGACAATATGATCCTGCAGAAACAGCTGCAGCAGGATCAACACAGAGAGGAGCCACACAGTCCCCCACCATTGCCAAGTTCACCACAGGCACAGAGGGACATAGAGGAAAAACTTCCTATGCCTGCACCTAGAGGCAGACAGAGGCGTGCTCAGAATGCCTATGCCTTGGCAAAAAGGCAATGCATAGCACACACACTGACACTGTCAGGACCCAGGGACTGATACCTCTCTCCATCTCACACATACAGTAAAAGGGGTGCCAAACATGACACTACCTGTACTTTACCATGCATAGGGAGTGTACTGTGTGCATCCCACATAGTCAGCCCTCCAGCACCATCCTCAATACCACCTCAGGCACAAGGTAAGTCACCCTTAATATCAATTACTGAATGGTGTAGTATGTTCTGATAGTTATATCTATGCTATGGATGCAAGCATGCAAGGGAATTGGGTGGCCAAATAGGATAGCAGCAGATAGCTGACAGCTATATGGGACAGCATGAAATCCATAACAAATACTGTTGTCCCCATACTAGGCAGTTGAACTCAAGGTGACAACTCCCACTGCAGTACATGTGGTGGCTCGACTAACTGTGGGTGTCCACAGGTCACACACATGGATGTCAATGACCATTCCCATTCCCACCCCCCAGCCTCACCCAGCAGGACAGGTGTAGATGACCGGAAATAAAGGTCGGGCAAAGCTCCACAAATGCTGGCAATGGTGAACAGCCCCCCCTACAGACCTACACAGACATACTACAACAGGTCTGACAGTTGCAGTATAGTTCTGAAAAGTAAGATGTCTGAAACTGAAATGTATGCCATTACAATCTAACTTGTGTATTTTACTGATATGCCTCCATTCTGCAAGATAGAGCACAATACAATACTAAATGGAAGCAAACAGAGTATAACTGAAATACCAGTGCAGTCAGTGCAAATGTGTAAAGTTGTCAGGTGTGCCCCCCCCCCCCAACCCCATGTATCAATGGCAGTAACATGTAAGTTTGTAGAGTAATATCAGTGGAGCACAGATTGCCTGAGCTGTCCCAATTAACATGATAATTTTGTGTATGTCCCCTATATGCAGGGATCTCTGTGCCAGTTTTTTGTAAGTGTTTAATATTCTCTGGAAGTGGATTGCATGTAGGCCTGGATGTTGTGTCTCAGTGGCTAGGTACTTCACTGTGACTGACAGGGCCATGTTCCAACAACTACAGTGCCAACCAATCTGCTTCTCAGCTACACCTATGTTACTAGTTTTAAACACTCACTGTCCAGATGTCAATATGTGTCACTGTCAGAAAGCTGGTCAGGCTATGAACAAGGGTCCATACATAGAAACAGTACACAGGTGGACGTACACCATGTAGTTCCTAGAAAGTAACACTAAACTGCACACACCTTAGAAATTAAATATAGAGGTTAGCATCACATTAGTTGTCCCTCTAATATGGAATACTAGTTGTCTGTCCAATCACTGGCAGCCCACAAAAGCCACAGTTATAAAGTAATGACACACTGCTGATGTCCACATACAAGGAAGGAGAAGAAGGTCTCAGTTATATCTGTGAGTCAGGTGCCATAAGCTTCCATATCACACATGCACTCAGTCCACCACCCCCCAAAAGCCACAGGTATTTCATCAGTCATACCCTTGCTGTTGGGAATGATTACAGAATCATCACACTTCTTTTATGGAATACACACAGGATGTAGCATGCTGAAATGGTGTCCCATGCAGGTGTGTCCCTAGCCGTAAGCAGCACTCTGAACACATCCAGACTGATGCATCACTATGAACTAAAAGGATTGCCAGGAACACCTCACCCACTTGCCCATGTCACCCCATGGGAATCCACTGGCTTGCAGCCTGGTAACATATAAGTGACAAAATGCAGTGGCCTGCATCACTCTCACGTGGCCTACAGGCCTTTGTCAAATACCCTTGGCTCACCCATAGTGCCATCATATGCTTCACTCATAGTGCCATCATACAGAATGTCATGGGGTCCTAACAAACAATATAACACATTAAGCAGAAAACAAATGCAAGGCCATGCTGACAAATGCCAGTAGCAAGCTTCTCCATGTCCTAGTGCAATAATTGTGGACCAAGACACAAATACTGCTGTGATAAAGGTCGAACTATAGAAATACTTCTGAGATATTGCCCCCGTACTCTTGGGAAGAGGATAGAATTACAGGGGGGGCATAAAGACATGGATATCATGGAGTGTGTGAAGTCTGAAAATCAAATGTCTGCTTATACTTCCCCCTGACTGCAAACCCATGAATACATAACCACATACCTGCTTGTAAACCACAATGTGAAGGGAAATTGACCAGGATTATGAGTCCTGCCTTTGGATAACCTGGCCAAACTGTACAGCTGAGAGGTATGCCCACAGCAGGATATGGCCGTTCAGTTAAGTTGAGAAATGCACAAGAAGGGGATCCCCAGCCAGCATAACACCAAGGTGCTGGACCATTTACACAGACCCATCACTCAGTTGTCTGTAGCCACCCCTCCACAATGGCAAGATTGTGCCACACTGTCTAGTCTTTGCCTCACAACATTGCTCTTGTATTTCCCTGATAAAGAGAACATCGATGTCTGTGCTGTGACTGAAACCTGGTTCAAGGCTCCTGAGAGCACCCCAGCACTATCAGGTTATACCTCATATCATGCATTCCGACCCCAAAATCCGGACCGAACCACAAAAGGAGGGGGAGTATCCATATTCATAAAGGATACCCACACCTCCAGGTTAGTGGCAACGCACGAAGCATCGGAGACCATCCAGGTGCAATTAACCATAGGTAAAACTGCCCTACAGTTTGTAGCATGCTACAGACCACCCTCTCAAACTCTGGAAACCCACACAGCCTTCCTGAAGACACTGGAGAGTATGAATGTCTCTCCAAACACCATCATATTGGGTGACTTCAACTACCCAAACATAGACTGGGAACATTACTCTAGCCCCAACACCCTAGCCCAAAGGTTCCTGGAGTTCATAAACTCAAATGCTATGGAACAACTAGTCACCATTCCCACAAGAGGAGAAAATATACTAGACCTGATCATCACAAACATGGGGACAAAATGCTCCACACCGGAAGTATATCCCTCATTGGTGAGATCAGACCATAAATTAATCTCACTGGAGATCCACATCCCGCCCCCAACCCTAGCAAAAAAGACCACAGTGAAGAACTTCTCAAAAGCAAACTTCACACTTCTTAAGACTGGAGTGGTATCCTTCAAGGCCCCCGAACAAGTGGAAACCACAACCCACGCTGCTGAAACCCTTACAAATGCCTTCTACGAGCACCTCCAGGAATGTATGGATCAAGCAATCCCTAATAAAATCAAGACCCTTTCCACCAAAGGCAGGCACCCAGTCTGGTGGACCCCAGCCATAAACAAACTCTACAACAAGAGGAGAAAGCTACTACATGACAGAGCAAAATCCCTAAAAGGGAAGGCATCTCTGATCACTACTAGCGAAAAACTACGATCACTCATAAAATCATCCAAGGCCAACTTTGAGAGAAAAATCGCTAATGACACAAAAGACAATCATAAGGCCTTCTTTAGCTATGTTAGAAACCTGGGTGGAAACTCCCAGATATGCTCAGAATTAGTCCAAAATGATACAAAATCACTGAACCCACAGACATTGCCAACATACTGGCAGACAGGTTCAGTGCAAATTTCTTCCCTTCCTCCTCGCCAAAAGGAGAAATATCTATCTCATCAGAGTCTAGCCTCCCAAACATCTCAGATGCCCAGGTGAGAGCTGCTCTCTCTAAAGCAAAACACAGCATCAATGGGACCAGACGGTGTCCCTGGCTGTGTGCTACACGAACTCAATGAGGAACTAAACCCACACATAAGGCCGCTGTTTAATCTTAGCCTTACTACAGGATACACCCAAAGAATGGCGTGACGGCAACTGTGGTCCCACTCCACAAAGGCGGTGCTTCTACGGACCCTGGAAATTACCCCCATAAGCTTGACGAGCCTTGTCTGCAAAGCTATGGAGAGGATCATAATGGAACTCATAAATAAAGACATTGGGGACCTACAGACACTGGATCCTACCCAATTTAGCTTTGTCAAGGGCAGATCCTGCCTCTTGAACTTGGTCGACTTTTGAAACAGTCACTAAGGCAATTGATGAGGGTAAGGCAGTTCACACAGCCTATCTTGACCTAGCAAAAGCTGACACAATACCCCACTCGGGCATCATAGAAAAGCTCACCAGCTTAGATGTAAACCCATATGTCACAAGATGGGTTGCAAACTGGCTCAAGGACAGAACACACAGGGTTAGAGTTGCTGGTGCCATGTCAGACTCTAAGCGGTCATGAGCGGTGTCCCACAGGGCTCAGTCCTGGGCCCCCTCTTGTTCGGCATTTATTTTTCTGAAGTGCAGGCAAACATAGGGGGATTGTGGCTGACAAAATTTGCAGATGACTGCAAACTGGGCACCATAATTGACACTCCATCAGACACAGACATCTTCCAGAGAGGTCTCATAGAAATGGATAACTGGTGCCAGAGTCATGGCCTTATGCTAAATGCCAAAAAATGTATAGTCATACTCTTTGGGAAAAACAAGGTAACCCCTAATTACCACATAGGTGGTAATCCATTAAACACGGAAGACGTTATCAGGGACCTGGGGACCCAAGTTGACAGTAACCTCTCTTTTGACACTCACATTGCCAAAGTGGTTAGGAAGTCCTTCTACATTGCCCACCTGATCATGAAGGGATTCACATCCAGATCAGGAGAGGTCATTGTACCCCTGTACTCTTCACTTATCAGACCAATGATTGAGTACAACGCCCATCTGAATGTACCTTACCCGACACCTGCAGCAGTTGGAAAGACCCCAAAAGTTCCTCACCAAAAGGATAAAGGGGCTCAAACATATGTCATCGCTGCCCGACTGAAGAAACTCCAGCTCTATTCAGTCGCATACCGTCTGCTCAGAGGTGATCTGTGCCTGACATACAAGGCCATGTCCAACCCGGAATTAATGGACATGCTCCACCTCAAAAAATCCAAATCCACCAGAGCCAAGAGAGCAAGAGACTTAAACCTCAACACGGATATAAATAGGACATGCTGGAGGGACAGATTCATCACCCAGAGACTCCCTACACTATGGAACAGAATCCCAGTCCATGTGAGGCAGAGCCCCTCACTGACTCTGTTCAAGAGAAATCTTGACGAGTGGATGGGAGATCATAGGTTTACCCCGGGAATCATCTCTGTGTCACTGCTGGACAGAGGCACAGCAAACTAATGGGTATAGTATTCTCATCCTAAGGGGTGGTAAAAGCCACACACACTCTGGCTAGGCTTATAAATGCCCTAGGGCAGATAGCCTAGTATGAACCTATGAACCTATGAACCTATGAACAACTGTAAATAAACAATGATATCTGTCAGTAGTTGATGACACGGTACATTACACTGTAAAGCAGTACATACGTCCAAAAATTTATGCTAAAACAGAACATGTTACACACAGTATCCCCCATGTTTGGATCAATTGTGGCTCCATACTGGCAACCTATCTACAGATATCCTGCAAATATAGCTTGCTAGGTGTAGCTGTAGCACACAAAACCCTGGAATGGAGTACAACTCTCCCTGGAATGGATTCCCACAAGCAATACAGAAGGTCATACTGGACATGCTCCTACATTTCGAGAATGGATCCCTATATGCAATAAAGAAGGTCATACTGGGCATGCTCCTACACTTAGAGAAATAAAGCCCATGTCTGATACCAGAATGGACCATAGATATCTGTTATCTGCAGATGTCTGCACACACACAGCAAAATGTAAACTGTTTGGTCTTCACACACACACACACACACACACACACACACACACACACACACACACACACACACACACACACACACACACACACACTAGACAGGAAAATCCGCAGCCAGCTGTAGGTGGCAGATATTTGGTAAATCTCCATCTGTTTTGTGTGAAACGCACACATATCTAAGGCCAACATACTACAATAATTCAAATATACACACACATACACATGGGGAAGAAAGAGACAGAGAGTGAGAGAGACAGTACCATTATGAAGCCTTTCCCGCCCAGTACACATCCCATAGTCTTACTCTACAGTATCTGCTGGTGTATGTCATCTTAGATGTACCTTTGGAGAAGCTTCAGATCTGTAAGCTCAATAGCATGTGTGATAAATGCTTAACTTACTAAAACAAATAAGTAGAGCAGCAGGGTTTTGAATCTTGGTCCTGGCAGCTGTGTGTGTGTGAAGGAATTACCATTTTACTCTGTCCCCACCCAATACACATACCATTACCCAATATCAGAATATGTACTGCAGTCAGTCACTGTACAAATTCCTTTTGTTAGCCCTCAGCCCTATAGGCTCTGTTGTGCTTGTGATACCTGTGTAACAGTAGAGCACCAATAACTGTTTATGTAGCAATCCTAATCACAGTCCTGTCAAATGTAAAGGCGTGTCTGTTTGTTTGTGTGTTTGTAGGTGAATGATTTTGAGGCCATTCCCACTCACTCCCTTTCACATTGCCCTCCTTTATCACTGCTGCCACAAATGTCAAATGTAGGTCTGTTTGTTTGTGTGTTTGTAGGTGAATGATTTTGAGGCCATTCCCACTCACTCCCTTTCACATTGCCCTCCTTTATCACTGCTGCCAATGTCAATCACCTTTAAAGATACCTCCGGACAGCTCTTAAATATGTAAGCTTTGTGGTCTGTCTGATAAATGCGTATTACTATAGTACAGTAAACTGGTTAGGTAGGAGTTCTAATCGTGGTCCTGGCAAATATAAAAGTGAGTTTGTTTGTGTGAGAGTGTCTGTAATCAGAGAGACATGATTTTGACGCAATTGGCACTTACTACACTTCCCTTTCCCCTCTTTTATCTCTGCTGCTGATGTCACTCACCTTTAAATATACCTTTGGACAGCTCTCGAAAAGGTAAGTTTTGTGGCACATCTGATAAATATGTAATACTATAGTGCAGTTAAATAGGAGTTCTACTCTTGGTTCTGGCAAATGTAGAGTGTGTTTGTTTGTGTGAGAGTGTCTGTAGTGGTAGACACATGATTTTGAGGCCATTGACACTTACTACACTTTTACTACACTTCTGTCACTCTGCTCACACACTCACCTTAAAGATACTTTGGACAACTTTCAAACAGGTTTCTTTTTGGTGCATATTGAATATGATAAATAAGTAAGTAAACTAGTACTATAGTAATTGATGTAGAAGTGTCTACCTGGCAGTGTGTGTTTGTGTGTGTGATGGTTGTGAGTGTCTGAGTGTTAAGGACATAATTTTGAGGCCTTACTACACTACACTCCCCTTCCTCACTGCTGCTTAAATAAAAAACCTTTGGACACTCTCAAAATATGTAAGCATTTGTGTGTCTGATAAAATGTAATACTGCAGTGCAGCACATCTTACTACCTCCATTTTCATCACTGCTGCTTTAAAAATACCTTTGGACAGCTCTCAAATATGTAAGCATTGCGGTGTGTCTGATAAATGCGTAATACTGCAGTGCAGTAAACTAGCTAGGTAGGGGTTTGAATCTTGTCCCTGTCAAGGGTTTGTGTGGTTGTGTCATTAACATTGTGGTTGATATCCATTGGGGGTGGGTTTTGTTACACTTTTTTGTGGACCACTCAGCAAACTACCAAATGCCCACTGTACAGGGCCCACTTTTGTGGTAGCTGTGGATACTTTTCAGTCCTATAATCTGTTTGTCATGTGATATTACTATAGAACAAGGGTATGTGTGATTGTGTCATTAACATTGTGATTGATATCCATTGGGGGTGGGTTTTGTTACACTTTTGTGTGGACCACTCAGCAAACTACCAAATGTCCACTGTACAAGGCCCACTTTTGTGGTAGCTGTGGACACTTTTCAGTCCTATAATCTGTTTGTTATGTGATATTACTATAGAACAATATGGAGTCCAAAACAAGATATGTTGTCCTTGCAGTCCTGTGATACAATTCCATACTCAGGAATCATAGGCAAACACACTCATTTATTCATTAATCACTATGTCACTAAGTGGTCTGCAAACTGGCTAACAAGTGGAACTCACAGTGTGAAAGCAGTGGACTCCATGTCAGACTGCAAAACAGTCATGAGTGGTGTCAGACTGCCAAACAGTCATATGTGGAGTACCACAGGTTCTTGTCCTGTGCCCAGTATTGTGTGTTGTGTGTGGCTCTGATATCCAGCCCAACAGGAATGAACTGTGGCTAATAATGTTTGTCGACAATTGCTAATTGGGGGCTATGTTTACATCCCCAGATTATGTTAATATCCTGCATAAAATCACCACTGACACCTCCAACTGTTGTCAGAATACTGACCTTAGTCTCAATGTCAAGAAATGTGTCCCAATCCCCTGTTGAATCAATGTGTTGTCCACAAATGACCACATCGGTGGTAGTCGAATGGAGACAGATTTCCTTATAGGAGCTTTACAGCAACCTCTCTTCTGGCCACCACATTGCCACTGTGGACAGAAAGTCCTTCCATGTGGCACATTCCATAACTAAGGGTGTGTGATCCAGGAATGAAGAGGTCAATGTCTCCCTCTACTCCCCGCTCATTAGGCCAATCAGTTGGTCCAATGGCCCATTTGCCATGTAACTCAGTAGGCACCTTCAACAACTGGGTAGGCTGCAAGTGTACCTGACATGTACGACCCTTGGCATGAAACAACTGTCTGATATGGAAAGAGGCCAAAACCTCCAAGTGTCCTCAGTCACATCTTGGCTACTTACAGGCAATCCTTGCTTGACTGACAATGCCATGTCTGCCCAGCTGTGTTACAAATGCCACAGCTAGGAAACCCCAATCTGTATGCACCACATGCCATGGATACCTCAACCGCATCACCACATTCAACAGAACATGCTTGGGGACAAGTCCATAACCTAAACAGTTGCCAAGTTATGTGATATATGTTGCATACATGTCAGTCAAAGCACCTCACTGGCCCTCTTCAAAAGAAATTCAGATGAGTGGATGGTGAATATAACTGTCACCCTGGGGATCACTCAAGTGGCAGTAGTTGATAGATGGCATACTGACAAATGTCAGTTGCTATAATAGCAGTGTACTCACATGCCCTACTTTTCTCATATCTCCATGGACATTAGCCTGGTACACACCAAGGGACACCTGCACCAATGGACCTCAGTACTGACAAATGTGTCTGTGTGCATTACTGAATATAACAGTGTTTGTGAGTTTGCAAACTTATAGTTGAAAATACTTTGAGGACCTACTCACCCACTACACCCCCATTGCTATACTTAGAAATGGCTGTTGCTGTACTGCACTGTAAAGGTACCTTGTGACACTCTTCACCGTATGGGCTACCTTGAGCTTGGAGTACCAGCATAACACTGTTCTACCAATGAGTAGACAGGTGTGGTATACCCTCTGAGTCCTGGCAAATTTGAGTATGTGTGTGTGTGTCTATGTATGTGTTTGCAAGTGTGTGTGAGTGTGCATATTTGTAGGAGAGAGCATTTTGAGGCCCCATTCTCCAAATACACTGCACATTGCCATACATTACAAGGGATGGTGATGTTGCTCACCTTAGGAGAGCTATGAAACAGTCTTCATCCTACTAGCTCTGTGGCACGTGCGATAAATGCATATCAGTGTAATAGCAATAATTAGATAGGCAGACAACAGTTTTAATCTAATTCCTGGTAAATGTGTGATTGTGGGTTTGTCATAGCATTATCATGGGCATGAGTGAGTACTATATCCCTTGTGGTTGGGGTGCTGGGATTAATATTTTTACACCATGGTACCCCCAGTACATGTCCCAAGGTCCACTGTATGAGGATCGCTGTCACCATCGACTATACAGGTAACTGATGACACTCTTCATCCCAATAAGGCATGTGCTTTGTGCCAAAACTCTGTAACAGTATGGACTGAATGATGAGATAGGCAGGGCTGATAACTTCAGGTGTGGCAAATGTGTGTATGGCTGATCTGTGTTGATCATTGTGTATATTTCTGTAGCTGACATCTTCCATTGCCATACTATGCAAGGCCAGTGGATGTTGTTCACCTTAGAGGAACTGTGGAGCACACTTCACCCTACTTTCTCCATGGTGTGTGCAATAAATGCAGAGCACTTTTAACAGCAAGACCTAGGTAGGTAGTGCTTCTAATCTCAGTCATGCCAGGTGTGTATGTTTGTGTGTGTGTGAGATCATTATTCTGAATGCGTGTGTTTGAGTGACAAATGTAACCATGGTTTACAGTTTTACAGCATTGTCCATCTAGCACATGTGCTGTCCTATGTCCACTTGGCTGATGCCTAACTCCTGCCACTTGCTGTGGCACAGACATCCCACAGTCGAGGATTGCCACCATCTCACCCAACCGTCTATGACCTCAGCATAATAATGGTGGCCATCTCCAAGATCAAGAATGTTGCCACACATAACATTAAAAGTTGCATTTGTGACCCTGAAAATATGTTGAGTGTTAGATGTGGCATGTGCCTGTGCCTCCATGACAGTCCAAAACATGCATCTGGTGACACCTGCTGTGGCACTTGTTGTAGGGGCATGATGGGCAGCAGTCCACCTATGAGCACCCCTGTCCATCCACATGTGTGGAATCATGCCTGTTCTCTGGCTATGGAAGGTGTATACACATTATACAGTTCTCTTAGATTTACACGACAAATGTGTGTATCATACTCATATTTACAAGTAACATCCATGTAGCTGGCCTGGCAGTGACAGAGTCAGTAGTGTTTGACAGACACTCCAGTGTTTGTCATATGTGAGCTGTCCTTTCCTGGGGTGAGTTAGGGTCCTGAGCTGTGTTCTAAGTCACAGCAGAGAGAGGCAGATGCTATGGCAATAGGTGCTGTTTAGCAGGACATCACTACAGCAAGTCTTACTCAGACATAAATCTTTCAAAATCCTATTTCCCATTATTAGAAAACACATACTACATTCACTTATATGCTGACTTGTTTCACATACCTTTTTATTATTTCTTACTGCACTGTGTTGTATTAGAAGGTTGTTCCATGTCTTTTTGTTTTCTCAACATGGAGTACTGGTAGACAGATGTTTGGAATAGGTGTCTGCATGCCCTTTGTAGGTAATGCTCTGGACCAGGTGATGGCCTGTGCAACAATTGGTGTTCCCCACTTGGTAATTGCATGCAGAACAGCTGCGTAGTTCATCCAATAGCCAATGTCATGGCAACACACTCCTATAATTAAGTACTTTATGTGGGTGTTGTCCCTTTGCCTTGGCTGTGAGGAACACATCCTGGAGGTGTATGGCTACTGAGCATTACACACAGCAGGTGGGAATAGCTCTTACAAGACTTGTGGAGACAGACCAACTAAATGGTCGAGAAGGTTACAGACTTAGGGACCAAATGTGAGTATTGCTGTTATATGGTGTGAATACTGCTAGTTTTATGGGCTTTGTGTGTACCTGCTACTTCTGCATGCATTTCAGTCTGACAAAGTTATGTGACTGCATAGCCCTGAACTGTATGCCTATACACATAATGGCCAGAGGTCTGCCAGTTATGTTTGATGTGTTACCCAGACAGGTGTTGCCCTTGGCAAATCAGTGACATACTCTGGTCATTGCTGCCAGTAAATGGCAACATCCATTTGTGTTTCTGACTTCATATCCCTCAGAATAGAGATGTTGCAACCAACCCTGTAACACCAGCAACCTTCTCAGTGTATAACAGCAATATTTCAAATATGGCCCTGTGTTTGGACCTCTGTCCTCCACTTATATGACAGGCTTTGTCCAGTTGTCATGCAGTAGAAGGTGGATAGGTATGGTCTATCAGTATTTAGTGCTGACATTCCTGCTATCATCCCAGTGATGTTGTGGAATAAGACACATTAAGTGAGGTAGGTGCCATACATATAAGTACAAAGGCTGGACAGCATGTAGAACCCTGTACAGTCAAGAGGTGGGTCTGCAGAATAGTAGGACATGCCTTAGAATCAGTCTGTTAGAACATGTGAGAGATATTAGTTATTACATGGACAAACATTCTGTAGCTGTTACTTGTCATACATTTCACCATGGGGACTGTAGTGGGTTACAATGTACTTTTCTGGAAAAGGTCTGTTTCCCAATCTGATTGAACACTTATAACAGAACCATTGTTATGTGAAGAACCAATTTACATTGTATCATTTGATACTGTATCCCCTGGGGGTTAACTGGGTAGTGTAATTGGAGGCTGTTTAAGAACATACAATTGCTTCCTGTATTTAAGGCAAATATGTTTTGTAATGTTGTAATACTTGACGGCAAGACACATTAAAACATTTGTGTATATTGATGGCTGCTTGTCTGTTGTTTTACTATCTTCAGTCATTTTAGTTATATTGCTAAGAGGTCATACATATTAGTTGTACTGTGTAGGGGGAGCAGATGTCAGTAGCATGGTTCCCATTGTATTATTACTATTGTGTTTGTATGCCCATAGACTGGTCCCCCAACTTCATCTGGCATGGTCCAGCATTGCACTAAGGTGCAGTCGGCTCTGACAGTGCTGCAAGTTACAGACAACTAAATCATTACTGATTCCACAGTCTTCCTTCCCTATGATAAACTAACTGCACTGCATGCTATGGTTGAAAACATCATAAAATAGTACAGCTCAGATGGCTTAGTGGCTATATGCTTTGACTATTGTGTACAGGTTTCTGGGTTCAAGACCTAGCAAGGCTGTATATTTTGTTGCAGGTCAGGTGTATATTATTTCCTTTACATAACATGCCTATATGTGCTGTCATTACAGTACCAAGGGGTGTGAGTATACTGTATGGGAGATGTGCATATATGGGTGGTTGCACATGTGATATGCAATCACACATCCATTGTACACCAGCTACACTACCATGGAGAAAAATATACCAGACATTTGACTATTAAAATAGCACTAATTAGTTACCTTTCCTGTAGCTACTCTAGTCCAGATACATATTTGCTGTATCCAGGACTGTATGTTAGCTTCTGAGTGTTGCCCAATTCTGCTCCTCAATTTGTCACTTAGATATGCTAGTTTCCTCCTCTCCTGCATTTTCAATAGCTTATTACTTTAGCACTTTACCAGATGTTTTGTAGCAAGTATTTTAGCACAGAAAAGTGCTAGCAGCATTAAGTGTTCTATGAGGAAAAGCTCCAGTAATTATTATTAATGGCCATCCCTCCAGGCATGTCTACAGGTCAGTTCCCTGTGCTTTCACCTATTAACCTGCTGAACTTGGCCATCCTGAGGCAGTGTAACAACTGCTTCATGTACACTAACAACCCTCACCTCTTACCTCTCTACACTCAGACTTGCAAGAGATGCACTTATATATCCAAACTGGAAGCCACACACTCTGCAGCCAAGATCAGAATAGTTGGTCAAGAGGAGACAGTCAGCACTTGCACCACACTACATGGAACATATAGCCCTCCAGAACACACACCAGCACTGCCTTCATATAAAAACACAAACCAGACACCCACCTTTGCGGAGACTCTCAATAAAAAGCTGCACAAACAGCAGAGACCGCCAAGGCAGACATGCACTCCACCACCATCACACAATACTAATCACAAGATACATATGTCTCCAAAACAGTGTGCCTGTCAACCAAAACACCTAAGGCAAAACAGCATGGCCAAAACATTAGGAATAGTTGACTTGATAGTGAGGAACAGTGATGTCCCACTCACTAGGTTGAAAAAGGAGAAAGTGACAGTCAGATGCCTGTCAGGTGTCAGGATCTGCAACTTAACAAACACACTGAGGTCCCTCAACAACAGGTACACATATGACTCTGTCATTGTACAAGTGGGTGTGAATGACCTGAGACATACCGCCCTGGACTATATGGAAACAGACATAGAGGAGGTCTCTGACTATGTAGCCCAGACAGGTATGAATCTATCCCTGAGCAGCATCCTACCATCACCCAGAATGATACCACAGAACAAGCTGAAAATGATTGATTTCAACAATTGGCTACATTTCTGGTATAATTTTAAGGGGATCCACTATCTGTGTGCCTGGGATGACATGTTTGACAGACGTGATCCTTTGGCAGAGATGGCCTGCATCTGTCACCCCTAAGTTTTCAGATACTGGCCAAGGCTGTTGCTACCCCTATAGTGTTTCTTAAGCAGTGTTCCAAAGACCACATTACCACTGTAACAGCTAGAAATCAAATGTAATCTGAGGATCATGCTGCTCAATGCTAGAGGTCTACATTTCAAAATGCACTCGCTCAAAGCACTCCTTAAACTGGAGAGCATCAACATGGGTGCTGTAACAGAGAACTGGTTCAAGGCAGCAAGAAGCCCACCTGCACTACCAGGCTATCACTCATTCCACCTGTTTGGCCCAGAACTTAGACTGAAGCTGCAAAGGTGATGGTGTTTCAATATAAATAATGTATGTGCACACCTACAGACTGTTAGCACAACATAATGCATCTGAGATACTTCAGGTGCAGCTAACATTGGGTAAGACAGCAATACAGGTCATAGCCTGCTGTAGGTCCACAAACATGGCACAAGACTCACACTCCCCATTCCTAAGCACCCTGGAGAATATTAGGTTCCAAACCAACACTTTCATACTGGCTGACATCAACTACCCCCCCATTAACTGGAAAAACTACTCATGTACTGATACACTTGGCCAATGCTTTCTGGAATTCATTAATTCCAATGCCCTGGACATGCTTGTTCTTACTTCCACTATTGGTAGCAACATCCTTGACCTGGTCATTACTAACCTGGGTGAACATTGCTCTACACCAATAGTCAACTCCTCCCTGGTTAGATACTAACACAAATGAATAACCTTGGAAATCCACATTCCTCCCACCACCCCACAAAGGTAACCACCATGAAATCTTCTCCAAACCTAACTTTGGGCACCTACAAACAGAGGTGGCTAACTGCATGGCACTCATGCAGATGGAGACTAGTTACATGACCTCAGAATCTTACACCAATGCACTGTACGAACACTTACACAAATGCATAGATCTTGCCATACGCAATACAACCAAGATGCTCTCCTCAGAAAAAAGGAAGCCAATCTGGTGGTTCCCTGCCATAAACTCTACAACAGAAGGAGGGAATTGATGCAGAATAAGGTGAAGTCCCAAAACTGGAAATACTCCCTTATCAGTCTCAACCAAAGGTTGAGATCTCTCATCAAATCCTGTAAAGGTAGCTATGAAAACATGATTGCAGCAGATAGTGAAGACAACCACAAGGCCTTAAATAGTTATGTATCGAATCTCCACAGCACAGTAGCACAGCCCTCAGATTATGTATGTTTGTATATGTTAAGGTGGTTCTTTCTTTTGGCTTCTGGACATTAACTATAAAATGCACTAAGGTGATATGTTAGCAGGATCAGTGTTATTACAACAACCTTCTCAGCTGATCTACTCACATCATTTGGATATGTCTCTATTGTTTTGCCTTTGTCCCCCTACTTTGTCTGCCTTTTTTCAGATTCATTGCACTAAAGGGTTGTGAGCATACTTCTCCACTGCCAGGCTGTTTGAAGACTGTCCAAGTGTTTGGCCCATACTTTGTTTCTGTTCCACAGTTTATTTGCATTTCTCTGAGTAACACTGTTATGATGCAAGGATTTAAGTCAGTGAAGACTGACATACATGTCAATTCCCACCCTCATATCTGTTAAACTATGCTCAACAAGTTATTAAGGTTGAAAGTAATTCTGATACAAATATGCAAAATAAATAAGGTATAAAATAAAGCTTGCTTAAATGTAGACATAGAGTTTAGTAATATGTGGTTAGCATCCAAACTAAATGACTGTAGCTTGCAAAAATAAGAAAGTTGCATAATGGACATGTTTTCCTATTAAAACAACAAGAATGTATGCATTTTACATTGTCAGCAAGAGAGCTGATCTCTTAAAGACTTAGAAAAATGTAAAAAACAAGATGTATGGATTTCACATTGTCAGCAAGAAAGCTAACCTGCTTCCTTAAAGAATGGACATGTTACAAACAGGAAAACAATCTGCACGTGTTTTTATCATATGACATTGTTAAGCAAGGAAGTTTGAATGGACATGTTTTTATAAAGACAGCATTTGCACAAGATGTTTCCTTAAAAGACAATATTAACATTGTTTCTCTAAAGGATAAAAACATATTTTCTTGCAAACATCAGCAAACAGATGTCTCAATACAAGTCTAAAATAGCATGACAAGAAGAAAAACAGGATGTAAAAACACTATAAAGAGACTATAGCAGGTAAAATTGTTAGAGGTATTTGTGTAGGAGCACTCTTGTTCTGAGGTAATATTGTATCTCTCACAACATCCATGCTGTTTGAGAAGTAAAGTAGCACAGTACCTGAAGCTGTAACGGTAGTTCGTGTGATTTGTTATAAAAAGTTATTTATTAGCTACTGCTCTTAAAGTGATAGAGTTTGGTGCTGCATCAATGTACATTCTGCAAGTTTATGTGGGCAACAGACTGTGAATGCAATTATAACTAAACTTTGATTTCAGCAGAATCCAGCCAGCAAGACCTTAGTGTCTTATGAAGACATCAGATCCATCACAGTAAGCAGCACCATAATAATTAATGTTTTCAGTGGTGAGCCTACCTGCATTCGAACACAGGGGGAGTGGGTCACTTCAGTAAAGTTGCAGTAACTAACATTTGTATATATATATATATATATATATATATATATATATATATATATATATATCTATGTGTGTGTGTGTGTGTGTGTGTGTGTGTGTGTGTAAATCCTAAACAGAAATACTCCAGTTTATACAACTTGCAGCAGTAAAATTTCTCAGACGTCTGAATCCAGATTGAGCCTGCAGTGAAGGAAAGTTGCAGTGCCATAAATTCTGCAAGAAAGGTGGGCATCTACTTGTTACAGTATCCCGCTGACTGCTGTAATTCACCAGCTTCTCTAGTGACTCTGAAAAAACTTCTAGCCATCTGCAACAACAGACTGATCACCTGGTTTCTTCCAAAGTGGTAAGACCTTTTTTCTGTGTCACATTTTTAGTATGGATGCTAATAGACAGAATTCAAGCAAGTGTAAGCCAAGCTTTACTCTTAATGTAGCAGAACAACCAGATAAAATATGGAGTAAATTGCAATGTTGGTATACACAGCACATTAGTAAGTGTAAAACCTTATTAGGGCAAGTTGATGTACATGCATTATGTAAATGGGTTGTAACATTTGATTGGTATCTAAAACAAAAAATTTGAAACATGTCATAGTAAATGTTTATTGTGTGAATCAACTGAACCTGCTTTTTGTGTGTAATGCAGTGCAGGCCATTGCTCAAAGGTTAGACTGTAAATATAAACCTGTTAATGATGATGAACCAACAAAAGGTAAAATGGTTAATTTATATCAAGATATTAAACAATTGTGTTTTGTTACTGCACTGATATCAGAGTTAGAACAGTAGTCAAATATATTATTGACAGAATCCCCTATAGATATTGTTACACCCCTTAAAATATGTACAGCAGTGGAATGAAGCCATTGCTCAACACACAACAGATGAGGATAGTAGTAAGGTTCTTGATCATTTTACAGAAGAATTTAACAAATTTCTAAGAAATAGGCAAGGTGAGATCAAAAAGTTCAGAAGTGATATACAAGACCTCTGTCAAAAGTGCATAGAGGCCCTACAATCAACAGAATAGTCAACTAAAAAGTATCATAAAACCTGTAAAGAACTACAGAAGGAAATATCAAATCTTAAGCAACATTTACAGGATAAAGAAAATCTGGTTAGTGATGTTCAGGATAAACTAATACAAGCTAATCTTCAAATAGAAGAGTTAAAGGAGGAATTTCAGAGCACAAAACCAGTAAAAGTCATAAACCAGGGCACCACTGCTGATCTATATACACAGTCTAGATTATTACAAAGCTTACCACAGTGGAATAATAAAAAAGGGATATTTTACAACATGCTTGCATTTGAAGAACGGGTAGCATACACAGCAGGATCTGACATATGGACAGGTGCATTACTTAGATGTTAGTGGATTTTTATTCCCAAATGTTTTAAACCTTGCATTCAGTTAAAGAAAGACACTTATGAGTTAAACAGTAAAGTAGGACGTATGAGAGCTGTTCTAATGGCATATACTCAAGGACAGCCTCTCACAGCGAAGCTGGTAGATAATTTTAAAATTACCATCTCAGATAAATTAATGGAACAAGCAGATCATTTTACACTTGCCTTTCAGATCATATATCAAAGGTCAGAAAGAGATATGCAATAATCAGAAATACAGAAACAGTTAATGCATTGCTTTCTAGAGCAAATCAAATGGGTCCTAGGGGATATTAAATGCATTTATGAAGAAAAGTCAGATACCCTCACTGATTCAGTACAAAGATTAATGCGGGGATGGACTATGGCCAATGATGGGACATTATACTCATACCATATCTTTGCACTAGGAGAGGGTATTGAGCCATTTGAGTTAATTGGAGAGGTTAAAAACTGGGGAAGGCAATGGTGGTATGAACAACCACCAGCAGGTAGAGCTGCATCTGCAACACCAGCTCCTGTTCCTGTGTCTGTAGCACCAGGATCGGGTGTAGGTAATGAACAAAAGGTACCAACATGTTTTTTTCTGTAAGAAAAAAGGTCATGTTAAACAAAATTGTGATCTTTACAAAGCTTGGTTTAAAAAGAAAGAAGAACAGGCTGTGTTTCCAAAAACAGAACCAAAAGATTTGCAAGTAACATCAGAAAAACAGGTCTATGCCCAGAGACCTTACAATATTGGTAAAGACAGTTATAAGGGCCATCAATACACAGGAAAAGGGGATGTATGCCCCATAGATTTTCAAGCAGCTTCACCTGTAAATCCAAAACATTTGGTAGAACAGACAGAAGGGATGGCTAGGCAGCAGTTACAAAAAGAGATTGAAAAACCTAACTATGTAGATCACTCAGACACACAGGAAGAACACAAGCAGGAACATGCAGTGTGTCATATTGCATTTGACAATAAAGGGGAGAATGAGTGGACCTCCTTACAATAGGGGTGTGCCCCCCCACTCCGGTATCTTTCCCTGACTACTTTTAAATAGGGTTGAGATGGACGACCACTGATTGATATCTGGGTAGAGGGGTCACTGTGGAAAAATGTCTTATTATTCACAGGAACAGCAGTATCTGTCACAAACAGACAGTTACCAGCAAATCCTATAAAAAAGGTTTGCATTTCAGCATTTAATGGCACAGGATGCAATGCAGTGAGTAGCCAAAATGTGGACATAATGTTTAGCCAAGCGGGACAAACATGGAAGGGTGCATTTTTAATGCATCCATCCTGCTCAATTACCATTATTGGTATGGACATTCTAGGACCTTTGGGCATAGTGATTGACTTGCCTAACAGTATTTTGTGGATAGAAGACAGGAAAAAAGAAGAAGGAGAAAAAAGTGCAGGTTGCTGTGCAATCTGTCTTCCTGAAAAACCTGACAAGCCTACAGGATATGGGAATATAGACAGTGAGGATGTGTAGCAGCATTTACATCAGCAATTCACAAATCGGTGGTCCAAGGGTCCTAGTGAATGTGGAAAACTAGAAATGCCAGTAGGGTTGGGTAGTGACCAGAATTATATACCTCCATTTCAAAAACAATATCCCATTCCTAGGGAGGCAGAAGACCATATGGAAAATGTATTGCAGAATGGAAAAGGAAGGAATTATACAAAAAGGCAACAGTCCCATAAATTCACCTATCTGGCCAGTCAAGAAAAAAGATGAGAGTTATCGTCTTATTATTGATTTATGGAAAGTTAATCAATACACAACCCCTAGAGCACATTTGATTCCCGGAGTTCCAGAGTTGTCTGCACATATTAAGCCACAAAGTAAGTGGTTTACAGTAATAGATTTTGAAAATGGCTTTTTTGCAGTACCACTCCAAAAAAAGGATTGACCGCGATTTGCCTTTACATTTAAAAATCAGCAATATGTCATGACAAGAGTACCTCAAGGATTTCTAAACAGTCCAGTTTTCTTTCATCAGACAGTAGGATCCATCCTGCAACATCTAGAAAAGGATGATTTAGTGATACATTACATTGATGACATATTAATCCAGTCTGAGACAGTAGAGGAGCATGTACAGCCTCTTAAAAAAGTTTTTGTATACTTTACAGCAGGCAGAGTTTAAGGTTAAAAGTGAAAAGATTCAGTATGTCTCAAGAAGTCAAGTTCCTAGGTACTATTATAAAACCCTCAGGAAGGTCTCCTTCCCCTATGCATGTGCAAGGCATTTTACAAATGTAAAAGCCATTGACTATAGCAGATCAACATCAATTCATGGGAATCATGAATTGCAATAGAGAATTTATAGAGGATTATGCAGCAGTGGCTGCTCCTCTTTACAAAATGTTACAAGAACAGACGAGCTCCACCTTTTTAGATTGGGGACCCCATGAGGATGAGGCATTTTTACAAATGAAGGTAAAATTTGCACAAGCTACAGAATTAATAGCACTCACACCAGAGTTGCCATTTGTGCTACGGGCAGCAGCAAAAAAAAAAAAGCATTATCGGTGGTACTATTGCAAGAATGGCCACATGGTGGCAACAACAAAATGGCAAAAACATTATGTCCAATTACTTTCTGTAGTAGAAAGATGGCACCAGTAGAATTGGGCTACCACTCTTCTATACAGCAGTTGTTGGCCATTTACTGGGGTATCAAGCAAACTGAGTACGTGACTGTATTTTCCAGTATTATAGTGCAAACACCACACCAAGCAGTGAAAGTTTTAGTAGATAATTTTGAAATGAACAAAATCAGAAATGATATTAGTCAAACAGTCATTGCAAAATGGATGACATTGTTCAGAATGAAAACTGTCACAATTCAGACAGGGGACAAATATTATTTGTCAAATCACATAGGATATGAAGGAAAACAGTATAACTGCCTAGAAAAAATAATGTCACCAGATGTGTAATTTCAGGCATCTGATTTTGTTCACTTTAAACCATCCATCTTTATAGATGGAGCATGGTATTGGGACAGAGGCAAATGCTGGACAGGATTTGCTGTAGTTCCGGAAAAATCCACAGATGAGTTCTCCTGAACTAATCAAGTTATCAGGGCATATGTCAGCTCAAAGAGCTGAAATGGATGCAGTACTGTATGTGCTAAGGTATTATAATCCTGTTAACACTTTCTCAGACAGTGCTTATGTAGTAAATTCTTTAAGATTGCATATGGACACTTGGATAAGGCAAGGATTTGTAGACAGTGTAGGTAAACCATTAGGCCATGCCGAAGTATTAAAAGACATACATAAAGTCATAACAATGTCAAATCAACAAGGACAATACTGCATTTTAAAAGTAAAAAGCACACCAAAAACCAACAAGTGAAACTTCCAGGTTAAATGCATTAGCTGACTCATTAGCAAAACAAGCAGCACAAAGTGGGGAAAACTTTCAGGGTATGCATACATTAATACAGAAGTTAGTGCCTTAAAAACAAAGTTAGTACCCTAAAATAGCTAGACCAACAATCAGTTAAGGAAGATCTCATAAATATTTAAAGAAAGCAAGGTTTAAAAGAAGAAACAGACCAATGCATGACTGCAGGAGTACCACCAAAGGAATATTAAGCATATCCCACTACAAAAGGGTTACGGTTGCCTTATGTGCTATATCAGTTAGCACATCAGCTGGTCAAATTAAATCACCAAATACTGGGACATGTAGGAACTGATAAGCTATGGGCAGTTGTAAAAGAAAAATACTGGAACCCAAATTTAAAAAAGGCCTGTAGACTGATTGTAGAAGAATGTCTAATCTGTTTGCAGGTAAATGCTAAAAGCAAAAAGCCTCAGTTACATCGGGTACAGCCACCAGACGGGCCATGGTATGCAGTCCAGATAGATTATGCAGGTCCTTTCCTGATGACAAAGGGAGGTTACAGATACCTACTAGTAGTAGTGGATGTCTTTTCAAAATGGGTAGAAGCAATTTCTACCAAAATCATGAAAGCAAAGGTGACAGCAGAAGCCTTGTGGAAAAATATTTTTTGTCATTGGGGATGGCCATGTGTCATAGAATCAGATAATTGTCCACAATTTGTTAGTAATCTCATTAAGCAAATGTGCAGTTTGTTGGGCATACAGCAAATAATTCATGTACCATACCATCCACAATCCAATGGCATAGTAGAGCACATGAATTGGATGTTAAAAGAAGTCTAAAAAAGGCATGCTTGGAAAAAGGCAATACCTGGGTACAGCATTTGCCTGGCATTTTAATGGGTATCCAGGCAACACCAAATAGCAAAACAGTTATTTCACCATATGAAATAATGACAGGTCATAAAATTCCTATACAACTATCATTTGATCTGGATATACCTAATGAAAGGCCTATGTTAGAAATCAGTAAGCATCAGCAATGGTTAAAAAGGCTTACAGAAATATGTGATTAAAATGCAAGAGTGCAGGTGTTCCATCTGTGGAAAAAGGAGCCAATTTTCCCGCCTGAAGAAAACCTTCCCTGCGGAACAAAAGTATTGGTAAAAATGTTCCAAATGGAAGGTCCATGGGATAGCAACTGGCAAGGCCATTTTGAAATAGTGAAACAAATTGGACCATCAGTGTATAAAATCAAAGGAAAAAAGAAAAACAAAACAATGCTGGTACATAAAGATCAACTAAGAATGATCAAAAATAGTGAGCAATGTAAATTTGATTAAGTGTATTCTCTTGTAGGTTTCCAATAGAGACAATCATAATGAAACTGACATGGTTTAAAGTGCATCCTTTTGGAAATCCAGTTTCAGATGACCAAAGGCAGAATCAATCGTCAATGGAAATTTTATTTAAAGGATTTTTTTTTAAAGAAATAATAACTGCCATCTTAGTTATCATTGTATTGCTTAGCATTAAATTGTATTTACAAAATGTTAATAAAACTATAAAACTACACAAAAAAAAAGTAAAGAAATGTGGAAAAATTAACAAGATTGGTCTCCATTTTTTAATACCTTTTTGGCAAGACAATGTTGGTATGCAAAAAGCATGAATGTTTCTAATTGTTGGGTATGTAGTTTAATACCAAAACTAACAGGGGTCATGCCTATAATAGCTATTCCACTTAATTCTCTTACTAGTTGGAGGGTATTAATAAATGAAACAGGAGACCAAGTCATAAATGTACAGTTATGTAAAGAAAGAGTACAGTTATCTGCTATAGTGCAGGGAATCACATGTTTTTAACAAACTGAAACTGTTCCAGTGAGTAATAGTAATTGTATTCAAACAATTGAAATGATAAACCTTTACAACCACATACCAGTATGCGGCGTATATTTTCATGGTTTTCCTATATTAATACCAATAAAAGGTCAGTTAATAATAAGTGACACAGCAGTATTTCATTTTTCACAAAATGATAAAAACGAGTGTAAAAACAATATTACATGTTGGTGAAGTAAAACAGATAAAAACTTTACAGTTGTACATGATAAAACTCTTACTATGAGGCAAGTAAATGGCAGTCTGGTAAACAGCAGTGTTGCTCTGTCAGATGGGTTATATTACATCTATGGTAAATATGCTTATAAATGGTTAGCAAAGAGATGGTGCGGCACCTGTTATATAGGGTTAGTGGTACCAGCAATGGATCATGTAAAAGAATTACCAAAAGGAAACATTAGAAATGCAAAAAAGAAAAGGGATATATTACCTGTGATTGAAAGTCCAGAAAATCCAGTAGACACCTTAGATACATCACATATATATCATCAAAATCTTAATTATATTAAATTAAGAGATATGGACTTAGGAGATGATGTAATCTCTGGGGCAAGTATTTTCCCTTGGTATAGGGCTGCAAAAGCCATCTGGGAGTTGAGAAAACTATCCAAACTACTTGAGATGTTGGCAAATGCCACTTTCAATGCAGTCCTTGACATTACTTTCGAAATGACAGCTATACGAACTATGGTTTTAAAAAATCAAATGGCATTAGATTACATAATAGCATCCCAAGGGGGTACTTGTGCTTTAATAGGAGAACAATGTTGGACATTTATTCCAGACAAAACAGAATCTGTAGAAACGCATTTAGAAGTAATTGCACAAGTGTCTCAACATACTAGAAAAAACTGGAATGACGATTGGAGTGAATGGTTTAGTAGTCTTACAGGATGGACAGGAAAAATCATTATATTTTTAATTTCTTTTATTGTTATTGTAGTGCTTGGTTGCATGTATTAAAGTCTGCTAAACAAAACTAGTCAAGTTATTGTTATTAATTGTCATAATGAAAAAGTATTATCAAATAATGCTGAACTTGTATCCCTGGTTTAAAATAAAACAAAAGAGGTAATTGTTAGAGTATGCTCAACAAGGTATTAAGTTTGAAAATAATTCTGCTGCAAATATGCAAAATAGATAAGGTATAAAATAAAGTTTGCTGAAATGTAGAAATAGAGTTTAGTGATATGTGATTAGCATCCATACTAAATTACTTTGGCTTGAAAAAATAAGGAATTTGCTTAATGGACATGTTTTCCTACAAAATCAGCAAGAATGTATGCATTTTACATTGTCAGCAAGAGAACTGACCTCTTACAGACTTAACAAAAATTTAAAAAACAGGGTGTATTCATTTCACATTGTCAGCAAGAAAGCTAACCTGCTTCCTTAAAGAATGGACATGTTAACAACAGGAAAACAGTCTGAACGTGTTTTTATCATATGATGTTGTTAAGCAAGGAAGTTTGAAAGGACATGCTTTTATCAAGACAACATTTGCACAAGATGTTTCCTTAAAAGACAATATCAGCAATGTTTCTCTACGGGATAAAAACATATTTTCTTGCAAACATCATCAAACAGATGTCTCAATACAAGTCTAAAATAGAATACCAAGAAGAAAAACAAGATGTAAAAAACACTATAAAAAGACTATAGCAGATAAAATTGTTAGAGGTATTTGTGTAGGAGCACTCTTGTTCTGAGGTAATATTGTATCTCTCACAACATCCATTCTGTTTGAGAAATAAAGTAGCACAGTACCTGATGCTGTAACGATAGGTCACATGATTTGTTATAAAAAGTTATTTATTAGTTACTGCTCTTAAAATGACAAGCGTTTTTTGCTGCATCACTGTACATTCTGCAAGTTTCTGTGGGCAACAGGCTGTGAATGCAATTATAACTAAACTTTGATTTCAGCAAACTCCAGCCAGCAAGACCTTAGTATCTTATGAAGACTTCAGATCCATCACAGTAAGCAGCACCATAATAATTAATTTTTCAATATCATTCAGACAGTTCTGTTGATAGAGTTCCTGTTGCTGTACAACTGTTCAGTTATGACAGCAAAATTCTGATTATGTCCGTATATGTGGCCCATTTCCCACCCTAAGAGATTGATATGTATGATTTTGTGGTATGTCTGCACTGCATGTTATATGATTACATATATATATATATATATATATATATATATATATATATATATATATATATATATATATATATATATATATATATATTCAGACTTCTTTTGGCATAGTAATTAATACTGAGCTAGTAGAATTCTATTTTGACAGTTGTTCTCTTTCTACAAAATCCATCTTTGACCTTTGACACAGTTGTTAGTCACCATTTGTACAGTTATATGAATATTCATGTCTCCTACATGCATATTTAGTGTGCACACTGTATATTTGTTCAATGATTAGCTAACACAAGGGAGTGTTTATTTAATATTCATGCCCCTGTCATTCATATGTATGTTCATGGTTATTGTGTTAAGATGATTGGCACAGTTTAAATATTGTCTGGTTGTACTATTGGTTACTGTACTAATAAGTTATAAGTAGTTCATTGTTTTTTTGTTTACATGTGATTCTAGTTACATATAATGTAAGTATTGTTGACTATAGGTTATTCTGATGAAGCTCTTCCACTTGATTAAGAGCAAAAGCTTAATCATCTATTCAGTGCCTGAGTTTTTATTTCCTTTCTACTAGCTCAGTATTAATTACTACACCTAAAAGAAGTCTGAATTTATATAATTAAGATTCTTCTAGTGCACATGTTTATTATATATATATCTATATATATATATATATATATATATATATATATATATATATATATATACACACACACACACACACACACACACACACACACATATATATATATATATATGTGTGTGACTATATATGTGTGTATATATATATATATATATATATATATATATATATATATATATATATATATAGGTGCATAGGTTCATAGGTAGATACTAGGCTATTGGCCCTAGGGCCTATATAAGTCTAGCCAAAAAGATTCCCTGGCTTTCGCCACCCAAGACAAATAATTTCCTGTGCCTCTCTCAAGCAGACATGCAGAAGTGAATCAGAGGGTGGATTTTCTATTTACCATCCAAGTGTAAATATTTATCTTAAAGAGGGCTAATGAGGAGCTCTGTTTCACATAAATGGGTAGTTTGTTCCAGAGTATGGGAAGTGTAAAGCACAGCAATCTATCCCTCCAACATGTTCTGTCTATTGTAGTGACAAGGTTTAGCTCCCTGGAGCATGTGTTTTGCTAATGAGGAGCTCTGTTTCACATAAATGGGTAGTTTGTTCCAGAGTATGGGAAGTGTAAAGCACAGCAATCTATCCCTCCAGCATGTTCTGTCTATTGTGGTGACAAGGTTTAGCTCCTTGAAGCATTTGTTTTGGAGGGACTGGGATTTCTTTATGTGTAGCATGTCCAACAGCACTGGGTTTGACATGGTTTTGTATGTTAGGCATAGATCAGCTCTGAGTAGGTGATATGCAATGTATTAAAGCTGGTGTCTTTTGAGAGAGTTTGCGTAGGGCATCTGTTTGTGGCAGTGATCTTCTTTGTGAGGTAATTCTGCAGACTTTCCAGTTGTTGTAGATGTCTTGTGAGGTGCATACCAAACAGGCTGTTGTGCTGTATAATAGGTCTAATGAGGGATGAGTAGAGAGAAAAAATTATCTCCTTTTTTCTTGATGAGACACATGTTGTTATGTGATGTGCCATATAGAAGGATTTCCTGAGTATTGTGGCAATGTGGTTATCAAAGGAGAGACTACTATCCACCTGAGTACCTAGGTCTCTTATCGCACTTTCAGTGTTAAGTGTACTAGCAGCTATGTGGTAGTTCATGGGCACAGAGTTTTACTCAAAGCAGATGACAATGCATTATTTGGCATTGCATTTGAGGTCATGGCTTTGACACCAGGCATCTGTCTCAGTGAGGCCCTTTTGTAGACTGTCCACATTTTACAGGCTTTAATAATGGCTCGCAGTTTGCAGTCATCTGTGAACATTGTTAGCCATAGATTCTTTTTGTTAGCCTGAACTTCAGAGAAGTAGATGCCAAAGAGGAGACGACCAAGGACTGAACCCTGTTGTACTCCACTTGTCACTGGTCTGGAGTCAGATTTGGAGTCTGATACTTTCACAGTCTAGGTTCTGTCTGTAAGCCAGTTGGCAACCCATCTTGTGACATAGGTATTTATGCCTAGTTTAGTGAGTTTATCTGTAATTCCAGAGTGGGGGATGCTGTCGAAGGCCTTGGAAAGGTCTAGGTAGGCTGTGTAAACCACCTTGGCCTTGTCCTTGGCTGTGGTGACTGTTCAAATAAGTCAATCAGGATTAGGTGACATGATGTACCTTTCACAAACCTAAACTGGGTGGGGTCTACTGTTTGGAGCTTACCTATGTTATTGTTTATAAGTTCCATGATGATACGCTCCATGGACTTGCAGATCAGGCTTCTCAGGCTGATGGGACAGTAGTTCCTAATGTCTGTGTTGGCGCCCCCTTGTGGAGTGGGATAACCGTCGCTGTGTGCCATTCACTAGGCACAAAGCCTGAAGTGAGGCTATGATTCTGATGAAGTCTCACTTTCGAGATGAAAGCGCATAAATGGTCATTAAAAAGGTTTTTAAATGGTCTATATGGTTGACGTGCCTCAGATTGTCCTAACAGAGTTCGGCATTTATTATTTTTGTTTATAGCTATAGAATGCTTTGTGATTGTCTTTAGTATCAGTTGCAATGTTGTTTTTGTAATTAGCTTTGTTGGATTTTATGAGAGATCTCAGCTTCTTACTGAGGCTGATAAAGTTCTTACAATCATGGGAGTTTAATCCTTTTTTGCAAAAGTTTCTTCCTTCTGTTGTACAATTTCTTTATGGTAGGGGACCACCAGACTGACTTACTTTATTTGGAGGAGAGCATCTTGGTTCTATTTGGGATGGCATGATCCATGCACTTGTGTATGTGTTCATAGAGTGCATTGGTGTAATATTCAGCAGTCGTACTTCTATTTTCCATCTGCATGGGTGTCATGAAGTTAGCCACTTCTGTCTTAAGAAGCATGAAGTTAGCTTTGGAGAAGTTCTTTACGGTGGTTTCCTTAATGGGGGGTGTGGGTGGTATATATATATATATATATATATATATATGTATATATATATATATATATATATATATATGTGTGTATATGTATATATATATATATATATATATATATATATATATATATATATATATATATATATATATATAGATAGATATAGATATATATATATATATATATATATATATATATATATATATATATATATATATATATATATATATATATATATATATATATATATATATATATATATATATATATGTAGATAGAGAGATATAGATATATATAGATGCAGATATATTTTTCTCCCATCATATGGCCCTGGAGCCTTTACAAGCCTAGCCAATATGATTACCCTGGCATCATGCCACCAGACCTTAGTCCCTAGTACCTCTGTTAAGTAGAGCCACTGGAGTGATCTCTGGGGTGAATTTTCTATTTTCCATCCACTCATCATAGGTTTGTAGGTTCATAGGTTGTTATTAGGCTATCAGCACTAGGGCCTATACAAGCCTAGCCATAACAATTCCCTGGTTATTTCTTCTCACAGTATTTACTTCACTGGATCCCTGTCTAGCAGAGCAACTGACATGATCCCCGGGATGAATTTCCTATCTCCCATCCAATCATCAAGGTTCCTTTTGAAGAGGGCCAAAGTGGCACTCTGCTTGACATGTATGGACAGTCTATTCCAGAGTCTGTGGAGTCTCTGGGTCAGGAACCTATCCCTCCAGCATGTTTTGTTCATTGTGATGACAAGGTTTAGATCCCTGGATTGTGTGGCTCTGAAGGGCTGAGATTTTTTTAAGTGTAGCATGTCCAACAGCTCTGGCTTTGACATTGCCTTGTATGTTAAGGATCGCCTTTGAGTAGAGGATATGCGACAGAGTATAGCTGGAGTTTTTTTAGATGGTCAGCATAGGGCATTTGCTTTAGGCCTGTGATGCTTTTAGTAAGGTATTTCTGCGGCCTTTCCAGTTGTTGCAGATGTCTTCTATAATGGGTCTAATGAGGGATGAGTAGAGTGGGACAACGACCTCCTTTTTTCTGAATGAAAAGCCCTTATTTAATAGGTGTGCCACATGGAAGGATTTCCTGACTGTTGTGGCGATGTAGTTATCGAAGGTGAGACCACTGTCCACCTGTGTCCCTAAGTCTCTTATCTCACTTTCAGTATTTACAGTACTGCCACCTATGTGGTAATTCATGGGTACATGTTTTTTCCCAAAGGTGATAACTATACATGTCTTGGCATTGAGATTGAGCCCATGGCTCTGGCACCAAGCATCTGTTTTTGTAATGCCCTTTTTAGAATATTCACATGATTTCGGAATTCAGTAATGGCTCCCAGTTTACAGTCTTCTGGGAATTTTGTTAGCCAGAGTCCCTTAGTGTTGGCCTGTACTTCAGAGAAGTAGATAACAAACAAGAGTGCTCCCAGGATTGAACCCTGAGGTACTCCATTTGTCACTTGTCTGGACCTGGATTTGGAGTTGGCTACTTTTACAGTGTAGGTTCTGTCAGTAAGCCAGTTGGCAACCCATCAAGTGATGTAGGGATTAATGCCTCTTGAAGAGGGCCAGTGAGGTGCTCTGCTTTACATGTATTGGAAGTCTATTCCATAGCATGGGCAGTGTCTGGGTTATCAACCTGTCCATACAGCATGCTCTTTTGATTGTGGTACTGAGGTTGAGGTGTCTGAAACATGTGGGATTTCTTTAGATGTAGCATTTCTAACAGCTGAGTCACACATAGCTATGTAAGTAAAGCAGAGATCACCTCTAAGTAGGCAATATGAGATGGAGAATACTTTTTTTCAGTCTGTCCATATAAGACAAGTGTTTAAGGCCTGGGATCATCTTTGTGAGGTACTTTTCCAGCCTCTCCAGTTGTTGCAGGTGTGTAGTGAGGTACATGACAAATGGGGCATTATACTCGGTGATTGGCCTAATGAAGGAAGAGTAGAGGAAGACAATGACCTCTTTCTTCCTGGATGCAAAACCCTTAGTAAAGTGATGTGCCACATAGAAGGACTTTCTGACCACAGTGGTAATGTGGTGGTCAAAAGAGAAGTTGCTGTCAACCTGTGTTCCAAGATCTCTTATAACACCTTCTGTGTTCATTGGACTACCATCAATTTGGTAATTCAAGGCAGCCCGTTTTTTCCCGAGGGGAATGACACATTTTTTGGCATTGAGCTTAAGGCCATATTTCTGACACCACTCGTTGGTCTCATTGAAGCCTTTCTGTAGGATGTCAACATGACTAGAGGAGTTAATAATAGCTCCCAACTTGCAATCATCTGCAAACTTTGTCAGGCACAGTCCCTTTGTGTTGGCCTGGACTTCAGAGAAGTAGATACCAAACAGGAGAGGACCCAGGACCGAACCCTCTGTGACTCCACTCATGATTGGTTGGCAGTCTGATTTGGAGTCAGCTACTTTCACACTGTCTGTTCTGTCTGTAAGCCAGTTTGCAACCCATCTAGTAATATAGGGGTTGATGCCCATCTTAGTGAGTATTTCTATGATTCCTGAGTGTGGAATGGTATCAAAGGCCTTGGCTAAATCAAGGTAGGCTGTATGAACCACTTTGCCTTTATCGACAGTTCTGGTGACTGACTCAAGGAAGTCAATCAAGTTGAGCAGGCATGATCTACCCTTCACAAAACCAAACTGTGTAGGATTCAGAGTTTGGAGATCCCCTGTATCCTTGTTTATTAGGTCCATGATGATGCGTTCCATAACTTTGCATATCAGACTTGTCAGGCTAATGGGCCGATAGTTCCCGGGGTCTGTATTTGCTCCTCCTTTGTGGGGAGGGATGACTGTAGCAGTGTGCCATTTGGTAGAGGCAAAGCCTGAGGTGAGGCTGTGATTGAACAGAGCACACAGGTGAGTTGCCAGTTCACTCTGTAGTTCATGTAGAACACAGCCAGGGCTACTGTTAGGTCCCATAGAAGCTGTATTCTTGGCCTTTGACAGTGTTGATTTAACCTGTGCATCAGTAATACTGATGCCTGGCAATCTCCTGGTATTGTGATTGGTCATTTGGGGGAGTTGAGAGGGGTAACGTTGACACTGAATCTGTCGGCCAGTATGTTGGCAATATCTACTGGCTTGGTATAAGAGGTACCATTGTGCAACAGCTCAGAACGAATCTGTGTATTGCCGTGGAGATTCTTTACATCAATATAGAAGGTCTTGTGGTTGTCTTTACTATCTGCTGCAAGTTTCTTTTCATAGTTAGTTTTAGAGGATTTGATGAGGGATCTCAACCTTTTGTTGAGTCTGATAAGGGTAATTTACCAGTCTTGGGACTTCACCTTATTCCACATCAGTTTCCTCCGTCTGTTGTAGAGTTTGTTTATGGCAGGGGACCATCAGATTGGCTTCCTTTTTTTTGAGGAGAGCATCTTGGTTCTGTTGGGTATGGTGAGAACAATGCATTTGTGTACATGTTCGTACATTGCATTGCTGTATGATTCAGCGGTCATGCAACTATTCTCCTTTTGCATGGGTGCCATGAAGTTAGCCACCTCAGTTTTTAGGAGCCCAAAGTCAGCTTTGGAGAAGCTTTTCATGGTGGTTAATTTTGTGGGGGTGGTGGGATGGATGTGAATTTCCAAGGCAATTAGTTTGTGGTTGGATCTAACCAGGGAGGAGTTGATATTGGTGTAGAGCAACAGTCGCCCATGCTAGTAATAACCAGGTCAAAGATGTTGCTACCTCTAGTGGGGGTAAGAACGAGCTGGTCCAGGACATTGGAATTTACAAATTCCAGAAAGCACTGGGCAAGTGTATTGGTACATGAGTAGTTTTTTTTTTTTTTTTTTTTATACAAACACTGAACAAATGTATATGAATTCCATTCCGAAAAAGTTTTCTTAAAATTTTAAATTTTAAATTTCCATGTTCATACCATTTGGAAAAAGTGTTTTAAAATTAAGAATGAACCTGGATTCCATTTCTAATAACTTATCATGAAAAACTGCCTCATTACCAAAATTCCTAGGTTTCCCCAAAACACAAAAAATAAATCCCTCAGGAACCCCCTTGTGTTGCTCACAAAAATGTTTGGCCACAGGGCTTTCCATTCTTTTATGTTTTATGTCTCTCAAATGTTCAAGAATTCTAAGTTTGACCCTTCTACTTGTTTGACCTATATACCACCTCTGTTTTGCACAACCACATCCTATAATATATACTACCCCCGTGGAATTACAATCATAATACTCTAGAGCCCTATACACTATATTATTGATTTTTGTGCCATCCAAGCTTTTAACCCTGGGACAGACCTTACAATTTCCACACCTAAAGGTTCCCTTTCTAATATTCTCCTTATATGTATTCCTAACATTTAGAATTTCCTTCAAATTGGAATACCTACTATAAGAAAAGGTAACTTTGGATGGAAAAAGTTTTCCCACCTTATCATCTCCAGTAATAATGGGCCACAACTTCATTACTGACTCCCTTAATATACAAGAAAATTGTGAATATTTGGTGACAAAATACAAGTCATCACTAGGCCTCTCATCCTCTGAACTAATCAACTGTGCACCTGAGTCTTCATTCACATATCTTCGACCCCTCCTGATGGTTTCCCTTAAACCCAATTCTTGTTCTACCTTAACTCTGGCCATTCTAATTTTTTCACTAGAATAACCCCTTTCCTTAAGTTTCCTTTCAACATTATTGAATTCATTATAAATCCTTCTCTTTTCAGAAGTGTTATCTCCAATACGTTTGAATTCTCCAAATGGTAAGGAGTCAATGAGATGGTCACTATGCATGCTTGAAGCATGCAAAAAATTCTCAGCTGCTGTGATCTTCTTAAAAGGTTTATATTGTATTTTATTGTCCAAACCTAAATATATTTCAATGTCCAAATATTGAATGCTTTTGCCACCAATTGTATAGGTGAAATCTAGACCCCATGGATTTTCTCTGACTCCTGAGATAAATTCTTCGAAATCTTTTGAATCACCCCTACACAAAAACAAAAGATGATCAATAAATCTTACATGTTTTATTACATTGTTCTTAAAAAATTCCCGGGGTAGATAAAGCAATTTTCAAAATGGGCCATAAACAGAATTGCATATGAGGGCGCAAATGCTGCCCCCATAGCCGTGCCCTCCTTTTGCAAAAAATGTCTCCCCTCAAATTCAAAACAATTATGTGTCAAGCAGAATTCCAACAAATTGAGAATAAAATTAGTCCTAGGTCCTTCCCCCAACATTTTTCCTATAGCTTCCAAACCCCGATGCTTATTAATGCTAGTGTATAAAGATTTTGCATCAACACTAGCCCAATAAAAGTCCTGCTCCCAATCAATGTCTTTTATCTTCATACACACATCTTTTGTGTTTTTTACATGGGATTGTACCCTATCTAAGTGACATTTTAACATAGAATCCAAAAATATCCCAATATTTTGCAAATAAGCCCCTTTGCCAGAAACAATGGGACGACCCGGTGGGTTCTTGATGTCCTTGTGTACCTTAGGAATAATGAAAAATCTGGCATTTTTTGGATTTTTAACATACAATCTTTTTACATATGCAGATGTGAGAAAGCCCAACCTTTCTCCCCTCTCCAATAATTCTAATAACAATAAGTTATACTCTTTGCACTTATTAGAAGACAATTCAATGTATGTGTTGACATCCAACAACAAATCCAAAGCAGTTGAATTATATTTTTCCCTGGGTAAAATAACCCAGTTCCCACCTTTATCCACCTGAGTAAACACATACTGTTTGTTAGTCTTTCTTAAATCAGATAAGGCTTTCCACTCATCCCTGCTTAGATTGTAATTTTTCTTCCCTCTACAAAATTTATCATGTTCCTCCTCTAACATCTTTAACAAGGTCCTTTCAAATACATTAATTGCTATACTCCTCTTGGGTGGAATAAAATTACTTTTGTATGGCACTTTCGGAACAGTCAACCTGCCATATCCAGTGTTAAATGCAAACCCACTCCTATCCAAACAGACATCATCTTGTAAACATATATCAACCAAATCATTTTCATGCAGTGTCATATTCATGTATTCCAAGAGAAGGCGAAGGCTGAGGTACCAGAATTAAAAGACTTATCAAACATTTTTCCTGTTTGTGTTGTGTTCCAGTATTCGAGTATTCAAGGTTACTGTTTTGGAGTATTGGAGGTGGTTGTTTTTGTGGTCACTATGTCCTTGAACGCAACCACAGTTACCCCGCTGGGTACACAGTTGATTCAACCGGTAAACTTTGCTTCCATTTGGAGAGAAAGGGAAGAAAAACTGGCATTGAATGATCCGTGGGTATGTGCTGCCACTGACTTTTCAGAAAAGTACATTGAACTGGAGAGAGCCATGATAAAAGAAGTAACAACCTTTTATGATTTAAAATTGCTAGAGAAATATATAAGTTCGAACATAACTCCAAGGGGTCTAAGAGTGGAGTGGTTGCCTGCTTTTGAATTCACTGAGGATGAGGTTGATTTGTCCTCGAATGGAAAGCAATTTCTCTTAAATGCACACTAAGTTGGCTGGGAGTATTGGTAAAAAGAAATGAGAGAATTTTAGATAAAGTCCGTACTTCAATTTTGCATTTGCAAAAAACACTTATTGAACAGAGTTCTGCAGCTGTTTTTGATAAAAATCTTGTTGACATTAAGGGAAGGGTCTCTAAGGTAGAAGCGGAGGTTATCTCATGTAAGAAACGGAAATTTCTCCGTGATACCAGAGACCATGATTCCGGTAAGCTGTTTTCTTGGCAATACAGCTTTAAGAAAAAGCATGGCGCCATCCGTGACGTCAGAGGTGGGTCGAGGTCTGGCGTCGGAGATACATCTGCATCTTCGATTGAGGAATCCAGCAGCAGAAAAAGCGTTTCGTTTGAAAATCTGAATGTAGAGCAAGATACAGTTGTGGAATCCAATGGACTTACGGGTAATTCTGGGCAAAGTCCGACACAGCAAAAGGGAAAAGGGCGCCGTTTTCAGAACAAGGGAAGGAGAAGATGACAACTTGGGGGGAAGAGACAGACATAGAGACAGCAATTCTAATTCTGGTGGATTTGTTTGTGGCAGTGTGCAACGCAACCATGGACTAATGGACACTTTTTGTTCACTATGAGATGGAGGTGAGCGTTATAACATTTTGAACCTGTCTGATTGTAATATTACTAAATTTGCAGAGCAGGTTTTATATAAGGGTACAAAGTTTGTTCCAGTACGTTTTCCTTCTTTGGCGGACATTTCTCTTGATGTTAGGGAATTTTGTAAAAAACTACATCTAAGAGAATTTTTTTCTGATAAAAAAAGTATCGTTAATGTTGGTGATATGGGTGAGGACAATGACAGTTTAGATAATTCTTTAATAAATATGACACTGCATGAAAATGATTTGGTTGATATATGTTTACAAGATGATGTCTGTTTACATGAGTAGTTTTCCCAGTTAATGGGGGGGATAGTTGAAGATATCCTGTATGCAAGTGTCAGTCTGGACCCTAATAATCTCCAGGGTGCTTAGAAACATGCAGTGTGCATCTTGGGACATGGTTGGGGAGCGATAGCAGGCTGCGACCTGAATAGCTGTCTTACCCAATGTTAGCTGCACCTGAGGTATCTCAGATGCATTATATTGGGCTACCAGTCTGGAGGTGTGTGCATCCTTTATAAATATGGAAACACATCCGCCATTGGAGCTTTGGTCCAAGTTCTGCTGCCAAAAGGTGTGGAATGAGTTATAGCCTGGTAGTGCAGGGGTGCTTTCTGGTGCCTTGAACCAGGTCTCTGTTACAGCACACAAATGTCAATGTTCTCCATTTTAAGGAGTGATTCGGGTGAGTGCATTTTGAGATTTAGACTTTTAGCATTGAGCAGCATGACTCTTGGATTGCATTTGTCTGTAGCTGTTATGGTGGTAATTTGGTCTTTGGAACACTGGCTACAAAAGGCACTATGGGGTGGCAAGAGCCTTGGTCAGTATCCAGAAACCCAGTGGTGACAGATGTAGGCCATCTCTGGCAATGCATTGAGGTCTGTCATTCATGTCATCCCCAGCAGACAGATACTGGATCCTCTTAGAATGATTCTATTTATATATATATATATATATATATATATATATATATATATATATATATATATATATATATATATACATATCTATATATATATATATATATATATATATATATATATATATATATATATATATATATATATATATATATATATATATATATATATATATATATGTGTGTGTGTGTGTGTGTGTTGTGTGTGTGTATCACTATGTTTCCATAAATATGTTTCAAAACACACACACACACACACACACACACACACACACACACACACACACACACACACACACACACACACAAACATACACACACGCACAAAATTATAAAGATAATTAAAACTATATATATATATATATATATATATATATATATATATATATATATATATATATATATATATATATATATATATATATATATATATATATAACATTCTACAAATATATCAAATTATGAGATAAATAGGTATAGATATATATGTATATGTTTATATATAGATATGTATATATGTCAATATACAACATATGACTGTTTCCACAGAGCTTTCTCACTATTGTTGTATGCCTTTATTGCATGATGTGGTTGAAAACGCAAAAGCAATTCATGTGGTGCAGTAGTTTGTTTTCTGATTACAGTGTACAAGTCCTGGGTTCAAGACTTGGAGCTGACATTTTCTTCATTAATGTTAAATAACCAGACTGCATGATGTGTTGGGAAAAACATCATAAAATGCTACAGCTCAAATGGCTTAGTGTTTAAGGCTCCTCGGTTAAAGAGTTGGGACTGACGATTTTATTTCTATTAATGTTAAATAACCGGACTGCATGATATGTTGTGAAAAAACATTATAAAATTCTATACGTCACATGGCATACTGGTTAATTTCTTTGACTATGGTGTTTGGGTTCCTGGGACTGACATTTATTTTCCATTAATGTTTAATAACCAGATTGCATGATATGTTAAGAAAAACATCCTAGTACCCTATGTCTCAAATGGCTTAGTGGTTAAGTATTTCCACTAAGGCATATGGGCCCTGGGTTCAAGACCTGCAAGGGTTGTTTATTTTGTTGTTACACTTTAAACTTTATTGCAGAGGGGGAATAAAATGAAAAAAAAAAAACGTGTTTTGATTATTTTACTAAGGATATAGAGATTGCTTTCTGCACCATTATCAGTGTGGGGGGCTATGTGAACATTAATAACATGACAGGGGCTTTGCATTACCTTGTACTTGCAGACATTCTGGGGAAAGCATATAATGATGGGGGAACAAATAGGGACAGATTTTAAATATTGCTCTTACATACTTGGGAATGTATCATGTGTGCTTTACTGTTTTACTTTTTTTTTATCCACGGGCACTAACAGTAGTGTCTGCGGACACACGCTCTCACTGCTATTGACTTCCATGCAGGAGGCATGTATATTGTGAGAGCTCTGCTCTCAGACCCCACCCCCTGTGCTCATACACAGATCCATGTCTGTGTAAGAGCTGAGCAACATGCCTTCATTAATATTCAAGGCGCAGTACTGCTCTACACAGACACGAACCACTCCATGTCAGAATAAAGCTATTTTGACATGGAGCTTCATGAATCTGGGGGATTGAGTTCTGTCAATAATGTCATCCCAAGCAGAGAGATACTGGATCCCTTGAGAATGACACAAAACATGTAAGCCAATTTTGCAGTCAATCATCTGTTGATAGTACTACAACATCATTCTGGATGATGGCAGTATAGTGCTCAGGGCTACTGTCACACCTGCCTGGACTACATAATCAGAGAGTTCAACCATGTCTCCTGTCATGTAGTCCAGGGAAGTGTGCCCCAGGTCATTCACACCCACATGGATACAGAGTGATACTCGTAGTTGTTGTGGAATGCCATGACTGGCTGTGTCATGTGTTGTATGCTGGCATGTGATAGATATTTGGTTGTTACCTGCTCCATATTCAACTTAGTGAGTGGGAGATGTGTGTGCCTCAGTAGTCAGTTACCCATGAGCACTGTATTGTGCAAGGTGGTTAGCCTTAGGAGCTTAGGTTGGGGGTCACACTGTGTAGGTTAAATATGTATCCCTTGGCATGTGCCATGTCAGGGTGTCTGAGTGGGTGTTTATCTTGCTGGTCTATGCTGTTTGGGTAAATGTCCATTGAGTGCTTCTATGAAGGTGGGTGTGTGGCTTTTCACTGTATGTCATGACTGTCAAAGTGGGTGTCATGGTGAGCTATGTGTTCCACATGGTGTGGTGCAGGTGTTGTTCTTATCCTCTAGACCTGCTAGTCCAGTCTTTGCTGGAGAGTGCCTATGTTCACATTAGGTGATATATGGGTAACTCCCACAGGTCTGAGTGTTTGGAGTTTAGAGGGGATGGTTGTCTGTGTACATGAGGTAGTTACAACAGTGCCTCAGAATGGACAAGTGCACCTGGGTAATGAGTGACAGCACAGAAAACTGCCCTGCAATCATGCTGGGAGGGTTGGACATAACTAGTAAATACTGGGGCTATTTCTGTGATGCATGAGTACTACTGATGGCTCCCAGCTGTGCCACACTTATTGATGCTTTAACCTTGTGAAAGGCCAAGCCATAATGCCACCAGAAGTGCAGAACAGAAAGAACTAGCATGGTGTAAGGGTGAAAAGGAAGGCAGACTTACTGTCACCTGTACTACTTTACCTCAGATGTGATGTTATCAGCAGCTTTGGCCATGTGAAAGTTCAGTAAGCTTTGTAGTGTGTGCAGTAACTGAAAAACACTATAGTAGACATAACTAGATAGGCAGGAGTTCTAATCCCAATACTGGCAAGTGTGTGTGTGTGTGTGTGTGTGTGTGTGTGTGTGTGTGTGTGTGTGTGTGTGTGTGTGTGTGTGTGTGTGTGTGTGAGAGAGTGTGTGTGTTATCATGTACTATGTGGGTTATACCATTTTGATTTGTGTACCACCTTGTAATTGTCCCATCACCCTACTTTACTAGGCCTGCTGATGTCATTCACCTTAGAAGTTACTTGAGAGGAGGATAACTCATGTAAACTCCGTGGTGCATCTGATAACTGTTTAACACTGTAGTAGAAATAACTAGCACAATAGGAGTTCTATTCTCAGTACTGGCAATTATGTGTGTGTGTCCCTTTGCCCAAAGATCATATCCTGTTTGGCTGATAGCATTTTGATTGGTGTACCATCCATGCCTGTTTACCACCTCCCGATGGCATTACCTTATATAGCATGGTAATGGCATCTGCCTCACATGCAGCATGTTAAACCATTGTGCAGGCCATTCCAGTTTTCTCTACAGATGTCTATGTGATATCCAGATGTTTAGGTTCATAGGTGTGTACTAGGCTAATGACCCTTGAGCCTTTACAAACATATCCAGAGGATTACCCTATCATTGTGATATCTGACATTATTTCCCAATGCCTCTGTGGAGTAGAGCCACTGCAGTGATCCCTGGGGTGAATTCTCTATTTCCCATCCATTCAGCAAGGTTTCTGTTGAAGAGGGCCAGTGATGTGCTCTTTTTGACATTTATGAGATGTCTAGTCCATAGCATGGACAGTCTCTTGGTTATGCACCTGTCCCTCTGGCATGTTCTGTTGATTGTGGTAATGAGGTTGAGGTGCCTGAAGCATGTGGTGCAGAGAGATTGGGATATCCTTGGATGTAGCATTTCTAACAGAGCTGGGTCAGACATGAGTTTGTAGGGCAAGCAGATATCACCTCTAAGTAGGTGATATGAGACAGAGAATAGTTGGAGTATTTTGAGTCTGTCCATCTAGGACAACTGTTACAGGCCTAGGATCATCTTTGTGAGGTACATTTGTGGCTTTTGTAGTTGTTTAGGTGTCTATTGAGGTACATGCCAAATGGGGCATTGTACTCGATGATTGGCCTAATGAAGGAAGGGTAGAGGATAACAATGACCTCTTTCTTACTGGATGCAAAACCATTAATAATCAGATGTTCCACATAAAAGGACTGTCTGCCCACGGTGGCAATGTGGTGGTCCAAAGAGAGATCGCTGTCAACCTGTGTTCACAAATCTCTTATAATGCCTTCTGTGTTCAGTGGACTACCATCAATGTGGTGATTTATGAGAACTGAGTTGTGCCCAAAGGGGATGCTGACACATAATTGGCCATTGAGCTTCAGGCCATGCTTCTGAAAGCATGCGTTGGTCTGAGTGAGGCCTTTCTGGTGGATGCCAACATCACTTGGGTAGTTAATAATAACTCCCAACATGAAATCATCTGCAAACTTTGTCAACCAGAGTACCCTTGTGATGGCCTGTTCTTCAGAGAAGTAGATACCAAACAGGGAAGGACCCAGAACAGAACACTGTGGACCATACTGGTGACTGGTCATCACTCTGACTTGGAGTTAGCTACTTTCACACAGTGGGTCTATCTGTGAGTCAGTTTGCAACCAACCTAATGATATAGGGGTTGATGCCTACCTTAGTGGGTTTTATATGATTCTAGCATGGGGAATGGTACCAAAGGCCTTGGCCAGATCAAGGTAGGCTGTATGACCAACTTGACATCATACACAGCTCTGGTGACTGACTCAAGAACGTTGACCATGTTGAGCAGGCATGATCAACCCCCCACAAAACCAAACTGTGTGGGATCCAGACTTTGGAGATCCCCTATGTCCTTGTTTAGTAGGTCCACGATGATGTGTTCCATAGCTTTGCATATCAGACTCATCAGGCTAATGGAGTGCTAGTTCCCAGGGTCTGTATTTGCTCCTACTTTGTAGAGAGGGATGATTGTAGCAGTGCACCATTTGGTAGAGACAAAGCCTGAGGTGAGGCTGTGATTGAACAGGGCACACAGGTGTGGTGCCAGGTCACTCTGTAGTTCATGTACAACACACCCAAGGATATTCTCAAGTCCCATAGAAGATGTATTCCTGGCCTTGGGCAGTTTTTTTTTAACCTGTGCAGCAGTAATACTGGGTGTCTGGAAATCTAATGGTATTGTGATTGGTCCTTTGGGGGGTGAGAGGGGTCAGACTGGGATTGACTCTGTCAGACAGTATATTGGCAATATCTGTTGGCAGTGTATAGGAGGTACTATTGTGCAATAGCTCAGAGCATATCTGGGAATGGGTGTGGAGATTATCCACATAACTATTGAAGTCCTTGCATTTGTCTTTCCTATCTGCTGTAATTCTGTTTTCATAGCTAGCTTTAGAGGATTTGATGAGTTATCTCAACCTTTTGTTGAGGTCGATAAGGGAGTTGTTCCAGTCTTGAGACTTCACCTTTTTTCACATCAGTTTATTTGTTTCGTTGTTGAGTTTGTGTATGGCAGGGGATCACAACATTGGCTTCCTGTTTTGGAGGATAATATCTTGGTTCTATTGGTCATGGTGAGATCCATCCATATGTGTATGTATTCATACAGTGCATTGGTGTATGATCTGGTGGTCATGCAAATATTCTCCATTTGAATGGGTGCAGAGAACTTATCCACCTCTGTTTTAAGGAGCCCAAAGTTAGCTTTGGAGGTTTTTGTCATGGTGGTTACCTTTGCAGGGGGGGGGGTGGTTGGAGGGATGTGAATTCCCAATGTGATTAGTTTGTGGTTGGATCCACACCTCAGTATTTTGGCATGTGGACCGAACAAGGTCATGTATGTCACCACATACACCAGGGAGAGTTGCATCCACCACCTAGTGGAAAACTATTCATGTACCAAATCCTTAGCTCAACACTTTCTGGAATTCATAAACTCCAATGCCCTAGATCAGCTTATCCACACCCCCACCAGGGGCAACAATATCCTAGACCTAGTCATTACCAATATGAGTGACTGGTGTTCCACAGCTGAAGTTAACTCCTCATTGGTCCAATCTGACCATAAGCTAATTACCCTTGATATCCACATCCCGCCCCCCACAGCCCATTAAGGAGACCACAGTAAAAATGTGTCCAAAGCCAACTTCATGCTTCTTAAGACAGAAGTGGTGAACGTCATGACACCCATGCAGATGGACAATACAGATACAACTCCTGAATCCTACACAAATGCACTCTATAAGCACTTACACAAGTGCATGGATAGTGCTATCCCAAACATAACCAAGATGCTATCCTCCAAAAAAAGGAAGCCAATCTGGTGGTCCCCTGCTATAAACAAACTGTACAACAGAAAGAAGAAACTGTTGCAAAAGAGAGTAAAATACCATGCGTGGAGGAGCTGCCTGGTTAGCCTCAGTAAGAAGCTGAGATCCCTTATAAGATCCTCCAAAGCTAGCTACGAAAACAAAATTGCCACTAATTCCAAGGACAGCCACAAAGCATTCTATAGCTATGTCAAAAATCTCAATGGCAACACCCAGATCTGCTCTGAGTTACAGCACAAAGGCACGAAAATTACAGAACCAACTGATATTGTCAACATCCTGGCAGATAGGTTCAGTGCTAACTTTACCCCCCTCTCACCCCTTAATGTGGCCATATCTATACAGGAAGAATGCAGAGTCCCTGTAATCACAACTATGCAGGTAAAAGCTGCACTCTCTAAAGCCAAAAACACAGCATCCATGGGACCAGACAACATCCCAGGCTGCGTTTTACACAAACTTCAGAACAAACTGGCTACCCACTTAAGCAGCATGTTCAATAATAGCCTCGCTTCAGGCATTGTGCCCACTGAATGGTGCACAGCAACAGTTATCCCACTCCACAAAGGGGCAGCCACCACTGATCCCGGGAACTATCGACCTATTAGCCTGATGAGCCTAGTCTGCAAGGCCATGGAACGTATCATCATGGAACTCATAAACAAAGACATTGGTAACCTCCAAACTCTGGATCCCACCCAGTTCGGATTTGTGAAAGGTTAGATCATGCCTCCTGAACCAGATCGACTTCTTTGAGGCAGTCACCAAAGCCATAGAAGAGGGTAAGGTGGTTCACACAGCCCATTTTGACCTCGCCAAGGCTTTCGACACCACCCTCCATTCTGGAATTATAGCTAAACTCACTAAACTAGATATAAATCCCTACATCACAAGATGGGTTGCCAACTGCCTCACTGACAGAACCGACACTGTAAAAGTTGCAGTCTCCAAATCTGACCTCAAAGCAGTGACAAGTGAAGTACCACAGGGTTCCGTCCTGGGACCTCTCCTGTTTGGTATCTACTTTTCTGAAGTACAGGCTAACACAGAAGGGCTCTGACTAACGAAGTTCGCAGATTACTGCAAACTAGGAGCCATAGTTAAGTCCCCAAATTATGTGGACATCCTACAGAAGGGCCTCGCTGAGATAGATGCCTGGTGTCAGAGCCATGGCCTCAAGCTCAATGCCAAAACGTGCAGTGTCATCCCCTTTGGTAAAAACTCTGTACCCATGAACTACCACATAGGCAGAAATCTACTTAACACCGAATGCATGATAAGAGACATCGCCACAGTAGTCAGGAAGTCCCTCTACATGGCACACCTCATCATAAAAGGGATCTCATCCAGGAAAAAAGAGGTCATTGTTCCCCTCCACTCGACACTCATTAGTCCCATTATAGAGTACAACGCCCCTTTTGGAATGTACCTCACAAGAGATCTGCAGCAGCTAGAAAGGCCACAGAAGTACCTCACAAAGAGGATTACTGGCCTCAAACAAATGCCCTACACTGACAGCCTCAAAACTCTCCAGCTTTACTCTGTAGCATATCGCCTACTCTGAGGTGATCTCTGCCTAACATATAAAGCTATGTCGAACCCAGAGCTGTTAGACATGCTACACCTAAAGAAATCCCAATCCCTCTGAGCTACACTCTCTAGGGACCTAAATCTTGTCATCAGAATAAACAGGGCATGCTGAAGGTACAGATTCCTGTCCCAAAGACTTCACATACTCTGGAATAGGCTACCCATCTATGTCAAGCAAAGTTCTTCATTATCACTCTTCATGAAAAATCTTGATGAGTGGATGGGAAATAGAAAATTCACCCCAGGGATCACTTCTGTGTCTCTGCTCAACAGTGGCACATGAAAATAACTTTCTTGGGTGGCATAAGCCAGGGAACCTTGTTGCCTAGGCTTACGTAGGCCCTTGGGCTGATAGCCTAGTACCTACCTATGAACCTATGAACCTATGAGTATTTGTGTGTTGTGGCATTCACTATGTGCCTGTGCATCCATGACAACCTGGAACATGCGTCTGATGACACCTTCTGTGGCACTTGCAACAGTGGCCAAAGAGCAGCGTTCCTCCTGCAAACATCCCTGTTCATCCACCTGTGTGGGACTTTGCCTGCAATCTGGCTATGGCCAGTATCTACACTCACACCTGTCATAGTCACCACACTAGCCTGTTCAATGCCACCACCTGCTAACTGTCCATCATCTGTAGCCACTGGTGATGGGGTATGTGTGGGCATTGTCACTATGTGCAGTGACGGTGTGCACATGAGTGGAATGCCAACTAATGGGGCAGATTCAGCCCCTGACAACCCCACCTGTACCTCTGTATTCCTATCATAATTGGCAGAGTCTGCAGAGATATTGACATTGTTTCAAAAGGGGGGAACCCAGACCCCATTGCCACCTGTGAGAGGAAGACAACATATGTACGTTAATGCCTTCACTTTGATGTTGGTTGGTATATACACACACACACACACACACACACTTACAGGTGAGGTGGCACAAATCTGTTACACAGAACACACATTACCCACATGGTGACATGCATGACACACGGCTGTCAAAATCATGCATTGCATCCAGTTGTAGAACACGTAACTGACAATATAGTGCTCTGGGATACGTGATTAGTGTTAGTGTGTGATGGCACAGTCTGCGGCCATGTACACATCATTGCTTTCCACCTGCATAGCACAGTGGCAAGTACTACAGTGCATACCTCACAACTATACATATCCTCACAGAATGTGTAGCAGTCTGGCTCATATATCTGCTCTATTTCTTATAACCCCTGTGTTTCTCTGTGACATACATGGGATGATCTAAGGAGTGACATCACTGATTAATGACATACATGTGAGTGTCAGCTCTGCAAATGAGCAGTGAATGTATGGTCACACAATACCTGTTACTCCACCAGCCTTGTAAGCTTACAGTGGATATGATAAGTGCACATAACCTTGTTAACATGCCAGATTTTTGTTATATAGAGCATGAGACCACAATAGTGCATTCAAATATGTCACCCACTTTCCATGTGACATATGACCTGTGCAATCCAGTCGATAAACAAACACATGGTGATACTTGCAAAATATGGTGACTGCAATATGTACAATATGTTGATTGCATACGTGTGCACACTCTTAAAATGATAAGTTGTTGAAGCACCTTGTAAGTGCCTTACAGCATTCACTCTTCTTGTGAAGGTGTCTATCAGTATGGCACATCCTGACTTGGCATTATTTGGCCACTCTTTCATTCAAAGGTCACCCACATCTGTCAGAATGCAAGGGCAGCTCATGTGCACAGCCCTCATCAGGTCACACTGGGGTTTTCTAGCTGGTGTAGGTCTAGGGTCTGGCTGGGCCAATCCATACCCATGTTTGTGTTCAGGTGGAGACATTCCTAGGTAGTTTTGGCTGTATGCTGCAGTTCTTCATCATGTTGAAGGCTGACACACCTCCTCATCCTCAGCATTCTTGCAGATGCCTGATGGATTTGGGGCAAAAGTGGGTCTTATTAGGAAATGTTCAGAATTCCCACTACTGTGACTACAGGCCCTCTTCTGTCTGTGAAACAGCAGCCCCACAGCAGGCTGCTGCCACTAGTGTGGTTCACCATGGGGATGTTGGTGTTCAGATTATGACAGGTGTTGCTAATGCACTACACATACCTGTTGGTATTATGGCCGAGCGGTTGATCCCTAGTCTCATTACACCATAACACATTTTCACACCTGCCTTTGGGAGACATGATGCGCTGCATTGCAATTTGTATCCACCCCTGGCTGTTTCTGGTGTATGGGACTGCTTCTATCTTCTGACCCTACCCCATAGGCCAGATGTATGCAGCATATGGGAGAGTGTTCTCACTGATAGTACAGAATGCAAGTACTAGCAAGGGGTTCCTGCAACTTCCTCGTTGTTGCCATATGACCACTGGCAACCTCCCTAGCCAGGTCTTGACATGTGTTGTCATCATTTTTGGAGGGAAATCAGGTTCTTGTCAACAGCACTATTGTCCCATATTCACTCCACCTTTTGACAAATGTCTCCATTGTGTTCCATGGTGTACACACTGCTGTGGTAATGTTGTTGTACCCTACTCTTGACTGATCCCTTTGCTGCTTTTTATGCTGTCTACAAGTCATGGCTGTTGCTGTTGCAGGCAACTGAGCACATGTCATGGTTATCTCACTTGGACATCAGAATGTTATTTGGTGTTAGTCAGAGTGTCTTTACTTGATGGCTGGTGTGTACCCAAGCAGTCTGTATGCTGTCACTAAATCACAAGCTGCTGCAATGACATATTATTTGAAGGGTGTGCACACATATGTATCCAGCATATTGTGGGGTTTGTATACTCCATATTTGGTGGCCAACATATTGATTGTTTGTACAGGGAATTGTTCATGTCATGGGTCACATTACAGTTTGGAAAAGATGAGTACTGACATATTGTGGTCTCAATTTTGTATAGACATCACAAACACCTGGCATCTTAACTGGTGTGTGTATACTGTTCATATTCACTATATGACAGTAACGTTTCACATATGTCCCTACCTTAAGCTGTTTGTCCAACCATTGTGTTGCTCTCTGTCCAGAAGTTTTGCACTGACAGGTCATGTTTTATGCTACAGGGATGATATATTCTCATCAGATAGGCCACTGTGGTGACCACTGTGATGCAATGCAGCTGACCCCAACACAGGTGAACATGCACTTACAGCAATATGGCTATGAGTGACAGTTGTGTGCATGGTACATTGCATGGCCTTCACATGCATGTGACAAACCACAACAGTACTATTGCATAATGACTGTCTGCAGGCTGACATTCCACATGCAGACAGGAGGGACCTAGGTAGCTGTGTGGGGAGTATGGTCAGCAGACCCACAAGTGGCATTGGTACAGGATGGATGCAGCGTGTGTGCACATGTACAGTACAGCCCCCGATACTACACAATTTGCTGTCCTTCACCATAGGTGTGCACATTTGGACATTAGAAAACTCCATCCACAAATGCAATCTGACCTGACACATGTACGTAGATACTCTACAATTACAAGTATGTCTGCTAAACTAGTCTAGTAATCTACACGGGGGCCTTACCTGCACGTTCCTCATCCATTGTCTGGGTGCCAACCACCTCCAGTATGTGGAGGGGGGTCTGTACTCTAATGTTATACTTGGATGGGTGCTCCAAGGTACCCATAGAGTTCCCCGGTGGGTGGCAGTGGGGCTGCAAGGCCAGGCCCATGCTTGTGGCTGTGCAGTCCCTGGCCACTGCAGCAGCCCTTTGCCAGCATGACATATGAGGTCACTTTCACGATGCTAGACTTGCTCATATGTACATGCATGCAGACCAACATCATTTACCCTGTGGACAAGGTTGTCCCACAGACCAATCCTCTCCTGCAGATGTTGCTAGCTCCAGCCAAGCATTATGGCATGGTTGTGTAGTATGTTTTTTATGATTATATTTGTCTGAGCCACTGAGAATGTTGACCTTTTCTGATGTGACATTGCAGCTGGGAGACATTACAAGTGATACACATCATGGGACCTCATACATTTGGCAACCACATGTACAGAACTTGCACATCTACATTGAATACCAGTAGCCACCACTCACAACCACACCATACCCCAGTAACGTATCAGTGCTGTATCTGCTTGCATTGCACTGCTGGCTTTGAGGTGTCATATTCCCCTCAATGAGGCCTACTTAATTTCCTACTCCTGTACTCCTCATTCATGTCTGTGTTGAGGGATGACATTGACCATCTTCCATGTGGATGCAGTGTGGATGGTGCCAAGCCTTGTTGTGACTGAGGTGTGTAATGTTGCTGGGTACATATGTCTGAGTTCATGTAGGATGCAGACAGGGATGTTATCAGGTGCCATGGATACCTACATCTGTTGCCTTTCAGTAGGCAATATGTACCTGCTCAATGGTGATGAGGGGAGGGGTGTGGGTGCTGTGCATATCCAGCTATAGTGCTGCTGAGCCAGTGGATGATGTTTGCCTTAAACCAATCTGCAGTGGGTTGCCTATAGCTATGTTGTGTGTATATATGTGGCCGGATTGGCCACTATTACAGGGTGGGCTGGTATGTGGCCTCAGAGATTGCAGACATATATAAAGATGGCCTTGTGATTGGCCTAGGTGGATGTGTCCAATTTGCACTTGTAGTTAGCCTTACATAGTCCACCTGTGACCTTATATGCTTGATCAGACAAAGGCTGACTCCATGCCAGATTGGTGAGTTCTCCTGATTTGGCCTCTGCAGCCAATCTAAGGACCAAGTCTGTGGGTTGTGTATTGCTCCTGTCCACCACAAGCATTCAGCCTACCTTGAGGGGGTTGATGTTATCCTGTCGGGTATTGCTGAGGCCATGTAGCTATGTAGGTGCCCACATAGTATTGTGTTGTGGGCATGGGCACAGCTGCTAGTTCCACCATATGGGATGCCCTTCATATGGGCCTTGCCCATTTACCTGGCATGTGTGCGGGGACATTATGGAGGTGTGGGGGGCACAGCTTCACAGACAGTAGGTGGAAATACCTCACAGGACAAGACATGTGAAGACAGCCCAGGAACATGGGGGACAAAGCTCCAGAATTTGGTATAGCTTGTATGTCATTAGCATTGTTATACACATAGGGTGTTGCTACATTGACAGGGTTTGTCTGGACATGCATTTACTGGGTGACTTGACATGTGATAGTGATATGCCTCTGACATAGCTCTCAACTGGCATGTTGTCCACAGACTGGCCAGATGTTTGCCTATTATGCTTAGTCTGTTCGTTCCTCAACCAATATCTGTTTTTGTGGGGTTGGTAGGATAATGTGAGGATTGTAGTCAGTATGTGTTGTCATCCATTAGTGTTCCACACATCATTTCCTTCAGGGATGTGATGTTACAACAACACATGTAACAGCAGCTACTGTCTCAATTTGTAACACCATTATGTGTGATATGTCCCTCTTTCCAGCTCCCTGTCCCATACGTATGCCATGCATTGTCCAGATGTCCTGCACTATGAGGTGCAGAGGTATGGTATATCATTAATTACCAAACACACAACAGTTAGCATGACAATGACCTTGCAGACTCCTGACCATGGTATGCAGCGGTGGACAGGGTTATGCATCTACACCCTGGTAATTCTTTGGAAATCTGCACATATTGCAGTATGTCTGTCTGGCCATTGTCAACAGACTGCCAAGATTGTGTAGCAGTGTTGTGTATTTATGTTTTTTAGGTTGGGTAGGGAGAGTAGCAGCTGTGAGTGTCATACATCATTTACCTATCTGACTCTGCATGCTGCTACAGCTGCTGGTGTTCTATCAGGTCCGTATGCTTGTAGGGGATGACTGTGAAATGTCATGTAACACCTCCAGATTCCCAGTACACTGTGAAGTGGTGCAGTATATGTAGGGGTAATGTATGAGTGGCAAACAGTATGTAGTTGCTCTCACAGTATTATACTGTCATGTTCAGTTTGCTTACTGGTATGTTGCTGTCACTGTAGTGCACTTATTTGTGGGTATGCACTTTCACACCAGTGTCTGATTTCCACTAGTGTTACATCCCTGTAGCGCCTGTCATATTTGCTAATGCATATGTACAGCCCCAGAGCTGGACCTGGGTAGTGTTATGCCAGTCTGATTGTAGTCTGGACATTGCTCGGTAGCTCAGTGTAGTTTTCCTACTGTTGTGTTATGTCCACATATTCATAGGATGTTGAGTTTTGTGGCCAATATCTTTGGTCTGGTCCCCATAACTGTAATGTATGCATGACACATCAATGGGATGATGTGGGGATTGAGGTCAGTAACTAATGAGAAGCAACTGAGTCCTGGAATTGTGATATTTCAGTTGATATATGTTAGGACATACACTCTTACTACATGATTGTTCTCAGCTTATCTACTGACGTATTTTGTACCTGTCCTTATTTTCATGCCTTTGTCCCCCCACTTTGTCAGGCTTGGGCCACATTCATTGCATTAGGGGGATCTGAGCATACCTCTCCACAGCCAGAATTTCCACAGAATGTCCAGATGTTTGGACCATACTTTTGTTCAGTTCCACAATTTATTTCTCTTTGTCTCGTAAATCATGGTGAAGATCCAAGGATTTAGGTCAGTAAGTACATGACATGACATTTTAGTTCCTATCATCATAACCTTCAGTGACTGTATGCTGAAACACACACTGTTGCTGTCACACGTCTTCATTTGTAACAATGATTTTCTAACTATGTCTGTATATGTGGTCCATCCCCCCCTCTTTTACAGTCTTTGCACAGGTTCCTTGCACTAACAGGTTGGGAGGGATCATTCAGAGATATAACTGCACTGCATGTTTTATATATATATAGATATATATATATATATATATATATATATATATATATATATATATATATATATATATAGTTATGGGTCACCTTCATTTTGTCGACAGTTCATTTCACTGACAACCAAGTCAGCAGGCCCAATTCACTGAAAGTCCATTTCACTGACACTTCATTTCACTGACACTCATTTAATCTACAATTATATATGGCCTATTCCCTACTGTTGAATGACCCTGGAGTTAGAATAGATAGTAAAGGGGGGTGTGGGCGACAGATGAATTCTTACAAGTGCAATGAATAATTATTTCCAAAAAAACATTATAGAACTGCCCCACTTACTATCTATTCTAACTCCAGGGTCACTCTACAGTGGGGAATAAGCCATATATCATTGTCAACGAAATGAGTGTCAGTGAAATGAACTTTCAGTGAATTGGCCTGCTGAATTGAGTGTCAGTGAAATGAACTGTTGACGAAATGTAGGTGATCCATATATATATATATATATATATATATACATTTTATTTTCCTTCTATTTTATATATATATATATATATATATATATATATATATATATATATATATATATATATATATATAGGTTCATACTAGGCTAACTGCCCTTGTGGGCCATTTTTTTAAGCCTAGCCAATTACCCCATGTGAGAATCAAACTTTGTACCTTGTGTAAGTAAGGTAACAACTTAACCATTATGCCACCCTCCCACCGTATATGCATTAGGGCTTATTATCAGAGGATGTCTTATTTATCCACACCGTCCAACAATCTACCTTTATTCATTTATTTATGTACAAAAATCAACATTTATTCATGAACACAAATTGACATTTATTTCATATTTCTGTTATTGGACAACAGTTCTAAGTAACGCGTTAACAGTTGTGTGAGAATTCAACATAAACAGTGCACCAAACATTTCAACTTCAGAATATCTGCATCTTGGCTTTCACATTGAATCAAATACAGTCATGTCATCTTCTTCTGGAACATTATCATGTGTCCAACCCCAGAATTTCATCCTGAATTTCTTGTGACTCCAGTTCCTGTAGAACCATTGGCCCCAATCTGTCATGCCTAGCAATAGAACTCTCCTTAAATGAGCACTGCTGGTCCAAGTACTCTGCTCGTAGTGTATTGGCAACACGGCTGTCAGTGATTTTTATCGCATGAATTTTTCACCCAAGTCTCGACCTCTTGTAGGCTAGGCTTCACAAAGCTTTCATGCTGATTTTTCTCCATTCTATTTTCAGTGTAGTCATTGATTTCCATGCGCAAATGGTCCTTGAATGGCTTGTTTACTGCAATATCAAGAGTCTGGAGATAGGCAGTTATTCTTGCGGGAATCATTATTTGATCTATTCTTCTCTGTGCAAGGAATTTATTTATTTCTTTAGCGCGGTGAGTGCTGGCTGAATCCCAAACTAGCAGACCTCTTTTGCCACCTCGCAAAACAAGTGGCAGCATTACATCGACCCACTTCCTTATAGCTGCTTGTGTGCACCAGGCTTTTTCCGTTTCAAGAATGTAAATGCCTGAAACTCATTCAGTCTTATTTTTCTTGCCCTTACTAATGATTAGGGGTGGGATTTTCTTTCCATCTAGACAAATTGCCAAAATACAGGTAACATGTGCAATCTCATAACCAGTGGAGGGAATGTAGATTGACGAGGCATCCCTCTGATCAACTGTTGTTTGAGATCTTTGGCCCATAAACACTGCAGTTTCATCCATAGCAATCATGTTGGAGAGTTGGTATTTACAAAAGTCAATGCCATCAACAAAGGACTTGAATGCAAGTGCACATTTAATAACTTCAGTAGCTTACAGTTTGAACAGTGTTGTTGATCTTCTTAGAGACAGTTCATATTGCTGAAGAATGCCATTCAGCCAATGTTGTGATGCTTTGAATTTTTCTGGGGATATTTCTAAATGTGGTGCCATTGTAAGGGCAAAAGCTTGGATATCAGCCCTGTGCACAATCAAAGCCTTTGCTCTCCTGTTAGCAATCCACTCATAGATGATGTCTTCCAGCTCAGGAAATAATGGTTGCCAACCTGATCCACACTTGCACTTCTTAGCATTTCCCTCGTCAGCCTGTTGACTGAGGTTATCGTATGCTGCACACCATTTTCGGACCATTCAGAGATCTAACTTCTTCTCTTTGCAGAAATCCATAAGATTCTTTCCCCAGGAGTCTGCCACGATTCCTTTCTTGTTCTCAATGGAATAGCTCTTTCTTTTTGCACTCTTCTTGTCTGGGGGGGGTAAATTTGAAGACTTATGAGACTGGAGTGGCAAAACAAAATGGCACTGTTTACAAAGAGAAGGCATAACCACAACCATGCACTATCATGTGAGCGTGCTTTATGCACGTTGTCTGTACTTTGACCGATCAAAATATGCCTGCCAGTGCTTATGGACCAAGGATCTCAACCGTCAAGTGTGAGTGATGATTAGGGTTACAGTAAGAATTGTGGAGGACTCCCAGGCAAAGAATCTTATGACATTCTGCAAAGAGAAGAAGGTGGGTGTCCGAATGGTCCGAAAATGGTGAGCAGAGTACAATAACCTCAGTCAACAGGTGTCAATAATATTATTTTATAATTCAACACATCTGATATGTGTTGTTGACAAGCTCAACTGGGGCTTATTTTTGTGGTAGGGTTTATATCATGACCACCCTGGAAAACCATGCTAGGCCTTATTCTCTGGTTTGGTCTTATTTACAAAGAAATACAGTATATATATATATATATATATATATATATATATATATATATATATATATATATATATATATATATAACTGTACATTTACAAATATATGTTTCATCTGATATATATATATATATATATATGTAATCCGTACAGATCCCCAAATGGCAACGTCACCGAAACAGATTCGGCCGGGCATACTTGCGCGAAAGTGCTTTTCACCAAAGAAGCACTTTTATGTACATGTGCCTGTTGCGGAGGTCATACTATGGTGCGGATAAGGAAAAATTCCCTTTTCCCCACTGTAGTGTGACCTCGGAGTGAGAATATTTAAGTAGGGAGGTGTGGGGGGTGCAGGGGGCTTGCCCCCCCCCCTGCAAAAACATAAATTTAATGTTTTTTTTTTTTTTTTTAACACACTTTAACGAAAGCGCTTTTTCAGTGAAAGCACTTTCATTAAAGTGTGTTCGGTGATTGTGGATTCGGACTATTGAACTTTTGTTCAATAGTCCTAGATCTATATATATATATATATATATATATATATATATATATATATATATCTATATATTTATACACACATATATATATATATATATATATATATATATATATATATATATATATATATATATATATATATATGTGTGTGTGTGTGTGTGTACATGTCTATAAACAATTTTTTTAAAATGTATTTATTTATTTACATTTGTTGACCGGGAGTGTCCGACTGGACATAGGTCCATTTTCAGCAGAGGCCCGGGGAGAAAAGCTCCACAGTTAAAATAAACAGACAGTAGTTACAATGGATTACATAGCGATTAACAATTTAACATAGCAATTAATTACAAACATATTTAAAGATGAAGAACATAGTACATCAGTAGACAACTAGAATATTTATCTGCGAAGTACATAACAGACATTAACAAATGTTACAATAAGAAGTTCCTGCTGTATAATAAGTACTAGGTTTATGAGCATCTGAGCTTGCTATACAATACACAATACATAAAGGGTTCCACAACACTTTCCCCCTAATGTTGTATGCCTCTTTTGCATGATATGTTTGAAAAAGCAACATTAACTCCTACAGCTCAGCTGGTGTACTCTTGCAGTCCTCTGATTAAAATGGTCAGGGTCATAGGTTCAACACTTGGGGTCACTGTTTTTATTAATGTTAAATGACCTGAATGCAGGATATGTTCATTAAAGCACTATAACATCTCACAGTTCAGATGGTATAGTGGTATGTTGGTGTGATTGTTGAGTCCTAGGTTTGAGACATGGCAAGGCTGACTATTTTTGTTGCTGGGCAGAAGAAGGTCTGATGGATACAAATGGATTAAAGCACATTTCTGCATATCATATGTATAATGTTATATTTAAGCAATAACCCACAGCTGGGTGTGGGTAATACTGGAGTTACCCACAGTTGGTGTGGTTTGGTCATAAGGGCAATGCCCTCCTGATCATACAATGCCAAACGTGAATAGGTCCAGCATTGCCCACACCCAGCCATGGGTTATTGCTATTATACAATGACATTATTTAAGAAAAACAATACGTACCTTTCTTAAAAATGTCATTGTACCATGCCTCCATGCTAACCTTCCACAGTTTTCTGGTATCCTTCACCATTTCTGATGTACTGCACATGCGTAAGGGACATGTTCCCACACTTACACAGTACATCAGTGCTGTGTAGAGGCAACGGAGATAGGGGGATCTCATTTGCTTTTTTTTACATATCTCGGTATGTTATATGAGTTGATGAACTCGTTTAACATAGTGAGATATATTAAAAAGGCAACAGAGATCTTCTTTTCTCTGTTGACAGGAGGATCTCCATTGCATTTTTTCATGATATCTTGCTATGTTATATGAGTTCTTCGACTTCTAACACATAGCGAGATATGTTTGTAAATGAAACAGAGCTCTTCATTTCCCCATTGCTATCTCTGCAGACTGGAAATACAAACAGGTGGTATACAAATGGAAATAGTCCAGTCATCTAGACCTTTTTCCATTTGCATACTCTGGGATTTACAACAGGCAGTCTGTTTGGGCTGGCCAATTAGTGTACTCATTTTTGTATGTTACTGGCCAGTCAGTGTGTAATATAACATAAATATTTACATACACATTTATACTTTTACATTTACCTTCTGTGGCATCACCCTATGTGCTTTCATTACATTATATTCCTCTGTGACTATACTGTATGGGGCACGTGTGTTTATATGGGTGGTTTCACATCTTTGCTGTACTGACATCTTACTTTTGGAACTGACAGTCTACCCAGGTTGGCAAAAACTAATTACTACATAGTTTACGTTTACTAAAATAATTTTAGCACTACTTTCACATGATAAAATAAATTACTTGTCTTGGGACTTGAACCCTGAACACATGTATGTAAAGCTGTTACTTTACACACTAAACTATCATGGCTTGGACATTTTTGCTTATCTATTTTCATTTAACTCCTATGGGACGTTTAAGCTGTAATGTACATACTCACTTAGCTACACTTAAACATCCCTTAGAGCATTATAAACAGGGATATATTATTATTGTTATTATTATTTTCTGTAGGTTATGAGGGTGTATATTGTGGTGTTGTGACAATTACTTGGGACTGTGTTTGTGACATATTGCAATGATTGGGCTTTCAAGGTTCTGTGTATGTTTCATGCTGATGCATGACATGTTCAGTATGTGCTGTATTTCTTTAGTGGGGCTGGGGTTGTTCTTGTGTACACTTGGGGGATTTATCCCCTATTATGTATGCATTTGTACACATTACCTGCTTCTGCAGACTGCAGAAGTGCCATACAGGACTTTATCAATACAGGGGTTGTGTCACAGAGGCTGTGACACCCCCCCCTGTATTGCTGTCCTACTGCCGTTTTGCTTTCAGTGTCTGCGGACACTGAAATGCTTTTATTTTACATTTGAGCACCCGCGGACACTGAAATACTGCCATAATATTAGAGCTAAGCTCTAATATTATGCTAGTATGGCTTCTGAGTGCAGGGTGTGTATTTAGTGTCCATGCACTGCATGGACATACCCCCTGTGTTAGCACACAGAAACGTGTCTGTTTTAGAACACACCAGTGTGCCTTCATACATATGCATGGCGCTCTGCCGTGCTGGACGGGAATGTTCCCTTCCATGCAAGAATAAGCTATTCTTGCACAGAAACTTGCTGAATCCGCGCGATTAACTTGTCAGAGTTCTTGGGATCATTGCAACATCCATTTTCTCATATTACAAGGGTAAATATATCTATTTTGATAAAATGTCTAATAATAATTTTTCTGTTATATCATACTCTAACTATATATCTGAGTTTTTACAAGGCTGTCAGCATTCAGAGTCCATTCAGAAAAATGCCACAGCTTGCAATACAGAAGTTATCCCAACATTAAGAATTTCCTTTTAAGTTTTTTATAGTCCATGTAATCATTTTCCTCCATGTCCATGTAAGTTTTCAGTGCTTCTAATTTTAACTATGTAAAAAGGTATTTTGTACTGTTACGACTTGTCTCATATCTCATGTACTATCCCTTTCAAAGTTGGGAAACATGACTTAGTGTCATCATCTTTGCATAATTTCTTTATAACATATATAGTTTTGGGGGTAAGAATCACATTAGTCAGTCCTATTAGTTGTTAAAGGAACTGCACAAACATTTTATCAGCTTCTATCTTAGACTCCATAAAGGATTTTTTGGAATTCCTCCATGGTTGTAGGACAACAAAACACAGCCAGAAACTTATTTTCAGACACATTAGGTAAGAGCAGTAACATGTTTCTTGTTTAAAAATCCCACAGGAAAATTCAGCTCAAACATTTGATTCGCTTCAGGTTTCTGCCAGACTGCCTGAATTCTCTACCAGTGTCAAGCCTTAAAACCATACTAATATGAACTTATGCACCTATAAATATATAAACAGTTTTGACTGATAAGGTGAAACACAAAAGCATTTGCATATGTATTCTCCAATGATATATACACTAGTTATAGTACAATATATGCCTGGTTTACAGTCCTCAGAGGAATCTCCTCCAATTATTGTTCATACAAACCATGTCCCATACATCCTTTAGAATAGCCATGCTATATAATAAAGGTCATGGCTGCAAGCCTTGGCTAAGCCTTCCTTCCTGTTCCACTAAAGTCTTTACCTGATCTTCCCTCTGATCACTTCTGCAACAGGCCCAAACTGAGACATCAAGTGCCAGTGACTATCAATCTTCGGGTAGAGCAGCTAGTGTAATCATTGTTGATCACCCAAGTTGAGGAACGTCTATATTTCTGTCTTTCAAGGTAAATCAATGACTGGATTGATTTTTATGAGCATTTTAATCCAAACATCACATTGAAAGCAATATACCCTGTTCTGTAAACACGAAAATGTCATAATGCATGCACATGTGTTTGTGTGTGTGTGTGTCTGTGTGTGTGTGTGTGCGTGTGTGTGTGTGTGTGTGTGTGTGTGTGTGTGTATATATATATATATATATATATATATATATATATATATATATATATATATATATATACATATATAAAATTTAGGTGGGGGCATCAGAGAACTTCCCCTGGTATTTACGATAAGTGCCATGGCACCTTTACAACCACCAATTTAGGCAAATGATGCACACATTCATGAATGCTGCGGTCCCCTTATACTGCACTACAGTGTCAGGATTGGAACATTAACCCAACTAAGTGGTGTGGGAATAAAACCCATGCCCTTTTTCCTCAAATGTGAATGTGCTACCTGCTGAGCTACCAAGACTGATAATATATAATATATATAATAACTGAATATGTATATGTATATTTAATATCTATATGTAATGTAATATGTATTACACACACACACACACACACACACACACACACACACACACACACACACACACACACACACACACACACACACACACCTACATGCACAGACATTATACAACAAATTCAGAGTATGATTTGAGTAGAGTAACAGTAGTTCATGTAGTAGAGTAACTGTAGTTCATGTGATTTGCACTACAGATATAGCTGCTACTGCTGTGGATAATCAGAAAAGATACTGTACTAACAATTTGGCCTGACCTTTAGCAAATGCTGAGGTTAATGTTTATACTAACATATTGATATTATGCACATTCATGGATGATGCTGAGAATGTACAAGACCCAGCCAGTGATGCAGTCAAAGTTTGGAACACACATATCTGCTGTCTGGCAATCCTTCTGCTTAGCACATGTAATAGACAAAATGATTTCATCCAGATCAAAAGAGTTATAGTTCCTCTTTAGTCAGCACTGATCAGACCTCTTATAGAGTACAATGTTGTATTTTGTATGTACTTTATTTGACATGTCAACACACTCAAAAAGTCCCTGAGGTTTCTAACAAAAAATATTTCTGGTGATAAGAGCCTTAAATACCAGGAGAGCCTGGAAGCTCAATAACTGGACTCTGTGCCTTTTACACTTTTTGAGGAGGTATCTGTGTCCTTTTTACTGCACTGTTCATGATCCAGTGGTCCTTGATGTCCTATGTCTCAGTAATCTAACCAGTTCAACTAATAGTGCAACCAGAAATCTAAACCTTCAGCAAAAATTGAACAGAACACCATAGCTAGATAGATTCACACCTAGCAGCTCTCCCTTGTCTGGAATTAACTTATTCTTTATGTTAACCAATGTGATTCAATATTTTTCTCCAAGCTAAAATTAGATGACCTGATGGGTTCTTTGAAGTTTATCATGGGACTGATGGGCTTCTCCATCCTTGATTAAGGAGGTGAAGCCTAAAGGTGGGTATTGGCAAGATTTGCTTTGTCTATGGATTGAATGGCCTTGAAACTCCTATGAAACATAAGCCATTGCAGTGATACCTATAGCAAAGTATGCTGGGCATGTTGTCTCCCTGCAAACTGATGCCGTTCCTCACAAGCATCTTGTTCAATGCTACAATCATTGTTCTGTTGATGTTGTTTTTCTGGTGGTTGCAGCTTTGCTAATGTAGGAGATCTGACTGTCTGTATACTGTCTCAGTGTACTAAATGTTAATTCATGTTAATTTTTTCATTTAGATGCATTACTGTCTCCTAGATGGTGATCTGAGATCTATTTGTAAAATAGACATTTTCCTGATGCCTACCTCATGCACACTCCCAGTGTACAATGCTGACAGGACAAGTTGATATTTCAAGGAATGTTATTGCATCAGTCAGATATGTTTTTGTGCACAGTCAATGCAGCGGACCAGTGGCAAAGTCTCAGCATATACAGTTCCAGAGGGTGGGGGTTTATTCTTGACCTCAGGTCCACTTGTACAGTATGCATATTCTCCATGTATCTGCATGGATTTTCTCTGTGTTTTAATGTTTCTTACCAAAAACTTAATTAATTGTGTTGTGACTGTGCATATGCATACAAGTGTTTGCATATATGCATTTTTGTGCTATGTAGTCCATGGCAGTAGAAGGTGCCTGGACAGACCCACTTAGCAAGTAGACATATAGGTAGATGATAGATAAATAGGTGAATAGATGAAGTCATCAATGGAGGGTTATTTGTCTTTGTTCTAGCTGTAATTTGATTAATACCTTTTGTCAAATCTTATTTTGCTGCATATTATAGCCTGAGTCTGTTATTACTGCTCAACCCTTAGCCTTGTTAAGAAGGAAAATGTGTCCTTACTCCCAGGATTAAATGATATCAGAGTTAACCTATTTAAAGTTAAGGAGTATGAGGGATGAAGTCTACCTTCACATGGAAGGTGCAGAAGGGCTTGTCCCCTTACATAAATATTTTGTGTTGTTAATGTTAGCAACATTTTCTAGTGTTTGTCTTAGTTTTGCAATGTTTTGCAGTGTGATCTTACTAATGCTGATTGGTTCTTAGGAATCACCTTTATAATAACACTGGCATGCAATCAATACTGACTGGAGCATTATAACTCGGAATCCTTCAATGACTGCATGGCACTCAGCTGGTCTCACTACGAAAATATTATAGCTCCCAACCTCACACTATATGACACTTGGGAATTTATCCTGAAAGTCAAGAAATTATCTAGAACTGGGGAGGCTACACTTCGGGACATTCCTCTACTATAATCCATATGGAGATGGAATGGTACAGATACAAATATACCCAAAGATAGACATATTTACTTAAAAATGAAACAAGACCTCCTTGCAGCTTCTGTAGTTTTATGTATGGTGCACATACCTTGCATACAGCCTATGCCTGCTGCATGTTCTGGTGTCAAAAATATCAATAACTTCCTGGTCATAGAACTCTCTATATGTAGTATGTAATGGCACCTGGCAGGATGTTATTGTATCCCATGTTGTGGTATAACTGGTACCTACTTTTCAGCCATCAGCAGATTAATGGGTTACAGCATTCTCTAAAAATGCTGCCCTATTTCATTTATACAAAAATACTTTGTGGCTTTCTCAGTCACTTTTTTTTACTTCTGCCATATTAGCACTAAATGGATCACCATATGTTATGCAGTCCTTCTTAAAGTACAATTGTTTGTGAAAGTTTGTACATTTTCTCATCTGCATTCAATAAGTGCTGACTGTTTTTGGACTTGGCAATTCTTCTGTTAATATTCAGGGAATTAACTTACCATCTTACTGAAGTATAAACTGCTTTGGAATGTGCACCAAGGTTCTCAAAGTGGTGAAAATGCCACCTCTTCATATGGTTCTGGGTACGTTTAAACTATACATTTTTTTATTTAATATCATGACATATATTGCCGGGTATTCTTAAAACAATAAACTGTTGTGTGGAATTCATAGAAAGATCTCAAACTAGACAATACAGATCTCTGGTGTTCTTTCTTCCAGCCAACGTCGTGGCAACATAACTGAAGAATTGGCTTTGAAAAACATTAAATTTTCTAAATATGCTTGCATTCCTATTTTAGTAATTCAGAAAATATTTTACTGGAAGAATGCAGCTAATTATGCTTTTTTAACAAATGATCTCACAAATCTGAATCCTGTACAAATACAGTTTGTATATGCCAAGATATTTTTCAGAACATGAAATGCATATATATATATATATATATATATATATATATATATATATATATATATATATATATATATATCTGTCATTGTTTTTCACCTACATATGTAGAGCAAACCAATAAACACAAGGCAAAAGGGTATGCAGTCTTTTTGTCTGTCAGTTCTTTTTCCAAAGACACTATTAGTAACATGAATCCTTAACTGTAAAGGATGTTTTCATATGTCTTTATGGACTTAGTCTGTGCAATGTGTAGCTATTTCATTTTCCACTGTTAAATTAAACATTTTGTCTTACTCATCTGAACAGATGAGATGTTCAGATATGTTAGCTTGCTGTTATTAAGAATGTACACATTATGCATTTTCACCAAGAAAGCATACTTTTTTTTTCTTTTTATGATAAATCTCTTGTCCCCCGGTGAACTGCTTTGGTGAGGACTACTGCTTATTTTGCAGATTTTGCTATCATTTCTTTCGCCACTTGTAGAAGCTCCAAAAACTTAAAAAAATAAAAGAGGTTTAAATACAACACATGACCTCCAACTGTTTCCCTCTTCATTGCATTTCATTTTGTGGTAAGCTATGAGTAATGTCTCTATTTCTGTCTTATAATAAACTATCATATAATCCATCTATTATATTAAATATCTTCCTACTCCAAGAAGACATCTTTACCTTGTTTGAATTCCCTTGAATGTGAGGGTATTATATCTAGAATTTACTGGAACACTTCTCTTTGTAGACACATTGGCAGGGTTAATTTTGTTTTTACAGGTGTTTGTACTTGGAAAGGGGTTCACCACAGTCTTGAAGGCTCTACCGCATTGGCGCATCACATGGCTCTGTGTGCTGTGGGTCCTTGACTTGTTAACAGTGAGCAGGGAATGAAAGAGAAATTAATCATTTAAGCTTTATTTGTACTTTCTCTCTCCATGGAGCAAGACAGGCAGGTGCCAGTTTTCCTTAGTTGAGAGATGTCTCTGGAAAGGAATACTTGAAGACTGGGGAAACTCAACTACTTCAGGCAGCAGTTTTCTACTGTCAGCAGGTCATGTAATTTTTATTAGCTTTTTATGACTATAGACTTTCGTTTGAGTGCTGATTTTGTTTAACACAAAATACATGCAAAGAAATGTGTTTCATTTACTTAGTCTTTGGATCTCTAGTCTAGTTAAACATGCTGCTTGGGGATTTTTAAAATACTGCTATGTGACAGATGAGAAACATAGTCAGCAATGCTGCATTTGTTAATAACTATATGATTTTGTTTTGCTCTGCGGTAATGTGTCCTTCAAAAATATATTGCTATACTAAATAATCAGGCTTCTTATATTACTAAATGCAAAATAAGCATATTCAGCATCTGTCATAAATATCATAAACAAAACATTTTGATGAAAAAATATATTTCTTATACTAAAATGCTAATAGAACCAGCAAAAAAATACATACATATTTGAAGAACATTCACTAATGCTTAGTTGTTTTGTTTAATGTCTTAGTAAATAAAGAATAATTGAAGTACACTATCAGGCTCTTTTCATTCTTAACAGGGGTGAAAGGCATTATTAGGTACATTATATTGCAAAGAGAGGAGCAGTAAGATAGTATAACAACAGTAAGATTTACAAAACAAACTCTAGAAAAAATGGCTTATCTTGACAATTGCAGATATAGTACATAGCAAGGCAAGTAAATCTGGCAGTAAGAAGAAGACAGACTCACAGAATTTATTTTGAAAGATATCAGATCCAGAGTGTTGAAAGGTGAGTATTATGCTCATCATTAGTTTATTCACACCTGTCACTGAAAAATTCCCCTTCCCTCCTTTGTAGAACCCTGCCCTCTAACTATACAACTTGTCTTCTATTAGCTCTTTCATTCACAGAAGCAAGAGCTAGGAGGAAAGCCATTTTTTTTTCTTATCTGAGCTTTATTGGACTATCCATTACTCCATCAGCAAGAGTCAGATTATAGCAAGTAGGGCAGCTGTTGCTCATCCAGATCGGCCAATATTTCCCATCCATAGGCTGTTTGCAGGCACATCATAGCTGCCTCCCAAAAACAGCTCCTATTTTACCAGATAAGCACAGAGGTCCCTGCCCCACAAAGCATGACCCAGCACAGACTCTGCAGGCATGTGACATTACTAGTCACAACACAGTGTAAGCAATGCCATGGGCCTAGCAGCTTCTCTCCCCCAGAGGAGTGTGATGGCTTTGAGAGCTCAAAGCCATTCTTCCCAGCCTGGTTAATCAAATGCCCATGCCATTAATCAAACACAAAAAACCTGGGCCATGGTAAGGCTTCATACCTCTACATAACGGGGCCTGACTACATTGTCCCTAAGATTTGATAGAACAGATATGGTTTGTTAGAATTAGATACAGTACTTACTTGTTCAGATTAAGTAGAATATTATTATGTTGATAATGACAATTCTTTATAATGTTTATTAGCAAGGAAAGTTCAACTGATATATTTCACTTTATTTGGAGTCCTTGGCAAAACGTTCTAATGAGAAATTGTACTTTATAATAACTATACCACCTTGTGTCTCCCCTGAAATAGGCCACAAGCCTAGTTGGACCAAATAAATAAATACATAAATAAATAATTGTAAATTACTAATAAGACATGTCTCTGTTTTGTAGCTTTTCCCCCTAGTTATCACTGAAAATGGGCTTTGGATCTGTAAGAATAATCTGGTCAACAAAGGAAAATAAGTAACTAACTAAATAAATAAATAATAAAATAAATAAGTAAAAAACAATACTTTGAAAATGAGTACAGAACACATCACCAGTAAGTAAAATAAAAAATAAAATAAAATATATAATATCTTGAAACACAGCAAATGTCGCAAATGGAATACACATCATTAAAAATGTAAACAGACATGAGTGACAGGGAGAACCCATTGTCATCCATCTTTTAGTTTATTTAGTCATCCATTCTTTTACTTTCTAAGCCAGTTGTCCTGGTGAGCATCACAATCATTGCAAGCTGAATATAGTAAATTGAATTCCCTTTTCCCCACCATATTCTTCAGCAAGTCCTCTGGGACACCAAGGCATGTGCAAGGAAGATTAGAAACCTAATCCCTCCAATGATTCTTGAGTCTGTTGTAAAGCTTCCTCCACGTAAGTTGTGAATGGAGAACCTCCCATGGCAGGGAATGTGAAGACTGGTATAGATGGGTGAAGGCTGCCAGCCTAGCTAGATAAAATTGTGCAGATAATTCTATCATTTGTAAATATGAATGTTGAACTTAAAACAATGTGGCAACATTGCCATCTGCTGTAAAGAAAGCTAAGTCATGCATTTTTTGTTGGTCATTTGAAATTAAAATTATTTCATCACTGCTTTTGATGTTTTACAAGTCGGCTCCAGTCCGGCTAGATGAAGGCTTCTTGCTTATTGTTTTAAGGCTAAAGTTAATGACCAGAATTTACATGTGGAATGTCCTTTATTGCTCTAAGTGTAAAAGAATGTAAATGCACTTTCTGTCAGCCTGGGAACACCAGGAAGGTGTAAAAGATGATGTAATGTTTAGTAGAACTGGAGTTTCAATTTAAACAGTGAGAACCAGAGATTATTAAGCATTTTTGTCTGACTATCTAACTCACAGCACTGCCTGTTGCTCTATGTAAGTAAGTTATTTTAGAACCGTGTTTTCTTGTTGCAATAGTTAGGAATTAGAAAGTTTAGACTGTTTTTTTTCTGTGATGTCAGAACTGTACTACTGATTTATTTTAAGTATTTCTGTGTGATCTCTGAACTCTTTTGACTAGCACTGTGTAGTAGAATGTCTTGTGGTTTTAATTATTTATTATTAAATATTTTAAAACCTTTTAACTATGGCTGGTTTGTGTAGAGATAAGTTAAGCTCTAGAGTACATTGCATATTTATAGAGGTTATTGTACAAAGCCACTTTAGTAAGCCTTGACTGATTAGCCACACTTACCAATTGGATAATAATATTGCACAGTAATAATTGGACACCCTTTTAAGGGCCTTTGAGTAGCTGATAAGTATTAGCTTGGTGGTGGCAATAATTACTACTGTATAGTCTGGGTAAAAGGGGCACAGCTGGAGAACCTGTGCCAGTCTTCCCCAGAAGTGTCTGTGTGGTTGTATAACCTCTTATCTCAAAGTATGTGTGTGTAAGCTACTTGGGCAGGGACACAAAGCACTGGTTGGACAGAGAGCGTGCTGGAGATTTTAGCTTGCCCAGCTAGGCTGAGATCTGAACCCTATAGCTGTGCCAGTGGGGAGTCTTATATGGGACCTGGGGAGCAAGGGAGTGACTAGCCCCGGACTGACTGTGATCTCTGTGTGCTCTTAAGGGAAATTGCACTTTACTGTGTGTATTTGTTATCCATTCCTCATATATGAGACAGCCTCTCTGGTGTTAGTGGTGTGGATTGAGGCTCCTTGATTGCTGGGCCAGGGCACGGGCATCACATATTAATTGGTGGCAGTGGTTGGGATATCCACATCACATATTAATTAGTTGGCAAATACTAATTAGCTTGTAGTGGTGTGGGTAGAGTGAATCCTGTAGCTTGTGTACAGTGAGCTTTGAAGGTGTTATGTACTCTAAAACAGCCATGCAGTGAATACTCAGAGTTCAGATCACAATTATTTTATTTATTTTGTTAGCATAGTTAGTCAGGGTGATCAGGCAGCATGTCAGCAGAGGAGTATGGAAAGCTGACAAGGAGCCAGCTGGTGGAGATGTGCCAGGCTAGGGGACTGGTGCATGAAAACCTGACTAAGGCAGACCTGATTGCAGCCTTCATTACAGCTGCATCAAAAAACAGCAACTGACAGGACAATCAGACTGGCAGTGGAGATATAACTCCATCGGAGAATGGACAGCTCAACCTTTCTGCAGTGGACATAAAAATCCAGCTGGAGCAAAAGAGACTTGAGTTGGAGGCCAGACATGTGGAATTAGAAGCAGCTGAGAGACTGAGGTGTCTAAAGAGTGGGGAGAATGAGAAACTGCTATGCCTAGAAGCTGAGGAACAAGAGAGACAGAGGCAGCATAAGAAAGAGATGCTGACTCTTCACCAGAGTCATGGAGGCAATGGGGAAGGGACTAACTGGACCTCAGAAGCACAAAAGGTCAGTAAATTTCTTCCACAATTTAAAGAGGGGGATAATTTTGATAGTTTCTTTCATATGTTTGAGAGGGTATGTAAACAGTATGAAGTTGACCAAGGGATCTGGGTACAGTTCCTGACCCGCTTACTCCATGGTAAAGCTGTAACTGTTCTTTACAAAATGTCTGATGCTGCATGTTTTGATTATACTGCTGTAAAGAAATGTTTTTTAGAACCGTTTAAGCTAACACCTGCAATGTATAGGAAATGTTTTGTGAGCATAGACGCAAGGCAGATGAAAGTGTGTGTGAATATGTTGCTGAATTGAGCACTTATTTCCATAGGTGGTTGAGTGGATGTCAGGTCACCACTTTTGAAGGGCTGGCAAACCTTTTGGTGAGGGAACAAGCCCTTAGCACTTTGCCTGAGGACATGAGGATCTGGTTAGCTGATTAACAATGTGCTACTTCAGATGAGTTGGGGAAGAAGGGAGACCTATACCTGGCAAGCAGGGCAGCTTTGCACAGGAAGGGGACCCTCAGTACTGCTCATGGGTCTAAAGGAACCCATGGTGGGCAACACAGAATGCCACAACAGAATCTACCAGTAGCAGGGGAAGCCACAAGTCCAGGTACACATCAAGGAGCTAGGGTGAAATGTTTTGAATGCAACCAGTGGGGCCATGTGGCATGCATATGTCCACAGAGGCAAGGTGGGGAACCAAAGATGAGGGAGCCAGTAAGTGGGAAAGACAAAATGCCAATAGTAGGTTGTCTTGAGACAACAGGGGTACCGAACTAGCATCATGCAGATGTCCTGATAGGGAAGGATTTGGATGAGGCAGTACCATGTATTTATGCAGTTACTCACGGTCAGGCTAGGAGACAAGCATGCGGGTCTGGTAGCTGGGGGAGACCAAGACAGACTGCATACTTGCAGCCAGGACTGGTGAGGTGGTTACTTCAGAGAGTGAGCTAGGCTGTAGCAGTGAAACTGAAGGTGAGCCACAGCTGCTTGTTGGTACTAATGGTCCCTTGGACAGAGTGACTGCAAAGGTAGAGGTGAGTAGTAGTACCCAGGCTGACAGTGAGGTACCACTGTCAGAGGATGCCAGACTTCCTGTGGAAGGGGAGCTGAGAAGGGTTACAAGGAAAAAGTGGAGACAGGCTCAGTTCTCAGACCCAACATTGCAAGGCCTGAGGCAGGTAGCTAGGGAGGCACCTGATTCTGAAGGAAAGGAGGAATCTGTGTACTGGGACAAAGGGTTACTATACAGAGATGAGAGAGGGCTAGAATGTGAGAGAGTACAACAGTTGGTAGTGCCTAGAGCCTACCATCTGGAGCTTCTAGCCATAGCCCATGATATTCCCTTTGCAGGTCATATGAGCATAACATGTACAAAGAGCTATATGATGCAGAATTTCTATTGACCTGGAATTTCCAGAGATGTAACAGGGTACTGCAGGACCTGTGAGCAGTGCCAAAAAGTAGGCAAGGCAGGAGACAATGTGAGAGCTCCTTTGATGCCTTTGCCTGTGACTGAGGAGCCATTTCAGAGGGTAGCTATGGATATTGTGGGTCCTCCAAGTACCCCAAGTTCCACAAGGAAAAAAATATATCCTAGTGGTAGTGGATTATGCTACACAATACCCTGAGGCAGTGGCTTTGTCCTCCATAGAGGCAGAGAAGGTAACAAATGCTTTGTTAGAGATTTTCAGCAGGGTAGGTTTCCCAAAAGAAATACTGACTGACAGAGGTGCCACTTTCATGTCAGACCTGCTGGCTTGTCTGTGGAAGTCCTGTGGGGTGAAGGAAATGAAGACCACCCCTACCATCCCCAGACTAATGGTCTTGTTGAGAGGTTAAACTCTACAATCAAGTCCATGTTACAAGCATTTGCAGATCAGTTTAAGAGGGAGTGGGACAAATATTTGTTTACAGAGAAGTTTCCCAGGAATCCACAAGTTTTTCACCCTTTGAGTTGCTGTCTGGGCATCGGGTGAGGGGACCTCTAGATTTAATTCGAGATGAGTGGGAAGGTGAGTGTGAGTCTCACAAGGAGCCTGCTGTGGCATACATCCTAAACGTCAGGACAAGGCTCAGGGAACTCATGGGTTTGGCCCAGGAGAATCCTGCAGAAGCCCAATGACAGAAAAGGTGTGGTATGACAGGAATGCTCAAGCTAGACAGTATGCTGTGGGGCAGCAGGTAATGGTTCTCATTCCTGTCAGACACAACAAGCTGCAAGCAGCTTGGGAGGGACCCTACAAGGTGGTAAGAAAGGTAAATGATGTTAACTACATGGTGGAACTGCTAGGCAGATGGCAGGGGCACAAATTGCACCATGTTAACATGATGAAACCTTACCATGATAGGGAGACCCTTGTGCTGAGCATTTGCAGTGGCTTGCAGGAGGAGTCTTAGGGAGATCTGGGGATTGATCTCTTCAGTGAGGCTCAGGCTGACACCTCAGTGGAAGGGGTAGCAATGTCCCAGGAGCTATCTCCTACCCAGGTTCGAGAAATCTGAGCATTGTTGCAGGAATTTGGGGACATGTTCACTGGGAAACCTAGTGCAGCACCAGGTGGATACAGGACCCCAAAAGCCTATTCGGTAGGCCCCTTATAGGGTGCCTGAGAGAGACAGACAGACCTTGAGGGATGGGGTACAGGAGATGTTGGAACTAGGGGTGATTCAAGAGTCCAACAGTCCCTGGACCTCCCCAGTGATGACAAAGAAGGATGGCAGCACCAGGTTCTGTGTGGACTACAGGAAATTAAATAGTCACACTGAGTCGGATGCTTACCCCATGCCTAGAACAGATGACACCCTAGAGCAGCTGGGTGGGGCTAAGTATCTTACAACCATTGATCTTATCAAGGGTTACTGGCAGGTGCCCTTGATTCCCAGTGATAGAGAGGTCAGCCTTCTTGACTCCTTTTGGCTTGTATGAGTTCACAAGATGCCCTTTGGGATGAAGAATGCCCCAGCAGCTTTCCAAAGGCTGGTAGAGAATATCCTAGTAGGAGCAGGAGGGTTTGCCCTTGCTTACCTAGATGATATTGCCATCAACAGCCATTCCTGGCCAGAGCACCTTCAGCATGTCAGGGAGGTGATGGGCAGTCTACAGAGGGCAGGGTTGGCCATTAAGCCCAGCAAATGTCGGTGGGTATGGCAGAGGTCTCCTACCTAGGACATAGAGTGGGGAGTGGTAAGATAAGGCCAGAACCTGCCAAAGTGGAAGCCATTCAGGCATGGCCTGCACCTGTTACTAAAAAGCAGGTGAGGGCATTTTTTGTGACAGCTGGGTACTACAGAAAGTTCGTCCCCAGTTATAGTACCATAGCTGCTCCCCTCACAGACCTGACAAGGAAGAACAGGCCAGATAAGGTAGTGTGGACCCCAGCATGTGAGCAGGCATTCCAGAAGCTTAAAGAAGCTTTGGAAGGACCCCCTGTGTTAGCCAGTCCAGATTACAGCAAATACTTTGTTGTGCAGGTGGATGCTTCAAACCATGGGGTGGGGGCTGTACTTAGCCAGATTTCTTCAGAGGGCGAAGAGCACCCAGTGGTGTATCTCAGTTGTAGGCTGCAACCCAGGGAAGAATGCTATGCAGCTGTAGAAAAGGAATGTCTACCCATAGTGTGGGCATTGCAGAAACTTCAGCCTTATCTGTATGGAAGGAAATTCACTGTTATGACAGATCACAACTCCCTTACATGGTTAAACAGAGCCAGCCAGCAAAATGCCAAGTTGATAAGATGGAGCCTGGAATGCCAATGCAGACAGGCTCTCAAGACAGGGAATGGGGTAGGAATACTCAGATAGACCTAACCCTCGTTAGAGATGGGTGAAAGCTGCCAGCATAGCCAGATAGAATTGTGCAGATAATTCTATCATTTGTAAATATGAATGTTGAACTTAAAACAATGTGGCAACATAGCTAAGTCAAGCATTTCTTGTTGGTCTTATTTCATCACTGCCTTTGATTTTTTACAAATTGGCTCCAGTCCGGCTAGATGAAGGCTTCCTGCCTATTGTTTTAAGGCTAAAGTTAATGACCAGAATTTACATGTGGAATGTCCTTTATTGCTCTAAGTGTAAACGAATGTAAATGCAGTTTCTATCAGCCTGGGAATACCAGAAAGGTGTTAAAAATTATGTAATATTTAGCAGAACTGGAGTTTCAATTTAAACAGTGAGAACCAGGGCACTGCCTGTTGCTCTGGCAATAGCTAGGAATTAGAAAGTTTAGATTAAGTGTTTTTCTGTCAGAACTGTACTACTGATTTATTTTAAGTATTTCTGTGTGATCTCGGAGCTCTTTTGACTAGCACTGTGTAGTAGAAAGTATTGTCTTGTGGTTTTTAATTATTTATTATTAAATATTTTAAAACCTTTTAACTGTGGTTGGTTTGTGTAGAGATAAGTTAATCTCTAGAGTACATTGCATATTTATAGAGTTTATTGTACAAAGCCACTCTAATAAGCCTTTACTGATTAGTCACACTTACCAATTGGATAACAATATCGCACAGTAATAATTGGACACCCTTTTAAGGGGCTTTGCTAAGTGGTGGCAGTAACTACTGGTGTATAGTCTGGGTAAAAGGGGCACAGCTGGAGAACCTGTGCCAGCCTTCCCCAGAAGTGTCTGTGTGGCTGTATAACCTCTTATCTCAAAGTGTGTGTGTGTCAGCTACTTGGCAGGGACATGAAGCACTGGTTGGACAGAGAGGGTGTTGGAGATTTTAGCTTGCCCAGCTAGGCTGAAATCTGGACCCTATAGCTGTGCCAGTGGGGAGTCTTATTGGGGACCTGGGGAGCAAGGGAGCAACCAGCCCTGACTGACTGTGATCTCTTAAGGGAAATTGAACTTTTCTGTGTGTATTTGTTATCCTTTCCTCATATACGAGATGCCCTCTCTGGTGTTAGTGGTGAGGATTGAGGCTCCTTGATTGCTGGGCCAGGGCACGGGCATCACAGGGAATATATTAACAGTTGTTTAACTGCCTCAGTTTACTCCTTTCAACATGGAGATGCAACAGCTGTACTGTATTGTTAAATTTGTCACTCAGTCATAAATGTTAAGCCAAGCAACTCTGTCAGGGAATTTCAATTATTCTGCTCATATCTGTATCTTCTGTATCACTACATAAAACTCTTGACTAGAAGAGAAGATGGGGACATATACAGCCCCCACTAAACTGCAAACCTCATCCTGTGACTCAGTTCCAGTCTATTACAACGTCTTTGCTGCACCCATCTGTTTGTAGATCTTCCCGCTCCCTCTTCCTTCACTCTTGAGTAAAATCCCAAGACATTTAAAGTCCTCCATCTTAGGTAGCTGTCCACTACCTGAAGAAGGCAATCTACTCTTTTCTTTGACAGAACTCTGACTCCGTCTTTGAAGTGATGAATTCCATTCATCTGTCCTATAATGAGCTAAAAATATATATAATGTATACAGTCTGTAACCTGCCAGTGCTCTTTGACTGTTTTTTATTTTCCCCTATACACACACAGTTTGTGTCATGTTTTTAAGCATGTTGGCTCTGGACTTATCAGGTCCTCATGGAAATATTTCCAGAAGCTACTCCTTGTCTTATCTCACCTGTTCATACTAGTGAGTACTAGAAAATCCTTAATGGGAAGGTCCTCCCCTTAGATTTATAGAACCCACTTTATACTCACTTTCATATCTTCCCACCCACTGGTTACTGCAATAACTACATAACAACTAGTAATCCCTTACAACATCAGGACCCCAAGAGAAGTCTGAAGTGCCCACAAGAAAATGTGAGTTGGAAGTGTGTTGTAGTTGTGTTTGTGAGAGAAAGAGTATTAGCCACTTTGCCTTGGTTGTTCCTTTTATGGCCGTTGCTGTATACAGTTTGCTGATTAACTGATTCCTCCATTGGAGGGCAACATTCTACTAGCAACAGAGACCAGTATCATGGCTTTGAACTCTAATTTGTTTGGATGATGGACACGGTGATACATTTTACAACATCAGTTGAGACAAGCAAGAGAGAAAGGAGAACAACAAGCAAGGAGGAAGCTACTAAATGATAGAGCAAAATCCCAAAAAGGGAAGGCATCTCTGATCAGTATTAGCAAAAAACTACAGGCACTCATAAAATCGTCTAAGGCCAGCTTCGAGAGAAAAATTGCACAGGACACTAAGGATAATCACAAGGCTTTCTTTAGTTATGTTAGGAACCTGGGTGGGAATTCCCAGATATGCTCAGAATTAGTCCAAAATGACAAAAAAATACACCAAACCCACAGACATTGCCAACATCCTAGCTGACAGATTCAGTGCAAACTCCCACCCCTCCCCACCAAAAGGGCAAATATCTATCCCAGCAGAGTGCTGTCCCATTGACATCTCAGATACTCAGGTAAGAGCCGCCCTCTCCAAAGCAAAAAACACAGCATCAATGGGACCAGACGGTGTCCTGGGCTGCGTCCTACATGAACTCCAAGAAGAGCTAAACCCAAACATAAAACTACTGTTCAATCTCAGCCTTACTACAGGATATGTACCCAAAGAGTGGTGTACAGCAACAGTGGTCCCTCTCCACAAAGGTGGTGCCTCAACGGATCCTGGAAACTATTGCCCCATAAGCCTGACTAGCTTGGCCTGCAAAGCTATGGAAAGGATCATCATGGACCTCATAAATAAAGATATTGGGGACCTACAGGCACTGAATCCTACCTAGTTCGGCTTTGTTAAGGGCAGATTCTGCCTCTTAAACCTGGTTGATTTCTTTGAAACAGTCACCAAGGCCATTGATGAGGGGAAGGTGGTCCACACAGCCTACCTGGACCTCACAAACGCCTTCAATACAATACCCCACTCGGGCATTATAGATAAGCTCACCAGCTTAAATATAAACCCCTATGTCACTAGATGGGTTGCAAACTGGCTCAAGGACAGAACCCACATTGTTAGAATTGCTGGAGCCATGTCAGACTCCAAACCAGTTAAAAATGGCATCCCACACGTCTCAGTCCTGGGACCTCTCTTGTTCGGTATATATTTCTCGGAGGTACAGGCCAACACGGAAGGACTGTGGCTGACCAAGTTCGCAGATGACTGCAAACTGGGTGCCATAATAGACTCTCCAGCCGACACAAGCATCCTCCAAAAGGGCCTCATAGAAACAGACAACTGGTGCCAGAGCCATGGCCTCAAGCTAAACGCCAAAATGTGTATAGTCATCCCTTTGGCAAAACAAAGTGCCACAAATTACCACATAGGTGGTAATCCATTAAGTACAGAAGAAGTAATTAGGGACCTGGGGACCCAAGTTGATAGCAGTCTCTCATTTGACAACCACGTGGCCAAAGTGGTTAGAAAAACATTTTATATAGCCCACCTAATCATGAAGGGATTCACATCTAGATCAGGGGAGGTCATCGTGCCTCTTTACTCATCCCTCATCAGGCCCATAATTGAGTACAATGCCCCTTTTGGGATGTACCTTACCAGACATCTGCAGCAACTGGAAAGACCCCAAAAGTACCTCACCAAGAGGATCAAAGGGCTCAAACAGATGCCATATGCTGCCCGGTTAAAGAAACTCCAGCTCTACTCAGTGGCATACTGCCTGTTCAGGGGCAATCTGTGCCTGACGTATAAAGCCATGTCCAACCCAGAATTAATGGACATGCTGCACCTCAGAAAATCCAAATCCCATCGAGTTATGCGCTTGAGAGACTTGAACCTCAGCACTGAAATAAATAGGACATGCTGGAGGGACAGATTCATAACCCAGAGGCTCCCTTCACTCTGGAATAAAATCCCAGTCCAGGTTAGGCAGAGTCCCTCACTGACTCTCTTCAAGAGGAATCTTGATGAGTGGATGGGAGATCGTAGGTTTAACCTGGGTATCACTTCTGTGTCACTGTTAGACAGAGGCACAGTATACTAACCTCGAAAAAGGGCATAGCAAAATTAATTTAAAATGGGTGGTGAAAGCCAAACACACTCTGGCTAGGCTTATAAATGCCCTAGGGCAGATAGCCTAGTATGAACCTATGAACCTATATATGGGACATGATAGAAGGTGGCTGTGACCACTGAGACATAGACACTCAGATATGACTTCAGACTGTGTTGCTGTTTGCTCCTGATGACAGAAGGAGGATTAATCTTGTCCTGGCCATTTGTGTCATGGGCTGTTCTTAAGTGAGTTTGCTGGATGGTTGACTCCTGCTTTGCTGGAAACCCTTCTGTTGCAAAGAAAGAACAGCAATGCAGTTTGGCACTATATACTGCTGGATTTCAGGGTATTGAATTATCTAGTACAAGGCAGGATGAAACAATGAGAAAAGAGAATTATAAGCAGCTTTTTTTAACATCTGGTTCCAGAAAGAGGCCTGAAGTGATCACAAGGGCCTGCTTCCTTGGATCTGAAGTGGAAATAGGATGTTATTTGCTCCTGGTGAGAGAAGGAACATTAACTGTCTTGTCCTGCCCCTTTCACAGTGGAACATTCTTGAGACAGTAAACTGGTTGGCTGATTACTACTTCAGTCAGAGCTCTTTTGCTTATAAAGAGAGACCAGTAGCCTTACTCCATGTGCTACTACAACACTGGACAAGACCAAGGGACACAAAAGCAACCACATTTAATTTGTGGGAAAAGAGCTGTAACAGACACAATATCACAGGAGCAGTAGTAAATCTTAATATACAAGTACATTCCAGATAATTCAGCACTTTCTAATCTTAATATCTTATGTCAATCTGATAAGGCTGTGTATTTTACTCTATCTTCCTTCTCTCTGAAGGTTTTTGACTGCATTTTTGTCACTGAAGTTGTGATGCTGTTGATGAATTTGTTCAGCTACTATTGTTGAATGTGCTCTGCTAACCATAGTTATCTTTCACTATTTATATGAAAGTACTAATAGATTTAGTCACCCTAATTTTTTTCTTGCTGCTCAGCTGTATATAATACTATTACTGAATATGTTGCTGCTGTCGCTAAGTATGTTCTGCTCGCCACAGAACTTTTAATGTGCCTGCATCATTTTTTTGCTGAACCTACCTGTGTTATGTTTCTCATGTGTTGAATGAATTTTAATAAGCTGTACTGCTGTGACTGCTGCAGAATGTGTTGCTGTTGTTGTCCATATTATTCTGCTGGTGGCAGATCTTTCACAGTGTTTGAATTATTGCTATTGTCTATATGCTCATGCTATATTTCTTTGACACTTTTGCTAGCTTACTCGCTGGTAACCTTCTCAGTTATTGCCTCAATTTCATTTACTACCTTCTTGAAGTTCTTTTCTGTGCTATTTTTACAATCTGAACTATTGATTGTGAAAAAGCCATGCTTCCAATTTGTTTCACTGTCAAGTTCAACAATTGCTTTCATTGATAGCTTTTGTTTTAATGTTGCTAGCTGCATTCTCACTGTTTAGCTACCGGCAGCTCCAGAGTGTCAGCATTGCTAAATTAGTGATTGGTTTCCAAGTTGTTGTAACAACTGTACCTGCTAAAATAGTATTACAAAATCCTTCACCTTTCTCTGCAGCATGGGTTCTCAGTCTTCTCTAGCAGCTTAGGTGGCCTGACGACTTCCACTTGACATACTGAGACAGTGTAGCTCCTGCCTCATGGTTTGTGAGAGGCATAAGTACTTACTCAAATTGGAAGCCAGCCTCTCACATTTCACCGGTATTAGTAAGCATCCTACTTCTACTGCATAGCACTGCAGCAGTAATCCCTCATGTACCGAGGATGAAAGAATGCTTTACCTACTATTACTGCAGCAGTGATCCCTCATGTACCGAGGATGAAAGAATACTTTACCTACTATTACTGCAGCAGTAATCCATCATGTACCGAGGATGAAAGAATGCTTGACCTACTAGTACTGCAGCAGTAATCTCTCATGTACCGAGAATGAAAGAACCTTTTACCTAATATTACTGCAGCAGTAATCCCTCATTTACCAAGGCTGAAAGAACCCTTTACCTACTACTGCTGCAGCAGTAATCCCTCATGTACCGATGATGAAAGAACCCTTTACCTACTATTACTGCAGCAGTAATCCCTCATGTACCAAGGCTGAAAGAACCCTTTACCTACTACTGCTGCAGCAGTAATTCCTCATGTACCAAAGATAAAAGAACCCTTTACCTACTGGTACTGCAGTAGTAATCCCTCATGTACCAAGACTGAAAGAACCCTTTACCTACTACTGCTGCAGCAGTAATACCTCATGAACCGAAGATGAAAGAACCCTTTACCTACTATTACTGCAGCAGTAATCCCTCATGTACCAAGGCTGAAAGAACTCTTTACCTACTACTGCAGCAGTAATCCCTCATGTACCAAAGATGAAAGAACCCTTTACCTACTATTACTGCAGCAGTAATCCCTCATGAACCGAAGATGAAAGAACCCTTTACCTACTATTACTGCAGTAGTAATCCCTCATGTACCAAGGCTGAAAGAACCCTTTGCCTACTACAGCTGCAGCAGTAATCCCTCATGTAGCAAGGATGAAAGAACCCTTTACCTACTATTATTGCAGTAGTAAACCCTCATGTACCAAGGCTAAAAGAACCCTTTACCTACTACTGCTGCAGCAGTAATACCTCATGAACCGAAGATGAAAGAACCCTTTACCTACTATTACTGCAGCAGTAATCCCTCATGTACAAAGGCTGAAAGAACCCTTTACCTACTACTGCTGCAGCAGTAATCCCTCATGTACCAAAGATGAAAGAACCCTTTACCTACAATTACTGCAGTAGTAATCCCTCATGTACCAAGGCTGAAAGAACCCTTTACCTACTACTGCTGCAGCAGTAATCCCTCATGTACCAAAGATAAAAGAACCGTTTACCTACTATTACTGCAGTAGTAATCCCTCATGTACCAAGGCTGAAAGAACCCTTTACCTACTACTGCTGCAGCAGTAATACCTCATGAACCGAAGATGAAAGAACCCTTTACCTACTATTACTGCAGCAGTAATCCCTCATGTACAAAGGCTGAAAGAACCCTTTACCTATTACTGCTGCAGCAGTAATCCCTCATGTACCAAAGATGAAAGAACCCTTTACCTACAATTACTGCAGTAGTAATCCCTCATGTACCAAGGCTGAAAGAACCCTTTACCTACTACTGCTGCAGCAGTAATCCCTCATGTACCAAGGCTGAAAGAACCCTTTACTAACTACTGCAGCAGTAATCCCTCATGTATCAAGGATGAAAGAACCCTTTACCTACTATTACTGCAGTAGTAATCCCTCATGCACCGAGGCTAAAAGAACCCTTTACCTACTACTGCTGCAGTAATCCCTCATGTACCGAGGCTGAAACAAACTTTACCTACTATTACTGCAGTAGTAATCCCTCATGTACCAAGGCTGGAAGAACCCTTTACCTACTACTACTGCAGCAGTAATCCCTCATATACCAAGGAAGAAAGAACCCTTTATCTACTATTACTGCAGCAATAATCCCTCATGTACCGAGGCTGAAAAAAACTTTACCTACTATTACTGCAGCAGTAATTCCTCATATACCAAGTCTGAAAGAACTCTTAACCTACTACTTCTGCAGCAGTAATCCCTCATGTATCAAGGATGAAAGAACCCTTTACCTACTATTACTGCACCAGTAATTCCTCATGTACCGAGGCTGAAAGAACCATTTACCTACTACTGCTGCAGCAGTAATCCCTCATGTACCGAATATGAAAAACGTCTTTACTTAAGCATCCAAGACATATCATAAAGCTCAGCCATCTAGATATACTACTACACCCACACCTGCATCTTCATTTATATAAACAAATAGTCATCCTAATACCCATAAGGTCTAGAAAGCGTATGGTGTCCCAAAGCAAAGTCTTGGTCATTGGCAACTCTATAGTTAGACATACAAATTCTCCCCTCATCAAGCAAGGAATCAGAGGCAGTAGGTTGTCTCTGAGGTGCTGGAGATCATGGTGTGATAATAGCTGTTAGATATCGGCACCCTATCTACAAATGTTGCCTTCTGGTTGCCCATGTGAGGGTGTATAATCCTAAGTGCTAGTCTTTGTGGAAGAAGCATAGATGCATAATGATTTCTTTATCACTAGTCTTAAGTGGTATTCTGCCATCACCAAGAGTGAATGCTACAATACAACTTGACTTTAACAATTGCTTATGCAACTGGTGTCATACCAGTGGGACTGATATGTGATAACAAAGTGCGAGATGGCTGACAGCCTGCTGTGCTAGAGACAGACATACATTACTGCATGGTTTCTGCTAATTGGCTAAATATTTGAAGTTCTCATAATGTAATATTAGGTGAAGTCCACATCCTGAAAATATTAACTCAGCAAATTTTGTTTTGTCTCGTGTCAAGTTTTTTGTAATGCTAGGAGTATAAGCAATGCCCCAAACTGGAAAACATCATGATAATCCAACACATTCACACCAATATCATTAATGAAACATGGTACCAATGTACTGCCAACATCCATATATATCTATATCCATCTATACCTAGGGTCAGTCTTTGCCATTAATTCAGGCTCACTGGGAACTGTGGAGACTCTGTATTTATCTGTGAAATCTACACTTCATACCAAGTTCCATATGACACTGACCTTGAAATTATTGTGGTCATGGTCACCTTTAACAAAACCAATTACCATATCCTTGTGGACAACAGGCCCTCTTCAATGTCTTCTACTGATTGTGATTATTTAAATTACTTGAGGAATATCTGTCAATCTCAATGCACTTGTAGAGAAATACAAACGCCCCTTCATCAGCTGGGACATCTGTATAATCAATAATAATAACATTCTGCATTTCACATATATTGTAAATGCCAACTAACTTGACCAAATCCTAGACCTTTCTTGTACAGGTTCAAACCATCTTTATCTTCTCCTCTCTGCTGCTGTCCATGCCTGCATTGTATCATATATCACTCGTTTTCTGGTTAATTGCAACTATCAAACTATCTCCTTCTCCTTCAAAATCAAAATCACTTCAACAATGGACCCAACTAAATTTGGTGACTACTCCAAAGCCAGCTTCCTATTGTACTTAGATAACCTGGATACATTTCAGTGTGGCCCACATGCCATCAAACTCTTGCCCAAGCTGCTGCATTCAATTCCTAATAACTCCTACAGCCTCTGTTACCTGTCACAACCAAATCACGTCATCTCTATAAAAATGAAAAAGCAGCATTTCTATGAGTTTGGGCAATGTATCTGGTTACTGGCTGATAATTGCTAATTATAGCTTTCTTAATCCCTCCTTAAGCTATTTATCTTCAGTCTCTCTAGTGCTTATGTACTTAATGCTTGCTGAACTGTGTAACGCCCCACCACTGGCCCAGTAGTCAAAGTGCCTCAGTACTCACCACTGGCAACAGTGGGGAATGTACACACTATGAGGATGACAAGTATACACACACAGTAAAGTGCAATTTCCCTTAAGAGCACACATAGACCATAGTTAGTTCAGGGCTGGTTTCTCTCTCTTTCTCCAGATCTCCAGTAAGACTCCCCACTGGCACAGCTATAGAGTTGAGATCACTGCTGAGTGGCCTGGCCAAGACCTCCAACACCCTCTCTGTACAACCAGTGCTTTGTGTCCCTGCCCAAGTAGCTGATATGCACACACACACACACACACACACACACACACACACACACACACACACACACACACACACACACACACACACACACACACACGCACACACACACACACACACACACACACACACTCTTTGAGATTTGATTTATATACAAACACACCCCCCCCACCCCCACCCCCACACCCCCACCCCCACACACACACACACACACACACACACTCTCTTTGAGATTTGATTTATATACAAACACACTCACACACACACACTCACACACACACACACACACACACACACACACACACACACACACACACACACACACACACACACACGCACACACCTGGGAAGACTGACACAGGTTTACTAGGTATGCCCCCTTCTGCCCAGACTATAAAGTAGTTCTGACTGCCACCAGCCACTCCTTATCAGCTACTTTAAGGCCCTTAATAAAGGGTGCCCAATCTTACTGTGTAATGCTACTATTAATGTAAATGATAGTTTGACCAAGAACAAGGCTGTTAGGAGTGGCCTGCACAGTGTAATATCTCTAGACAGACCAGCCACAACTGAAAGGCTTAAATATATTTAATAATAAATAATAAAAGAACAAGAAAATACTAAGTATGTATTCACAGTGACATCAGAATTCAAAATCACAGAAAATATTTAAAACAACATTGCAGGACAGTCTCAGATAAATACAGAAAACATCTAAACTAATTTTTACTATATGCCTTACTGAATATAAAAGAAATTACTGTAGACTAGTTAACTTACTTCCAGATCCAGGCAAGACAGATGTGGTGAGTGGGTTTCCCAGTTGATGCTGTCAGGTCAAAAGACAAAATACAAAATGCCCAGTATCTCTCTCAGAGAGTTCTTAAATTAATATCTCAAATATTACTGTTGGGATACTTGCAGGATGACATCACTTTTGTCATCTGACTATCCCACGTGAAAACCCCCATTGCTAGAAACTGCCAGCACTTAGCATCTGCCATTTAAAAAGACATAGCCATGAGATTTTTGGCAAATGGTGGAATTCATAAAATTATTTACATTCCTCCTCATTTAAAGACAATACAAAACAGTTCTACTTCTAAACATTATCTCTGCTGCTTCAGTGAAACTGAAAGATAACATCTTTTTCGTTTATGGACTAGCCATAAGGTAACTCAAACTCAACCATTCTTCTGAAGTTTAAGTCTCCCCTTTTAAAATATATATGTAAACAGTTACAATAGTGCATATACATTTCTGCTCAGTACTAAAATATCTCTTCAGCACATGTCTGTACAATACATACAGTTCTAATACATTTGTAACATAGTCATACGAATCATGTTGATATTTACAAATGACACACAGCCACTTACAAAATTCCAGATAGCTGGGCTGGCAGTATATCCTTTTGTGACAAACTGATACAGTGGTTCCACTGAACAAAGGGGGCTACACCACAGTTCCTGGTAACTACAGACAAATAAGTCTCACCAGCATCATTTGTAAGGCAGTGTGGAATACTAGATCATATCTCATAAACCGCAATACAGTGAACCTTCAATTCCCATGATCCAAAGCAATTTAGTATTGTTAAAGGTAAGCCTTAGCTACACAAGCTAAGCAATTTCATTTTTAGAGTCACAGAAGCCATAGTTATACATTGTCTGCATTTCTTATTTGGACCCATCTAAGACTTTCAGTGGAGTTCTATTGTAGGTATTATCAACAAGCTTAAACAACTTAACGTTAATCCTTCTGCCAAACACTGGCTATCCAACTGGCTCCTGGGCAGGACTCACATCACACAGTAAGGGTTGGTAGCACCAATTCTTTACAAAAAAATGTTGCCAATGGAATTTCACAAGGATATGCTGATGGTCCCTACTATTTGGCATTTCATCTTCTGATGTTAGTGTCTAAGCCAGAATGAGTGCTGGTTATGTTGTTGTCACCAACTAGAAAACCTTGTCAATTTGCTAATATATGATTTTCTAGTAGCAGGATTTCTTGCCTCCAGTAGTACCTGCTGCACATCCTCAGAAATCATGTACTTAAAAGGAATTAAGATCCCATCATCCAGAACAGGGATCTTTAAAAAAGGGTAGGAGGAAAGTACATAGGAAAAAATGAGAACAGCGAGATCAATACATATAGAAGATGAATGAGGTTTAAAAGAGGGGATGATTTGAATGAAATATGTAATGGTTGATTAACAATTACTGGATATGTAAAAAAGTGATGCATAATGTTTGCAGCTACAGTTATGTTGGCACGGTTTGGAATGTATAGCATTTGCAATTGAGATTGTGTCGCTATAGTTTATTGTCATTTATATAAATGTAAAATTGCCTGTGTCATACATGATAATTTAATAAAGATATTTCTTGCTGTAATTAAAAACTAAAAAGATCTTATAATCCAGGCAGTCAATTGAAGATGATTGATGTTGGGGTGAATCAGACACCCCTGATCTTGTGTGAGTAGCTTCATTCTGCATGGAAGCTTACGGTAAATGCCTCTGGCCATTTCCAAAAGAAGGGAGAACCTTGATTGCCTGTGCCAGAATGGAGTCACCACAGTGATCTTTGGGGATTCCTTTCAAATTTTCATAAGTACCCTGGATATTAGTGTCCAAAGAAAAGAAAAGGCATCTGTCTTCCAGGCTTTCTTGCATCAAGTCTTGGAACAAAGGTCTACCAGTTGATTGTTAAGGGTAGAGTCAAAGAATTCTACCTGAGGTACTCCCTAAAGATGGATCTCATCTTGGAACACCCCATTATCTAGTTTTCATTCATGATAGTCTGCTTTGGTCGTGTTCAGCTTGTCAGCCACACATTTTAGCTGTAATGGAATATAGGATGCCTGTAGAGTGAAACTGTGCTGGGAAACTGTATCCTAAGCTAACATGGTTAGACTAGAAAGGGGGATATGACCTGGTTTCCCATGTAGTTGTTGATGTACCACATGATTGCGGTTTTGTCGGTAACCACTTAAAGATGTCCTGGAGACCAAAGATGGTTCAGAAATGTAAGTGCTTTAATCAGGGCAAGCATTTCCTTGATATTTATGTGCGTGCATCTGTCCTTGGTGTCCCACAACCTATGCACTTTTATCTCTCCTGAAACTGCTCTCCAAGCAAAGTCCAAAGCATTTGTATTTGGATAAGGGGATACCTTGATTTAGGGATATCTGTTGTCTCCACCAAGTGATTTATCTTTCAACAAACCCCAGTGCTGATATCTAATGAGATAAAGGGTGTTGATGCTGGGACCAAATAGTTTTCAGGTACCACTGTATCTTTCTCATGTGGAGTCTTGTCAGGGGTGTCATGATAATCATAGATGCCATGAAGTGCAAAATCCTGAGGTATTCCCTCGCAGTGACCAGAGTCTGAGTGGAAAACCTTAGAAATAGATCCAAATAAAGATCTACTTTTTCCTGTGGAAGAAAATCTCTTTGAACTGAGTCAGCTACTTGATATCCCAGGAAGAAAATTCTGTGTAAGGAAGTCAAGAAAGACCTTTGAATATTCTCTTGGAATCCCAGCTTTTGCAAGAAATCTCTCACCTAAGAGAGAGAGAGTTTCTTAACATATTTTAGTCTAGTGTTACCAGGAAATTTGAATGAAAAAGAAGAGAAAACAGGTTGTGAAGTAACATCATTCTGTATTTGGGTACTATCGCAAACAGGTTTAAGAAAGAACGATCCAAAACTAGTCTTCAAGCATGTTCTTTCTTTGGGATTAGGAATATCCTTAAACAAAACCCCTTCCCCACCTGGGAAGGAGGAACTAGTTTGGTCACACCTTGGGACAGCATGTGATGAAGAACAGGTGGAAACAAGAGTCCAATCTACAAGATGAGGAATGACCCCCCGGAAAGAAGAAATTTCCTCCCACTGCCATCTGTAACTCTGATGAATGATTTTGGAACCTATTTGTCTGAAACAATCTGTTGCCAAAATGAAAAATGGAGATTCAGACTTTCTGCAAAAGAAAAAGAGGCCAGAGTTTGGGGGGGGGGGGGTCACAAGGTGTCTTGAACAGTCATTCAGACGTGTTGAACTTTCCTTGGTTTTGGGAGGTTTGAGACTTTTTTTTTTGTATGTCCTTGCCACTTCAAGAGAGATTATTCTGTTTTTTGCTGAAATTGGTTGAGGAGAAAGAAAATCCCTTGGACAATTTGGAAAAGGAGAGATGAAAAATCTTACACTTTTTGATCATCTCTGTTGCAAAGGTTCAAACACTAAATCTCTGTCCAAGGTAGAATTTAAAATCTCATTTTTTTTCATCTGGAAGGTTCTGAGAATGTGAAGAATAAAAACGGCTAGAGGTAAAAACAAGGTGCAGAAAATATATAAGGCAAAAACAGAAAAACTGCACCAAGTTGACACACAAAAAATGACATTTATTCAAACCTTTAAAGCTCTTTCCAGTGGTGAGAACCAAACCTTGCACCATCAGATTGGAAGACATACACCATGACCACTGTACCACTTGGCTTTTCAGGTGAAAGGGTATAGTGGTTAAGGTGTATGCCTTTCAATCACATGGTGCAAGATTTGATTCTCACCACTGGAAAGAGCTTTACAAATTAAAGGTTTGAATAAACGTCGTTTTTCAGGTTCTGAGAATGCAGGCAAGCAAACCTCCTTAAAACCATACCAGTGGCCATAACCTTGGAAGATGTATCAACAGAGTCTTACCCACACTGGAAGCAAGGAAGTGACCTGTGCAACAGAAGAAAATTAATAATTTAAAGCAGATTTTTTTCTTCACAACAAGAAACTGTAGATAAAACTTTCCTCATATTTTCACAATATATCTGAACAAACTTAAACATATGAGCCTGACAATTTAACATTTTGAAAATCAAAGTTGCAGAAGTATGCATTTTCCCAATTACTGCATCCTTATTAGAAAGTGTAGTATTGGAAATGACTAAGTGTTTATCAGCAGAAGAGTCAACTAAAGCTATAGCTGATGGGTCAAATTTGGGAATAATGCATACAATTTTAAAATACTGAGAAACTTTAAACATCTTATCTGCCTTTTTGGGACAGCTAGCTCACTTTCAGGAAAACTACAGGCAGTAAAACATAAATTTTGTAAAGCAGACAGGACAGGAGGAATGGATATAGGTTCTGGAAAATCCTTCAGTAACAACTCTTAATATTTTCTGAATGACTAAGAAACCTCTGTGTTCTCCCACTAAAACATTGGGACATTCTAGTGATAGTTTCAAAGAAAGTGAAACCTCCACGGGGAGGGTCTATATTAAAAGACCAAAGAGGTGTTTCAGCGAACACCTGTTGGTCGACACGTAATGAGGGAACACACTAAAGCGCGAATGCTCAAATCAGTGGTTTCTTTCCCTGGGAAAGAAACTGCTAGCACAAACACACACACACACACACACACACACACACACACACACACACACACACACACTTTAAAACATAACAACGTGGGGGGCTTCACCTCCCACACCCCCAACGTGGGGAGCTGTGCCCCCCATACCCTCCTAACTAAATATACCAACTCCTAGATTGCACTACTGTGAGGAAAGGGGCAAAAACACGAGGATGGTCAAGCGATTTCTTTCCCAGGGAAAGAAATCACTGTTATGAGCATTTGCGCTTTAGTCTATTCGCTCATTACGTGTCGAACAAGGGGTGTTTGCTGAAACACCTCTTCAGTCTTTTAATATAGACCCCACAGGGAGAATCAGAAAGTGAGCTCTCCTCTGAATCAGAGATCTGAGGACAAAACCCTGAATTCATCCCAGCATCTTCTTGTTCATATTCATAATCTTGGATCTCTTCATGAAATAAGGTATCCATCTTTCTTTTACCAGAATCTACTCTACAAGAAGGATCAGTAGACTGAATCAAACTATAAACCAGTCCCAGTAAATGGGTCTATATTACAAACACAAAAGTTTACTTCAGCGAACGCTCACATGAGCGAAAACGCTGATAAATGAAAGTGTGTTTGTGGGGTTGCAGTACAGTGAGGAGTGGGATTTTTGCCCTTTCCTCACTGTAGTGCGATCTCAGAGTTGGAATTTATAGTTAGCGGCAGGTGTGGTGGACATAGACCCCCACAATCAGCAGTTCGATTACCAGTGTTTTCACTCATGTGAGCATTCGCTGAAGTAATCTTTTGGTCTTCTAATATAGACCCCCAGCAAATTACTCCTCCTCAAAGAAATAAGAGGATGAATACATATATGCTTAGTTTTCTGTTTTTTGTTTGACAGGAAAATGGGGCCAGATGTGTTACTAATGGAAGTTTCTGATTCTCCAGGGATAGACACAGCAGTGAAACCCTTGCTGTTCCTTCTCCCAGGACCAACAAGAGTGGCATTCCCTTGCCCAATGAGGGAACCCCTCACAGCCGCAGTGGATGTGGCTAACCCCCCTTTCATAGTGGCTATAAGTGCAACACCAGAGGGTTCTGCTGTAAAAGATGAGTGGTCTGTGGTACAACCATTGGCCACAGCAGAGTGACCCACCTTCAGCTGATGCAAATTCCTAGTCTCCTATGGTGGCAGTGGCTGTTTGCCTTTTTCTTTTTGATGCTGGAAAAAGGATTGACTCTAGGGACTGATAATCTGTTCCATTTTCAAGCCAAAAATGATGCCTATATCACATGGAATGCAAGCAACAAATGCTGGTTAAACTACCAGTCCACAAAAGTTACTTTAAAAAAACAAAGTGAAAAGCACCTTCAAGCAATATGTCAGACCCACAATGGAAAAATAAACTTTTTTCAACAGAAAATATTTCATCCATAGTTAACACTACTTTTAAATTGAAAATGAGTGCTCCATTGAAAAGTACATTATAGTCTTGAGACAATCCATTAAAACACAACACTCTTAGCTATAAAATAACTTTTCTGATGAGAAAAGTAGTAAAACATCAGTAAAAATAAGAAAATGGAAGTTTTTTTTCCCATAAAGGAAACTTATCTGCCCAGCAAGGGAAATCACAAGCCAACTGTCAAACCTCAAAAGCTTCAGAGGAGTGTAATCTTTGAAGGCAGGAAAACACTGAAGGGCTCTGCACCCAGATTTGTTTTATTCATCTCAGCTTAAGTCACTTTACAGTTTGGGTGCATGGAAGGTGCCCTAATGCTTTGAAAACTGGCTGGCTGTTATATCCTTGGCAGGATGAAACCCATATAACCAAGGCAACTGTGGCAGTGATCAATATCATAGGATCATAGGATCATAGGAAGTTACTAGGTTATCGACCTGGAGGTCATTTCAAGCCTAGCCATTTCATCCCAATGTAATACCATAGATACTCTAGTCAGTACCCAGGATTGTATTTATTAATGCTGCCCAAGTTCAGGAGAGTTGTGAATGCTATCCCTGGTAAGAACTTACTGTGACCCATTCACACATTCAGGTTCCTTTTAAACAGTGTTATAGAGGTGCTCTTCTTCACATGAATTGGCAGCCTATTCCAAATATGCGGCAGTCACTAGGAGACAAATCTGTCCCTGCAGCCTGTCCAATTCAAGTTGCAGGCCATATTTAGGTCCCTGAAATGGGTAGCTCTAGTCCTGTTTGATTTGTGGATGTGCAGCAAATTCATTAAGTTTGGGTGGGAGATTGCTGTGTAAGCCAGGCATAAGTCTCCCCTAAAAAGTTATACAATACTGAGTATAGTGATAGGGACTCTAGTTGGTCTGTGCAAGGCATGTGCTGGATTCCCTTGATCTTAGTTTGAAACCTGTGAGGTCTTTCCAATCGCTGCAGGTGCTTTTTATGGTACATGCTGAAAGGGGTGTTATACTCAATTATGTGCCTGATTAGTGATGATTGTAGAAGGGTTATAACCACCTTTGCTCTAGAGGTGATTCCTTTGTTAGGCAAGTATGCTACATAGAAAGCCTTCCTTACTACAGTAGACACATTGTGGTCAAAGCTAAGGTTGCAGTCTACTTGCGATCCCAGATCTCTTATCACTTCATAGGTACATAGGGTATTATTAATTTGATAGTGTGAAGGGACATTGTTTTTACAGAAGGGAATGATGATGCATTTTTTTGCATTCAGTTTGAGGCCATGACTAAGACAACAGTCATTGGTCTGAATAAGACCCTCCTGAAGTATACTGACATTATTTGGGGATTCAGTAATTGCACCCAGTTTGCAGTCATCCTCAAACTTGGTCAGCCCCAGTCCCTTAGTTTTGGCTGAACGTCTGAGAAGTATATACTAAACAATAAGGGGCCCAGAACTGACCCTTGCTGTACCCCACTGGTGGCAAGTCTGCTGGTTGATATGGAGTCACCCACTTTGATAGTGTGTGACTGGTGTGTGAGACATTTGGCAAACCATCTTAAAACAAAGGGTTTACATTCAGTTTGCCTGAGTGTGGGATTGTATTAAAGGCCTTTGCAAGTTGAGGTATTCTGTGTGCAGATATTTTTCCTCTTCAATGGCCCTGGTCATATTTTTGAAGAAATCCACCAGGTGTAACAGGCAGGATCTGCCCTTGACAAAGCCAAATTGGGTTGGATACAGGGTTTGGAGGTCGCCTATATCTTTATTTATGAGGTCCATGATGATGTTCCATGGCTTTACAGATGAGGCTGGCCAGACTTATGGGTCTATAATTCCCTGGGTCTGTTGCAAAGCCAGCTTTGTGGAGGGCAATAATTGTTGCTGTTCTGCATTCTGCAGGAACAAAGCCAGTGGTTAGACTGTGATTGAATAAGGTACTTAATAGTGATGCTAGTTCATGTTTTAGTTTGTTTTGAAGACAGACTGGGATGCCGTCTGATCCCACAGAGGCTGTGTTTTTTGCCTTAGACAAGACTTTATTGACCTGCTCTTTGGATATGTAGGGTGGGGGGGGGGGAGTTGGAGGCAAGGTTTGCGATAAGTTTGGAGGGGATAGGGCAGTTACATTTTTACCAGATCTGTTTGTTAACAGGTTTGCTGTCTCTGCAGGATCAGCGTGTCTGATACTGTTGGTGACTAGTTTGGCAAATGCTTGGGTCCTACCTTTTTAGCTACGCATGCAAATGTAAAGGCCTTATGATTATCCTTGGCTGTGATTGCTAATTTTTTCTTAAAGTTGTCCTTAAAGGATTTGACATGTTGCCTTATTTGCCTGTTGAAGCTGAGAAGGATGCTTTTCCATTGTTGTGGCCTCTCCTTTCTTTTCTTAGACAGCGACTTTTTGCTTTTGTTGTAAAGTTTGTTGATGCTGCATGTCCACCAAGGTGGCTTTTTTTTTTACTTGAGGCTTTGACTTTGATTCTCTCTGGAACAGCTGAGTGTAGACACTTATATAATGATTGTACAGGGCTTTAGTGTAAGCTTTGGTGTAGTTACCACTTCTAACTGGGGTTGGGGCTTAGAATGCATTTATGCCTTCCCCTAGGAGGGTATAGTTTGCTTTGGTGAATTTCTTTAGTGTAACATTGCTCTTTGTGAGTTTTGGTGTTAGTGCCGGTTTGAAGGTGACTGATTTTTGGTCAGATTTAACTAACGAGGGTCCGACAGTTGTAGTAGTACATCTGTTTGCCATATTAATGAGGACCATATCTAGTATGTTTGTTCCTTCTTGTTTGGGTTTGAACAATTTGTTCCAGGGCATTTGAGTTAACAAAGTCAAGAAACTTTTACACTAGTGAGTTAGGGTTAGAATAGGTTTCCCAGTTGATGGTAGGATAATTGAAATCCTCCATGACCAGGATGTTTGGCAATATTTGGATTGACTCCAGTGTGGTCAAGTAGGCCTCATGCACATCATGATCCATGGAAAGGAATCTATAACTAGCTATGACTTGAAGGGGGTCTTACCCACAATAATCTGAACATGGAGTAGCTCCATGGAGTTGTCCAATCTAACTAGTTGCTAGGTGAATTTATATATATAATATAGATAGAAACAAAGCCTGCTTTGGTTCTCACACATTATTTTGCAGTCTGAAGGTGTTTAAGGCATTGTTATTTTGTTATGGCTGGCAATGTTTTTTTTTTTTTTGAGACTTGCCTAAAAAAGGCAGCATGGGGGGGCAAGAGTCTTTGCCAGCAGCCAAAAGCATAGTGGTGCCAGATACAAACTATCTCTGGCAAAGCAGCGAGGTTTGTCGACCATGTCATCTCAGGCTGTCAGAAACTGGATTCCCTTCAATGACACCAAAAACTAAGAGAATTATTAAAATCAATCATTTTTTTTGTTTATACAGTGTTATCATTCTAGACGAGGGTAATATGCTGCTCAAAGCTAGGGGCATACCAGTCTGGCACACATACTCGCAAAGCTCAATCATGTCTCTCTTTATATAGTCCAGTGAGCTATGACAGAGTCACAATGGTACTTGTTGCCAAGAGACCTGAGTGCATGCATGATCTGATGAATTATGGCTCCAGACAGGCAACTGACTGTGACTTTCTCCTTATCTAACCTGCTGAGTGGTACATCCATGTGTCTCACTATGGAGTCTCCGTTAACAAGAAAATTCGGTTTTTGAGTGTTACATCTTAAGGGCTTGGTGGAAGAGACACTGTTGTTGCTATGTGTCTTAGTTGCTGTGGGAAGTGTATTAGTTTTAGCAATCTTTTGTTTTGGAGGTCTCTGGTGTTTCGGTAAATTTTTTGAGAGAACCTCCGCTTATGATGATTTATGTGTTGGATGCGTACTATGTGTATGAGTAGTGGTACTATGTGCATGAGTAGTGATGGCTGGGTTGACAACCTCTTTAGTGTTACTGTTTCAAGTGTGAGAGAGCAGGGATTCAATATTGTTTGTGTAGATACATCTCTGGTACTCTGTACTAGAGTGAGTTATTAGTAGAGGGTTGTCGGTGTACATGAGGTAGTTGCTACACTGCCTCAAGAGACCCAAGTCAAGAAGGCTGGCAGGAGAAGCAAGAGCAGTCCAACTGTCCATAATGCTAGGTTTGAAGAACTTATCACAAAGGGGGGTGGTGCTTTCAGAAGTGATTTAGGAGGTGTTCTGTAGATGGGAATTTCTGGCAGGGTTTTTGGCTGTTGGTTTAACAGGTATCAGCTCACTAGCAATACTTCTTAGCCCAGAGATGTACTAAAGATAAGGACTACTCTAATGTACTAATGTTGAATCTAAGGGGGGAAATTATCAAAATTATCTGTCTGATTATGGTGCACAATTACATGGCAGTGAGTGGTACTGTGCGATGTGCAAACAAGCAGAAACCCACTCAAATGTGGGGTGCAAATGCCAGAAGCTAAAATCTTAAAAAAAAAAAAAATAAAAAAAAAAATAAAAAGAACCAATGAGAAAAACCAAAGAAGCAGAGTTGTGCACTGTTATTTTTGCTTCACTGTATAGTTTTTCAGATCTCTGCTGAAGGTGTTTTATCCCACCTCCCCCTATTTTTCTGTGTCTTAAGTTGGTATAACTGGTTTTACATCCTGTGTCTTATCTGACTATCTCAAGGATTACTTGCATAAAATTAGACCCTCTTAGTAAAAGTCTGCGTATCATGTCTGTGTCCTGACAGAGTGCTCTTCAAACTATCTGGAGAAATACAGAGCTGAATATATTTTTCTGGCACTTCAGAGTTGTGTACTGGTAATTGATGTTTGACTAATTTTATATCATTGCTGGCTGACTTCAGAGTTGTGCACTGTTATTTTTGCTTCACTGTACAGTTTTTCAGATCTCTGCTGAAGGTGTTGGTTTTCCCATACCCACTCTCCCTATTCCTGTGTTGTTGATATATATATATATATATATATATATATATATATATATATATATATATATATATATATATATCTTTCCTGTAAATAGAGTAGTCCAGATTCAGATTTGCTGTATCCAGGACTGTATCTAAGCTTCTGAGCCCCCCCCCCCACCCCCAAGCGTTCTGTGTTGGAGGAAGTCTTCTAGTTTATCAGTGGGAGTGGTAAGCTCTAGGTAACCTATCTACCACATAAGGAGCGGTTCTAGCACAGAAATTGTAGTTATTGGCCGTTTGGGCAGTTTTTCCATCTCTCTCAACTTTCTGATTTAAAAGCCCGCATTTGCACTTGTTTCCCCCCTTTCCTGTAACTAGTTTAATCCAGATACAGATTCTTAGTTTCAGCACTTGAATTTGCTTATTCGTGAACAGCACTTGTTCAGAACTTGTAAGCACTAAATAACCTACTAATTACTACAGCACTCAACCTTCCTCATTATCTAGAGGAAAACAGTTTTGGTACTTACTTTCCATACTTGCTTAGAGAAAAACAGCTCTTGTACTCACTTTCCTCACTAATCTAGAGGAAAATAGTTCCTTATTCAGGCATGTCCAAGGCCCCCAGTGTTCTCTCCTGTCTATCTGATGAATCTGGACATCTTGGGGCAATGCAGCAATTGCCTCATGTACATAGACAACCCTCTCCTCCTACCACCCTACACTACAACCTGTGAGAGATGCACGTATCTAGCCAAACTGGAGGTAAAGCTCTCTTCAATCAAGACTGAACTTGACAGTCAAGAGGAGCAGGTAAACACTTGCACCACACCACACTCATCACATAGTCTCACTAAATCTACACCACCAAAATCCACACATAGAAACACAAAAACATTCACAGAGGCTCTCAATAATAATCTGCTCAAGCAACAGAGACCACCAAAGCAGAAATGCAAGGAACCTCCACCCCCCAACACAACCCAAATGACACATAGCCTGCAGACTCAGAGTGCCACTCAACCACAGCCAATAAGGCAAAACAACATACCCAACACACTAGTCATAGGTGACTCTATAGTCAGGCATACTGATGTCCCACTCACCAGGCTAAACAAGGAGAAGGTTACTGCCAGCTGCCTGTCGGGTGCCAGGATCCACCACATAACCCACGCACTCAGGTCACTCTACAACAAGTACAAATATGACTCTGTCATTGTCCATGTTGGTGTGAATGACCTGAGACGTACCTCCCTGGACTACATGAAAAGAGACATGGAAGAGCTCACTGATATTGTAGCCTAAGCAGGTATGACCCTTGTCCTGAGTAGCATTCTGCCATCGCCCAGAATGATGCCACAGTACAAGAACAAAATGATTGACTTCAACAATTGGCTAAGCTTCTGGTGCCATTGTAAAGGGATCCAGTATCTGTCTGCCTGGGATGTCATGGTCTAAAGACCACGATGCTCTGCCAGAGATGGCCTGAACCTCTCACCCCTGGGATTCTGGATACTGGCTAAGGTTCTTGCCGCCCCTATAGTGCCTTTTTTAGGCAAGGTTCAAATGACAAATTCACTACCATAACAGGAACAGGCAAGCAAAAACTGAGGGTGATGTTACTCAATGCTAGACATCTAAATCTCAAAATACACTCACTCGAGGCACTCCTTAAAATGGAGAACATCGATATCTGTGCAGTGACTGAGACCTGGTTCAAGGCTCCAGACAGCACCCTTGCACTACCAGGCTATAACTCATACCACACTTTTCGGCCATGTAACCTGGACTGGAACACCAAAGGTGGAGGTGTGTCCATATTCATTAAGGATATCCACACTTCCAGGCTAGTTGCTCAGCATAATGCAGCCGAGGCTATCCAAGTGCAACTAACTCTGGGCAAAACTGCAATCCAAATTGTAGATTGCTACAGATCACCCACCATGCCCCAGGATTCCCACTCCTCTTTTCATGATGTACTGGAAAATATTAGGGTTCAACCAAACACCCTAATTATGGGCAGTTTCAACTACCCCACCATTAACTGGGAAAACTACTCATGTATCAACTCCTTCGCTCAACGCTTTTTGGAATTCATAAACTCCAATGCCCTGGATCAACTTATCCACACCCCCACCAGGGGCAACAATATCCTAGATCTAGTCATTACCAACATGAGTGACCAGTGTTCCACACCTGAAGTCAACGCCTCATTGGTCCGATCCGACCATACACTAATTACCCTAGTTACCCACATCCTGCCCTCAAACCCCATTAAGGAAACCATGGTAAAAAAATTCTCCAAAGCCAACTTCATGCTTCTTAAGACAGAAGTGGTGAACTTCATGGCACCCATGCAGATGGACAATACAGTTACGACTACTGAATCCTACACAATTGCACTTTATAAGCACTTACATGAATGCATGGATTGTGCTATCCCAAACAGAACCAAGACACTATCCTCCAAAAAAAAAGCCAATCTGGTGGTTCTCTGCCATAAACAAACTGTACAACAGAAGGAAGAAACAGTTGCAAAAGAGAGTAAAATCCCATGAGTGGAGGAGCTCCCTGGTCAGCCTCAGTAAGAAGCTGCAATCCCTGATAAAAATCCTCCAAAGCTAGTTACGAAAACAAAATCGCCACTGATTCTAAAGACAACCACAAAGCATTCTATAGCTATGTCAAGAATCTCAATGGCAACACTCAGATCAGCTTTGAGTTACAGCACAATGGCACTAAATATACAGACCCAACTGATATTGCCAACATCCTGGCAGATAGGTTCAGTGCTAACTTTACCCCCCTCTCACTCCCTAAATAGCCCATCTCTATACCAGAAGAATGCAAAGTTCCTGTAATCACAGCTGCACAGGTAAAAACCACACTCTCCAAAGCCAAGAACACAGCATCCATGGGACCAGACAACATCCCAGGCTGCATTCTACATGAACTACGGAATGAACTGGCATCCCACCTAAGTACCATGTTCAATCATAGCCTCACCTCTGGCTTTGTGCCTGCTGAATGGCACACAGCGACGGTTATCCCACTACACAAGGGGTGAGCCAGCAAGGGCCCTGGGAACTATCGCCCCATTAGCCTGACGAGCCTGGTCTGCAAGGCCATTGAACGTATCATCATGGAACTTATAAACAAAGACATTGACAATCTCCAGACTTTGGACCCCACCCAGTTCGGGTTTGTAAAAGGCAGATCATGTCTCCTAAACCTGATAGACTTCTTTGAAGCAGTCACCAAAGCTGTAGACAAGGGTAAGGTGGTTCACACAGCCTATCTAGATCTTGCCAAGGCTTTCAACACCATCCCCCACTCTGGAATTATAGATAAACTCACTAAACTAGGTATAAATTCCTATGTCACAAGATGGGTTGCCAACTGGCTCACTGACAGAACCCACACTGTGAAAGTAGCAGACTCCAAATCTGACTTCAGACCAGTGACAAGTGGAGTACCACAGGGTTCAGTCCTGGGTCCTCTCCTGTTTGGCCTCTTCCTCTCTGAGGTACAGGCTAACACAGAAGGTCTTTGGCTAATGAAGTTCCCAGATGACTGCAAACTAGGAGCCATAATAGAAACTCCTAACGATGTGGACATCCTACAAAAGGGCCTCACTGAGACAGATGCCTGGTGTCAAAGACATGGCCTCAAGCTCAATGCCAAAAAGTGCATTGTCATCCCCTTTGGTAAAAACTCTGTACCCATGAACTACAACATAGGCGGTAGTATACTTAACACCGAAAGTGTGATAAGAGATCTTGGGACACAGGTGGACAGTAGTCTCTCCTTTGATAATCACATCGCCACAGTAGTCAGGAAATCCTTCTACGTGGCACACCTCATCACAAAAGGTTTCTCATCAGGAAAAGAGAGGTCATTGTTCCCCTCTACTCATCACTCATTAGACCCATTATAGAGTACAATGCCCCTTTTGGTATGTACCTCACAAGACATCTACAACAACTGGAAAGGCCACAGAAATACATCACAAAGAGGATTACCAGCCTCAAACAGATGCCTTACGCAGACAGTCTCAAAAAACTCCAGCTTTACTCCATCGCATACCGCCTACTCAGAGGTGATCTCTGCCTAACATACAAAGCTATGTCAAACCCAGAGCTGTTGGACATGCTCCACTTAAAGAAATCCCAATCCCTCCAAGCTACATGCTCTAGGGACCTAAATCTTGTCACCACAATAAACAGAACATGCCGGAGGGATAGATTCCTGTCCCAGAGACTTCCCATACTCTGGAATAAACTACCTACCTATCTATATCAAACAAAGCTCCTCATTAGCACTCTTCAAGAAAAATCTTGATGATTGGATGGGAAATAGGAAATTCACTTCGAGGATCACCTCTGTGGCTCTGCTTGACATTGGCGCATGAAAATAATTTTCTTAGGTGGCAAAAGCCAGGGTACCTTTTTGGCTGGGCTTGTATAGGCCCCAGGGCAGATAGCCTAGTACCTACCTATGAACCTATGAGGGTGCTTACTCCAAGCCGTAAACCAATTACCCTTCACCAGACAAGTTCCAATCAGCACACTTCTTTCACAAGGCTACAGAAAGACCCCTTCCAAAGATGTTTTGGAAAATGTGCTCAGAATACAACAGCAACTATAAACAGACCCAGATGCAGCAAACCTGTATCCGGACTATGCTACAGGTACTAGCTACACTAATTTAGGTGGAGAAAACTAAAAAATATTTAAACAACAAAAGAGCAGCAGTGAAACACTAACAATTTTTAAAAGCAGAAAAAACATCAAGGAGAAAAAGAAGAATGGGAAAACAGAACAAACAGAATAGATGATTTGCAAACTGCAAAAAGTAGCAGCAATTACTTTGAAAATAATAAAAATAGCAAAAAAAAGTTTTGCAACAGTGAAAAGAGCAACTAAACACAATTTAACAGGCATAGTAAGGTAGACAAATGCAATACAAACAGTACAGTCTAGGTGACAGTATTTAAATACAGTATTAAATAAGCAAAACACAAGAAAAAGTGCAGTAAATAGTGTAATCAAGCAAATAAACAGGCAACTTATGGTTTTTGGGATGCTCAGAAGCCTCTAGTCATCTGGTACCTCACCTCAGAGTTGAAGAACATCTTTTTGGAAATATTATTTGAAAGTATTATGTAGTAATGTATTTCACCTTTGTACAAACCTTCTAGTGATGACTATTGTAATAAGCATACTTGCCGCTCTCTATATATTTATATATGAATACGTATATATCTATATCTATGTAAATATATATATATATATATATATATATATATATATATATTTACTGATGTTTTATTACTTTTCTCTTCAGGGAAGTTATTTTAAAGTGAAGAGTGTTGTGTTTTAATGGATTGTCTTAAGACTGTAATACTCAGGTTATATCCTTTGGTACTATAATTTTTGCATAGTTGGTCCAGGTCAAGACTGAAAAGGGTAGGCTTACTTTGACATTTTCTTAGTTACCAGAATGTAATAAATAAATTAATAAATAAATAAAATAGGATACTTACTTCATCCCCATTTTCTTGGTTTTATCTGGCTTGGCTTCCCAGTTGTCTTTTGGACTCCATGCCATAGTACATATTACCCAGGCTGTGAGTGCAGCTGGTCCATTGAGATCAGTGCACTACTCCAGTAAACAAATATGAAATAAAATAAAAAATATAACTAGGAATCTATGAACCCATGTTAGGTGTGGAGGTGTAGCTGTCTTCATTAACGAATAGATTGTTCCAGTAGCACAACTGATACAGTTTGTGAACTGGCGATACATAATGCTGAGTAAGGATTAGTCACAATATAAAAGATAGGAGATGATCAATAATAAATACTTAGCCAACTGGGCAGTTTTGTTGACCAAGACTATGTAAGGCTACAGGTTAAGGAAAATATGGATTACAGCTATTGGATGAAGAAGAGATAGATAAAGAACAATATGGGGGCTGTTTTCAAGGAAAAAGTGCCCACGGCAAAATTCAATTAATATAGGACAAATATTTTCACATTTGTACTGAAAAAGAAGATGATTTTCCAGTTCAGATTTCAATGTTTTCTTCCAAGGGATATACCCAAGATGATGGGGGATGATTCTACAGTTCAATGTCACTATCAGAGCAAAGAGCATTACCACATTATTTGTTTATAAGTACTAATCATCCAGTTAACAATTCTCCAATGTTCATGCTGAGCAGAAATCAAACCATAAAACTGAAGGTACAGAGACCATTGAATATTAACAAGCAAATTGAAAGACAACTGATCAGTGAAGATTGCTTTGTGCTTTAACAGCAGCGACTGCTTTGGCCATGGTGGGCAGCAGTAAATATAGTCTATGATGGACAACTGACAGAAGACGTGTGAGAAGAAATAAAGACAACTGGAAGAAAGTATAGCTTAGGTGTGGATAATCTGGCACTAAGTAAGAGAATTGTTCTTACATGGTATAATCTGCCAAGTTTTTATAAGGTTTTGATGCAGACTTGCTAGATGGGTATCAATGATTCAACCAAGGAGTTTAGTAGAAATTAATTCTTAAGTGTGCCAAAGATGAAGCAAAGAGATGTTATATAATGATGGCAGGCTAGATGATTCAGGATATCATCAGCATTAGAAACAAACTCTAGAAAAGTAAGGAGGAACAGATACTCTTAGAGGATAATGGTAGTAATTTAGTTTTGACGTGATTCAGATACAACCCCATTACTTTAAGCCACAGTTATAACCAGTAAACATTAGACTGCAGTCTTAAGTTAAGCATCACCATTAAGGCTGACTGCCAGCCCGTGGGGCATAAAGAGATAAAACACTGACTATGCTTCAGATAACCTGTGGTGAAGAATTGCATGGGAAGCTGAAATAACTGACCTTAGTGATGTGATTGAGAGGCAGTTGTTGGCTCACTCCTCTGGGTAGGAAGACAATTTAACACAGATGTGTAGGGGTGAGTTTCACAACATTAAGTGGTTTGCTATGTGAATCTGCTGCACAGATATATGAATATGGTAAGTTAAAACTCCACTCAGTAACTACAATCCTATAGAAGTTATCACACATTACTTTTTTGTTTGATATATGCATCTGCATCCTGATGCCAAAGATTTTACTTTCTTCTCTAATTTATATAAAATATGGTCAATAATTGACTTCTTGCTTTCAAAATCATTGACAAATATGATTTGGAATCCAAAACTGAACTACAGTCATTGTCAGATCATGGCATCATACATATTTGTATCAAATTTGAAACAGGCATATGTCCTAAATCAAACTGGATGCTCAACTCATGGCTGCTAAAATAAAGAATATTGACAACTAAGCTCTGTGATTACTGGGTTTCCACTATACAGAGTACCATGGATAATAATCTGCCATTTATTATTATAAAGGTGGAATTTAAAGTCATATTAAGAGGGATCACATTTAGTAAATCATTTTATCTACATAATAGTAAAATCAAAAAATAGCTAAATCTTTTGATTATCCAACAAGATAATAATATGAAGAAAAAATTAAAATGTTAAATATACAACTTTAACAACAGCTCAAACTGAATTAAAAACAAAACAAGCCACAAACTAATCAATTCTGAAACTAAAACAACTTCTAACTATCCTAAATTGGCTAATGTTCCCTCTAATTTGTTTACAAGTATACTAAAGCTTAATTATAATTGTAATAGTATTATTTTATGTGTTAATTTAAATCAGATAATCTATTTGCTGCCTGCCTAATCTCAAAGTACAATTCTAAAACATCTAACCCTGTTAACAAATAGATACCTCTACTATTTGCCACAAAACCTAAAACAGAAAAGACAAATTTTTCAAAATTATCGTATTCAATAGAATGTTTATATAAAGCAGTTCTCATGTTTTTATTTTTAATGTCATAGCAGCTTTCTTTCAGTCTTTTGTTTGCCCTACCTACATAAAAAGTACAACATATTGTACAGGTTGCCAGATACACATTGTAGGATCAATTACAATTGAAGGGAATTACTTACTAATATAAATGTTTATGCTCACATGCTTTATACCAGTCACTTTAAAGGTTACTTGTACTGATTCATAAGATAAAATATGCTTCCAAGTTGTGTTTTTTAATTTCTTTAACAATTTTTGATGCACTATTAATATCATAATATCTCTCCAAAAATATTACAGTATTTTCAATGCAATACTTAAATTATCATGCTCTCAAATTAAATTACGTCGTTTATAAATGCTTCAAACACAAAATAAGACATACTTTATAAATAAATCTGTAGTATAAATTCACATTTTGGAAGCTACTCAACCTGTATAGTTATGTTCTTTCTCTTTAGCCACAACACAGGACTATTTGAAATACTTTTTCCCAAATACAAATATTGTTAACACTATTTCCAATAAAAAGCATATGATAAGTATATTACCTTAGTACAATTTTATCTGTGATTTAAAAAAAAAATAAACCCATCTGATTATTTCAACCCCTTCTGTCTGGGGAATTACCATATAAAATGAAACCATCCCTGGTATTCATGAACAATCGTGTAAGCTTCATGTGAAGCCTACATGATGTTTATATGTTAGCGTGATGAGAAGCACCAATAACACCATATGCATGCTGCTCATTATACTAACATGAATACAAGCACATTGCCTGCAACAGTCTTGGCATCCAGGAAACCATGTTGAGCAGCATGAGTGCACACAGTAAACAAACAGGTTTGTCTATGGTCAAACCTGTTAAGCATGCAGGTACAGACAACACAAAGAGCTACATAAGGGAAATAATGCATGCTCTACACAGGCAGGGAAAGTGTACTGAGTGTACTGTGCACATAAATGAAACATATGAATACAGAAATAAGTAAGAGAGGATGTAAACAGCAAGGGTAATGACAATATGTGGATTACCAGACAGGAAAAGCATACTGAGGGCAATGTGCACATAACTCAAATATATATATATATATATATATATATATATATATATATATATATATATATATATATATATATATATATAATATCTGAGAGGGAAGGCAAATGTTTCAAGTCTGGTGCAATAATTGATGTGACGGTGCTTATGTCACAAAGATGTTGGGCAGGATTCACGAAGGCTTGCACGGAGTGTAAGAGACGTGTAACACTCCATGCAAGCCTCGCGATCCAGGAACAGCCCTAAACTCCGTGTAAAAGACCAGCTAAAACGTCTCTTACATGGACTGGGCGTGGACATGCTAAAAACCTCACTTGCAGCCAAAAGGTATGCAAATGAGGTATATTAGCGATCCACGAAGCCGAAACCAGCCCGTGTAACAGACGTTTTAGCTGCAGAAATGTACTCAGTTGACAACTGAGTACGTTTCTGCAGATTCCACAACAGAGCTATGTCAGCTCCAAATAAAGGGTGCATATCTCTCAGGCAGCATGCCAATGGCCAAATATGTGGCCATTGGCAAGGTAACCCGATGCAAAAATAATAAAAATATAATTTTTTTTTTCGGCGATCGCCGATGTTTAAACCCAGAGCAGCCCCGTGCAAACGAGCTGCACTGTATAAAACATAAAAATGAAGGTTATAAACCCAGAAATGTGGGTTTCATGCAATACATGGAATGACAATGCAGGGACCAGCAGACCAAAAACAACATGGCCACCGTGTAGTGGTTGCTAAGGGGGGAAGCTGAGTCTAAGACATGTAACTAAGCATTAGTAGGCAATCTCATGTAAATGAGGGTTAGGATACTGAATCTCACAGTCACATAGCAAATGAGCACAGTCTGAGCAGTGTAAGAGATACATAAGGGGGAGGAATAGAGTAGGAGATAGGTGACATCACAGGGGGAAATGGTAGAAAGAAATGCAGTTCATTGGAGGTCAGTGTAACATGACAGATGACAGACACAGATCATGGAAAGAGGTGTGCCACAAGATAAGTCAGGGAAAGTCAAGAAATGGAAGGTGTACACTGTTACTTACACTAAAGTTGCTTGCTGGGCGTGCATGCGCACGTGTGTGTGCCATGAAGCATGAGTAGGGCAGTGAGCACACGTGTAAGGCAGACTGAGCATGTGGGAGCATGTTGGGAGATGTTTAACACTGTTTGCGCTGGTGTGCGCGCATGTAGGGCAGGCTGAGCATGTTGGAGGCTGTTGCGTAACAGTGTTTGCGCGGGTGTGCGCGTGTTTTAACCTGAATAAGTAGATTCTGAACCATGTAAGTATGTGTGCGTGCGTGTAAGCCACTGTGAGCGTGTTTCTGCTGGGATGCACGTTGCTCCCCCCTGTGGAAACAGAAAGGAAAAAGGAAGCAACAGAATTAATAGGAAGCTAGCAGGGATAACTGCTGAAGCTAGCAGGTGAAAACAATTAGAAGCAGGCAATTACACAGGCAGAATAGTAGCCCAGCCCAGCACTTAAAACTCTGCAAACAGTAGAGCAGGATGTTTCTCTTAAGAGACACTGCAAGACAGGAGTAAGCTAATAGAAGTGAAAACTGAAAAAGCTTCACTCAGAGCAGAAATGTTAGGGGCTGCCATAGCTGTCACAATGAGACATAGGTGACTTGCTGAGGGTGGTGACAATGCAGATGGTGCCAGACAACCCACAGTGAGGAGACGGAGGAGAGTGTACAGGCCCAGGGTCACATACCATGGTTTACATGAGCTGGAGATAGTAGAGCACTATAGAGTGGACAGAGAGCTCCTGCAGCAAATTGTTGAGCTGTGCAGGCCACGCCTCACACACAGAACCAACAGAGGGGAACCCATACCAGTGGAAACCAAGGAATGTGTTGGCCAAAGAATACTAGCAACAAGTACCTTCCAGAGACCAACTGGCAATATGATGGGGATATCACAGGCATCAGCCTCCAGGGTACTGCACCAGTTCCTGGATGCCATGTCAGCACATGTCGGTGATCATGTATACTTCCCCAATTCCCGTGAGGTATTGGCCAGCAATGTGCGTCTCTTCCAGCAAATAGTGGAATACCCTGAGGTAGTTGGTGCAATAGACTGCATGCACATATGCATCAAAGCACCAGCCGGTGAGCAGGGTAGGGCCTACATTAACCGCAAGGGCTTCCCCTCCATCAACTGCCAGGTTGTGTGTGATGCCCAGGGCATAATAATGAATGTGTGTGCTGGCTGCCCTGGGAGTTACCATGATTCCCACATCTGGCATTTGACGCAGCTGTACCAGACATTTGCCAATGGGGACATCCCACACGGACACCTAGTGGGGGATGCAGGTTATGCACTGGAGCCGTGGCTGATGACACCCATCAGAAACGCACACACACCTGAACAGGAAAGCCATAATGAGGCACATGCACAAACACGTAATGTAATAGAGCGTGTGTTTGGGCTGCTCAAGTCACGGTTCCGGTGTCTGGACACATCTGGTGGAGCCTTGCAGTACACACCAACTACATGTACCCAAATTGTCATGGTATGTGCTATGCTACATAATATGATCTAGCAAAAACAGCTGCAGCAGGACCAGCATAGGGCTGGGCCAAACAGCCCCCCCACCATTGCCAAGGCCATCACAGGCAGACCGTGACTCGGAGGAGGAATAACCTGAGCCTGCCCCAGTAGGCAGAAGGAGGCATGCCCAGTATGCCCTGGCCTTGGCAAAGAGGCAACTCATAGCACATACACTGGCTCAGTAGGAACCCTGGGAATGATACCCCCTCTGACTCACTCAAATAATAACATGGATGCCTAAAATGACATGACCTGCTCACAAACATGTACAGGGAAGTGTAATATGCGCATCCGACAGAGGCAGCCCTGCAGCACCACCTGAGGCAGGAATGCCATGTGTTAAGTAATGTAACACCATGTACTATACGCACACCTGAGCACCCTGATTAACATCCACCCTCACCAAGCATGAAGCCACAAAATGACGATGGGATGATCAAGTGCAATAACTGGCTGAAGTAATGCAGTTAGTCAAAGGGGAGCCGATGTGTTTCAGGCTGGGAAGACATGTGGGGCATGACATGATGCACCACTTGCTAGGGGTAGCATGCACCTATCATTCCATGTCCCATGGATACTGGCAAAGGCTGTCAGTACCCACAGCATGCCCTGAATAGGTAAGTCTCAAAACACAAACCCACCTTCATAGGTACCAAAAGGGATAGGAACCTAGATGTAATGCTACCCAATGCCAGAAGTCTAAACAGCAAGATGTGTGCAGTGTAAATGCACACAGTATGGAGAATGTATATATCAGTCCTGTAATAGAGAACTGGGTCAAGGCTCACATCAGCACCCTAACACTACCAGGTCACACCTCATACTGTGCTGTACAGCTGCAAAACATGGAACAAGCTACAAAAGGATGGTGACTAGCAATAAATGTCAAGGATAACCACACACCCATGTTGATACCACAACAAGAAGCAGCATGGATTAGTGATGGTCAAATTCCAATGGCTAAAACCGCCTCCCAGTATATAGCCTGCTGCAGACTACTGTCCTAATACCAGGAACTGCACCTGGCCTATGTTGGAATACATGAATATATCAAGCCCCCAAAACAACATTATATTGCTTGAGTGAAAATACCCAGACATACGCCGGGAGCATTATACTAGCACCAACACAGTTGGAGAAAAGTTCCCAGAATCCATAAACAAAAATGCCCAGGAAAAATGTACCACTCCCACAAGAGGGGTAAGCATACTGGAAGTGATAATCAGCAACATGTGTACTGGATGGCAAGATGAGAAGTGTATCCTTCAGTGGTAAGACCAGACCATAGAGTAATCACACTGGATAGACACATCCCAACCCCAGTCCCTGGCCAGAATACCACAGTGAAAAACATGTGTAAAGCATAGGTTGCAGCCTTCCAAACTGATGTTGAATCCACGAAAGGCCCTGTGCAAGTGCAGAATATGGGACACACTGCAGAACATGTTATACAGGCATTCCATGAACACAGCCAGGAATGCTTGGAGTATGCAATCACAAATAACAACAACACACAATGCCATACACGTAAGCATCTGGCATGCTGGACTCCAGCCATTACCAAACCATGCAAGAGAATGAGGAAGCTACCACATGATAGAGCAAACATAAAAAGGGAAGTAATCACTGACCAGTAGTATGGCAATAACATATGTCCACACATACAATCCACTAAGTCCAGCCACAACAAGTAGAATCTGTGAATCCAGAGGCAATGTGACACCTGTCCCAACTACACAGACAACCAAAACTCCCCCCAATAAATACAAATATATGTGATAGATGCAACCATGTATCCAAACCAGAGGTTGAGCTCCCCCAACTCAGTACTGTCAAAACTAGTCAGGAGGAGAAGGTAACCACATACACCACAAACCCAGTCCCACATAGACCTACCACAACTGTAAACCAAACACATAAACACAGAAAAATATTCCCGGAGGCCCTAATTACAAACACACCACACCAACAGAACCCTCCAAAGCAGATCACAAGCAACCACAACCTCCAAACATAGCACATGCAATGAATAGTACACAAAGCTGGTGTGCCAAACAGTCACAGGCCAGAAGGAGAAACAACATGCCTGATACAGTTGTAATAGGTGTCTGTATAGGCAGACACACTGCTGTCCCACTCACCAGACTGAACATGGGAAAGGGTAGAGTAAGCTGCCTGTAGGCTGCCACAAAATGACACATAACACAAGTACACAGGTCACCCCAAAGCAAGCAGAAATATGGTGCACTCAATGTCCATGCTGGTGTGAATGACCTGAGATGTACCTCCCTGGTCTACATGAAAAGAGACATGGATGATCCCTCTGAGTATGTACCCCAGGCCGGTATGATACTGGCTGTGTGCAGCATCCAACCCTCACCAAGAATGATGCCACAGTACAAACACAGAATGATCATGTTTAACAGCTGGCACAGTTGCAGCTGTCGGTCCAAGAGGGTCTAATGTCTGTCTGCTTGAGATGTCAAGCATGACAAGCCATGCTGCTGTTCCAGGGATGGCTTGCACCTGTTACCCCTGTGTGTCTGGATACTGGATAAGGCCTTTGCCACCTCCATAGAGCCGTATGTAAGCAAGGCCAAAAAGACTACCCACCACCCTAGAAAACATAAGTGGTAGGAAACATAAGGGTAATGCTGACCAATGTCAGATGTGTAAACTGCAATATGCATGCCCCTGAGGCACTTCCCATTATTGAGAACATCGATGTCTGTGCAGTGACAGAAGCCTGCTGCAAGCCTAGTGATAGCACACCAGCACTACTAGGTTATACCACATATCATGTGTTATGGCCCCAACACCTGGACCAAAACATCAAAGGAGAGGGAGTATCCATATGCAGCACAGACACCCATATGGCCAGGCAACTGACAATGCACAAAGCAGCGAAGGCCACCCATGTGCACCAATGTGTAGTCCAAACTGCTGTACAGTCTGTAGCATGCGACAGACCACACTCTCACACACAAGAACTCCACCCAGACATCCTGAAGACACTGGACAGTATGAATGTCCCACCAAATACCAGACAAGGTACACACAAATTACCACATAGGTGGCAAACCATTATGTATGCAAGGAGTAATCAAGGACCTAGGGGTGCAGGTCGACAGTAATCTGTCATGTGACACTCACAATGCCAATGTGGCTATGAAGATTGTCGATATTGGACACCATATCATGAAAGGATTCACATCTACATCAACAGAGGTCACTGTGCTGCTGTACTGTTCCCTTATCAGACCCATAATCTAGTACAATGACTCATATGGGATGTACCGTACGTGACACCTGCAGCGGTTCGGAAGACCTCATAGTTACCCCACCAACAGGATAAAGGGTGTGAAATATATGTCATATGCTGCCTGGCTGTAGACACCCCAGCTGAATGCAGTCACAGACTGCCTACACAGAGGCATTGTATGTCTGTTGTACAAGGCCATGTCCAACACAGGAGTAATGAACATGCTCCACCACAGGAAATCAAAGCCATTGGAGCTGTGAGAGTGACAGATGTCAGCCTCAACACATAATGAAATAAGATGTGCTGGAGGGACAGATACATAACCCAGAGGCTCCCCACACCCAGAAACAGGATCCCAATCCATGTTAGGCAGAGCCCCTCACTGACATCCCTCAACAGGAATATTGCCAAGTGGATGGATGATCGTACATGTATACTGGGGGTCTTCACTGTGTCACGACCAGACAGAGGCACAGTAAAGAAATTCATAAATGGCCATAATAGAAACATAGCAAGGGGTGGCGAAAGACACACACACTCTGGCTAGGCTTACTAATGCCCTAGGGTGGATAGCCTAATATGAACCCATGAACCTATGAAGATACAAATTGTACAGGACACTAAGGATAATCACAAAGCTTACCTAATTGATGGTAGGAACCATGTTGGGCATCCACAGATATGCTCCGAATCACACAGATATTACAAACAACATACCAAACACACACACACACACATATTGCTAACATACAACCTGACAGGTGCAGTGCAAACAGCCCCCCCCCCCCAGAGTGCAAAATATCTATCCCAGCAGACTGCAGGTCCCCTGACATTGCAGATGCTGAGGTAACAGCCATCATCTGCAAAGCAAAACACACAGCAGCAAAGGTATGTGATGGTGTCCTGGGCTGAGGCCAACATGGACTCCAAGAATAATGGAATGCCAAATCACACTACTGCCCAATGTCAGCCTTACCACAGGATATGTACCCAAAGAGCAGTGTACAACAACAGTGGTCCTTCACAACAAAGGTGTTGCCTGAATGGATACTGCAAACTACCACCCCAGGATCCTGACAAGCTTGGTCTGCACAGCTATGGAAAGGATCAGTATGTACCGCAGACAGAAGACTATTGTGGACCTACTGATACTGGACCCTACACAGTGTGGCTGTCGTAACTGCAGATCCTGCCCCTAAACATGTCTGACCCATTTGAAGCAGTCATTAAGGTCATTGATGAGGGCAATGTGGTCCACACAGCGTAGCTAGACCGTGCATATTCTTCTAGACAATACCGTACGAGTTCAGTATGGATATGTTCACCAGCTTTAATATATACCCCTATGTCAGTAGAGGGGTTGCAAACCAGACCAAGGACAGAACTGACATGGTCAGACATGCTGCATCCATGTCAGACTACAAAGCAGATATAAGTGGCATCCCACAAGGCCTGGTCCTGGCCCCCCGTTCCGTATATATGTCCCATAGGTATAGGCCAACATGGAAGGACTGTGACTGAACATATATGCAAAGGAGTACAAAAAGCCCATCATATCCGACCCCCAGCTGACACAAGCAACCCACAAAAGGGCCACCTACAAACAGACAACTGGAGCCATAGCCATGTCAGCAAGCTAATTGGAGAACTATGTATAGACAACCACCGTGGATATACAGTAAGTGCCCACAAATTACCACACAGGTGTTAACCCATGACGTACCTAACAAGTAATGAGAGACCTGGGTACAATAGTTGATAGATATCCTGCACAGGACAAACATGTGGCTGTAGTGTTCACAGAAACATATACTATATACCCACCCAAACATGAAGGTTGGCAGATGTAGATAAGGGGATGTCACTGAGGCTCTGCAGCCATCCTCCATCAGCGTCACAATTGACTACAATAGCCCCTGTGGGATATACCTCAGCAGACACCTCCATCAACTGTAAAGTCCACAACAGTACCCCACCAGGAGTAGCAAAGAGCATGAACAGATGCCATGTGTTGCCTGAGTAAACAAACTGCAGCCCCACACACTGCCATACTGCCCAGCTACAGGCAAGCTGTGCCTGATGTATGAAGCCATGTCCAACCTGGAATCAATGAACATGCTGCACCTTGTACAATCTGAATGGCAGTGAGCTATGCACATGAGAGACCTGAACCCCAGCACTGACACACATAGGACAAGCTGTACAGAATGATCCATAACACAGAAGGCACCCCCACTCTTCAGTAAACTCCTGGTACAGGTCAGCCAGAGAGTCACTTATCGACACCCCTCAAGAGGAATCCTGATGAGTGGATGGGAGATGGTAGGCTAACCCTGGGTATCACTGTTATGTCAGAGGTAGATGGAGGCACAGTATACTAACCATGACATATGTCATGGCAAACTCCAGTTACAATGTGTGTCGAAGGACAAACACACCCTGTGACTAGCATCAGAAATGGCCTAGGGAACATCGCTAGTGTTTGCCAATGTCCACCCATGTTGTGGAATACACTACCAATGTTGGACGAGCCTGGTGTAGGTAGTCCATATCTGAACATAATGCAACATGGTCATATGTGCTTAACTGGCCCCTACACAGTCTGTTGTGCTCACTATGAAGATGTCAAGCAGTAATAGGACTAAAGCCCAGGATACTGTCCACCACAGTGAAAGAACTGAACCAGTACACTATACGGTGCTACAGTGTTAGGTCATTATGAAAGTATGTTGAGAACTGTCTGCAAAGTATCCCATGCAATCCCTGCAGGCACAGTATAATCCCTGTTGTGGCAGACATGAAGCATTTGGCCAGTTACTACACAACATGACACCCAACACACAACCATAAACATGAGATATTGTTGAAGTTCACATACACCCAAATATGTGGTGGACTTCAGAGTGCAACATATGGAAAGCTCACACTGGGCATGCTCGCACACTTTGACAAATGAGGCATATGTCAGACAACATGCCATGGAAAGGCTGAACTGGGCATGCTCACACACTTGAGCCATATCTCCGTTTAGCAGTTGGCCACACATATCTGGTATTTGTATGTGTCAGTCCAGGAACCAACCACAACACAGCAATCTGCCCAGTGCACACAGTAAATCACTACAGAGACATAAGTGATATAGTGGATCGCCGTCATATGCAAACATCTTCCACAGATACACAAGTTGGTCATAGGAACAGGGAATGCTATGGCAATAAAGACCTGCAAACAGTAGAACAGCACAACAAATATTGTGCATCCGACAATTGAACATATGGGTGTAGAGGTCAATACTAGGCTTGTTGCCCTAGGGAATGACAGCTCAGCCAGAGTGTGCTTGGCATCTGCAACCCCAGTACAGTAGGCTACTGTGCCACTGTAAAATAGGTCACATAAGGCAACATGTGAGGCGAGTGAGCTGTGCCTCTGTAAAGCAGGGGCACCGTGGAGGTCCCAGGGATTGAATGTGCTAAGCCACAGCCATGTTGTCGGTGTGTGCTGGAAGAGGGTTGCTGAGGATCTCTAACAGTAAGTGTCCATCAATAACAGACTGAGGGGAGCCCTATCTGCATTCTCTGGACAATTCCACTGTCAACACTATGTTGTAATGATTATGTGTGAATGAAGTGCCATGCTGGAACTGTTCACAGATGTCCTCCCTCTGTGGGCTACAGTTCTGCAATGTATTAGCTCACTCTGTCTGTTGTACGGCTCATATATGGCTGGTGTACACCTGACAGGTGTCTTGTTGTGGAGCAGTCATGGGTATATGTGGGATAGCATGATCAATGCAAACCATACACATGCTCATAGAATGCAATTGTCAAGGATTATGCTGAGTGGCCAGTATAGTCCCCCAGCATGGGTCCTCTGAAGTCGTCCACCCCAGTCTTCACAAGTGTAGAGTCTGCTTGTGCTAAATACAGTTTGTGTGCAGTGACAACCTTGCCTGGGGTGGAGATGGGATATGGATGTCCAGGGAAAGGTGGGTATGGTCAGATATCAACAATGGTGGTCTACCTCTGGTGTGGAACAGTGAGTACCCACATTGCAGATGGACAGGTGCAATATGTATTCCCCCTTGTGGCTGTGGTGTATGGTTCTGCCATAGCACATGGACCCACAAATTGTAGTGGCTGTAGGGTAAAGTGGTAGAGGCCTGAGTAGTTCTCACACACAATATGCCTGTACCTGATGTTAACAACTGGAATGGTGTATGTGAACACCTGCATATCCCGGCACTGTTCCCAGGGAAGCTAAGTGTGTGTCCTGGATGTGGGTGTGGTGTTCTGGACTGGTTGTGTTGTGTGTTACAGGTCCTGTGGTCACAAAGCATGGTATAGAACATAACCTGCCAGTGCGATGTGCATATCTGACCCTGACGTAGGTGGCTGCAAATGCATATATATGCTATCCCCCACCTGACAGGTAGTACTACATGTATATACCTCTGTAGAAATAAAGATGTCAGCACCCTATAAATACTGCAGGTGCAGAACAGATGCCCAGTAATTCGGATAGTGCGCTCTGCTAATGCATCCGTCTCGAGTGTCATAACATAGTTAGGTAGGGATTTTAATCCTGTAAATGCTCAGTGTGTGTGGAGGGGGTTAGTGTGTGTGCAAGTCTGTATGAAAGAAATATCCCTTTTGGCAACTAGGAGAACACACTACAGGATGCACATTCCCCTTGCTAAACACTGATGATGTCAGCACCCTATATGTACAGCAGCAGAAGGAAAGCCTCCCAATAATGTGAATAGTGTGCTCCCCTAATGTGTCTGTCTCGAGTGTCATGACATAGTTAGGTAGGGGTTTGAATCCTGCAAATGCTCAGTGTGTGTGGAGGGGGTTAGTGTGTGTACAAGTCTGTGTGAAGGAAATATCCCTTTTGGCAACTAGGAGAACACACTACAGGATGCACATTCCCCTTTCTAAACACTGATGATGTCAGCACCCTATAAGTACAGCAGGAGATGGGGAACCTCCTAGTAATGTGAATAGCGTGCTCTGCTATTGCATCCATTTCAAGTGTCATAACGTAAGTAGGTAGGGGTTTGAATCCTGTAAATGCTTAGTGTGTGTGGAGGGGGTTAGTGTGTGTTCAAGTCTGTATGAAAGAAATATCCCTTTTGGCAACTAGGAGAACACACTACAGGATGTACATTCCCCTTTCTAAAGACTGATGATGTCAGCACCCTATAAGTAAAGCAGGAGAAGGGCAACATCCCAGTAATGTGAATAGCACACTCTGCTAATGTGTCCGTCTCGAGTGTCATAACATAGTTAGGTAGTGGTTTGAATCCTGCAAATGCTCAGTGTGTGTGTAGGAGGTTAGTGTGTGTGCAAGTCTGTGTGAGGGAGATGTCCTTTTTGGCATCTGTGAAAGCACGGATGATGTCAGCACTCTATAAGTACAGCAGGAGAAGGGAAACCTCCCAGTAATTTGAATAGCGCACTCTGCTAATGTGTCTCTCCCGAGTGTCATAATATAGTTAGGTAGGAGTTTAAAACCTGTAAATGGCATGTGTGTGTGTTTGGATGTGGGGACTCTGTGTGTGTGTGCAATTCTGTATGAAAAACATGTGCTTTTTTGAAATCAGGAGATCACACTACATGATGCACATTACCCTTTCCAAACAGTGATGATGACAGCACCCTATACATACAGCTGGAGAAGAGACATCTGCCAGTAATCAGAATAGCGCAATCTGCTACAGCGTCACTCTCAACTGCCATAACATATTTAGGTAGGGGTTTGAAACCGGCAAGTGTGTGTGTTTGGATGTGGGGAGTTTGTGTGTGCATTTCTGTATAAAAAACATGTTAGTTTTGGCAATCAGGAGATCACACTACCTGATGCACATTACCCTTTCAAAACACTGATGATGTCAGCACCCTATAAGTACAGCCAGAGAAGAGGAACCATCTAGTAATCCGAATAGTGTGCTTCGCTAATGCGTCTCTCTCATGTGTCGTGACTTAGTTAGGTAGGGTATGAATCCGGCAAGTGTGCGTGTGTGTGTGTGGGGGTAGTAGAGTGTGTGTAAATGCAAGTGTGAGAGAACAGATCCTATTGGCAAATACTACAATACACCAGATGCTGCATATTCCCCCAGTAAACACAGGGAATGTCACCACACTATCAGCACAGCCAAACAGGGATAGTTGGCCAGTAATGCCAATAGTGCGCTCTGTTACTGGGTCTATTACCATTGTCAAAGTACAGATAGGTATGTTTTGGTAACCCACAACTGCCACGTGTGGTTGTGTCACATATTATGACCTTGTGTGGGTCTTTGTGCATAACAATGCATGCCATTGCCTAAACCAGCAATGGCATTGCACACATGATGTATGTGTGTGACACATACACATAAATACCTGTGACCAGCAGTAGTTACCATGTCTGACACATGCCTCGAGTGGATAAATGGTATTTGCAATGTATAACAATATGACTGTGTCTTACTGTGCAGGGGCCGCATGCAGTATGTGTCTATACAGTGTGGGTGTATATGGTAAAATACCTACAGCAGGGGATACACATCTGGTCTGGGCCATATAGTCTACATGTAGTCGATGTACAGGTGTTGCATGTTCCCACCTGTTGTGGGAGTGGTAACATGTTATTCCACTGCAATTCAGTGACCACATGCTGTGAACCCTTCAACTAGTGTGTTGTAGCTACAGTAATGCTCACGCACAATGTTTGGCTGGATGCAGTCCAGCCATATAAAGACAGTTCTTGAGACTGTCATATTGACAGTGTTGTTATGGAGGATAGGTGGTTTTCCTGTGTATGGGAGTGTTGTGTGTGCCAGACTATGAACCAGATGGCAGTCCAACACACTGTTAGCTGCACATGATTAGGCCCTGATTCTTTGTGCTGTGCCAACAACCTGGAGGTGTGTGTATCTGTGGTGCCTTGGGATACCACCCCCCTGTCCATGTGTGTTACATGTGTAGGGGATGACAGGCATGGTATGAGGCATAACCTGGCAGTGATGGGTTGCACCTGTGAGCCATGAATCAGGACTCTGGTACTGCACAGACATTGCAGTTCACCATGCTGAGGACAGTGTCCAGTGCATGCATCTTGCGGTGTACACTCCTGGTGTTGTGTAGCAGCACTGTTAGTGTCCTAACCTGTGTGATACCCGCGGAGGTGGCTATGTAATCCATGTCTTGCAGCATAAGGCAGTATGTGTGTATCAAGGAGCTTCGCCAATATACATCGGGCCATGGGTGTCACGTGCAAGATGACCCTTGCACATCATTGTGGCTTCCCTAGCATGTAAGCACATGTTGACAGCCAGCGAATACCCTATGAATGACATTGGAGACTGAGCAGAATGTAGACATACAACACCCCTCCTACATATAGTGGTAGCATACCTGGTGAGGGTATGTTGGCAACCAAGATCAGGCTCATACTGGCCCACGCAACATGCTGAGAGATCCATTCCATGTTCCCTATCATGTAGTCCAGGGAGGTATGTCTCAGGTCATCCATAGTGACATGGTCAATGAGTGAGTCATATGTGTCCATGCCTCTGACTGACCTGTATGCATGTGTTCTGTGGTGGACCATAGTGCCCCTGAGGCATATCACTGTGACCTTCACCAGATACAGCCTGTTGAGCGGGACCCCAGTGCAGCACCCAAGACAGGTACCTGACACATCTGTAGCAGGTGTGTTGTGTAGCCCTACAGGCTGTGAGTGTGTGGCACATAGGATGTGTGTGCCATGTGTGGCATGTGCTCTGTTCCAACGGAACATATGCCTGTGTGCCAGCTGCGGAGGTGTGTGATGCTCAGGCAGGATGCTATTCTGTGTCCCCACGTATGCCCCAGTGTGTTCAGCATGCTGTCAGTGCGTGTCTATGTCTGACTTGTATTGTAGTCACTGCAATATGACATGCCACCTGACAGGGTATGGCATTACTGGGTTCAGAGAGCTCAGTCCCCAGATTGGCTATGTGGTGGCATTCCACACATGTGTTGTACATTCCTGGCCAAGGGTGATGGCTGACTGCATACATGTGGCAGCTGTGACATTGCCACATGACTCACATAAACAACAACTGGACCATAGAGGTGATTCACAGGTTACCTTTGCACATGATACCCTAGTAGTGTGATTGCCATGGTGAGTACCAACACATAGAGCCAATTGGGAACAACATACTGAAGGTGTGTATGTGTGGGTGTACTGCTACTGTTTCATAGCACTGGCATATATGACTGCACACGTGGTTAAATGCCAGGTAAGACATGTGCAATGTGTCACAGGCAACGTACATGTGAACAGGATGGGCAGTGACGTTCTGTCATGTGTAAACTTGACATACGTATTGTACGCTATGCAGATGTCACTAGGAGTCCACAGAAGCACTGTAACTCTGCATTACAGGTGTAAGCAGTGTTCCAGGGAACCCCAAGTGAACATGCATGCAAACAAAGCTACAGTAAGCAGGGCTGGAAGTAGTTCATTGTACAACAAAGAAGAGGTAACACTAACAGTAAGTAACAATGCAAATATGTAGGCACTATCAACATGTACCCAGGAATACACAGCGCAGATGCCCATGGTAGAACTGATATTATGTCATAGTTAATTGTGATGTGGATTACATTGGTACTGCACACATATCAACATGCGCAAACATCCACATTGCATAGTCGTTGTGGGCAACTTGACACCATTACTGTACATGTCCACCATTGCATATCACTACTTGCATTAGCTTCTCCCCTGTGCTACCCATGTATGCGGCTATCTGTTGACATCCTTACCACCGGCATGCAATTATGTGCAGCTGTTAAACTTTGGTACGTACTATGGGTGCAGATAACAATTCAGGACATTCATACGGTTACTGCATCAGGCATGCTGGGATATACACACAGTCATATCAGCACACTGTACTGTTACCAACATGATACTACTAATACACTTCTATGTAGTCACCCTGTGCATCAGCAACGTGTTTACCTGTTCCCGCAATGATGTTGGAGATTGCAGGAGGTGGCACAGTGTCATCATATGCACAGGGTTTGAATTAGGTAAGCCTGAGTCTGCCACTGATACCACCAATTGACATGTGTGTGTATGTGTGTTGGTGAGGGGCAGCAGTACAGGGTGGGGCACTGTTGGTGCAGTGTGTGCATGTATGTGGTCACCCAGGGTGTTAACATTTCGCATGGGTGTATGCACGCACACAGTTCCACCTCATGGCTGCCATATACAGGGGTTTGTGGACAGCCACAGACTGCACCTGGCAGGTCATACAGATCAGTGTCTGTGGGCATGGACACGGTACCTGTGCCTGGCAGGGGTGCTACAGACCATATCCAGTACTAAGCCAGACTGGGTACTGTCATCAGAAGTGGGAGTGTGTTGACTGGACACAGGTCCCAGTTGGGACTGTCAAGAGCCACGTGCACGTGGTCTCCTGGGGAGTTCCGATGACAGCACAGACCCAGCATTGCTGGGGCTGCTGCTGGCACTATGGGGGTGTGCGCGGGCCTGTTGTCGTCCGTGCCGACTGCCAGCTGCTGCTGTTGCTGGCATATGGCCACGTCGATGCCGCAACCGCCCACCATTGCCCTGGCTCATGGACATTTGGTTGTGGAACTGCTGTAATATGTCCCCACAACATCTGTCTATGACATCGGTGAAATTACGGATAGCATCCGCAAGACCATGCATACTGTCAGTCATGGCTGTGCGACATGGTCTCAGCTCCCTCAGACCCTGTCTGGTGTACCTTTCCATACACGACTGTGCCTGCATGACAGCTCAAAACATAGGTGAGGTTGACAGACCTCTTTGGGCACATCTGCCAGAGGCAGTACGCCCACGGATGCTCCCACGAGAACCCATGTGCAACTGTCTGTGTGGTACTATCACAGGACCCTGCCCATGGCTGCTGTGTGGGGAAGCATGTGCCACAGATACCACATTACCCTGGTCAATGCCCAATGTATCCTGTCCATCACCTAGGGACAATGGTGACAAAGGATGTACTGGCAGGATGACTGTGCGCAATGATGGGGTTGACAGCTGTGTACTGTCAATTGGCTGACCAATGGCAGACCCTGACACACCTTCCTGTACCATTACACATATATCATCATTACCAATACCTGTGGCACCAGATTCAGGTTCCCTGCTGCAGGACACCAGAGCAGCACCAGAACCTGTGGGAGGAAGACAGGAAACACAGTTTACAGTGTCCACACAATGTTACCAGTGATGCACTTATGCACACATGCACACATGGACACATGCACACATGCACACATGGACACAGGCACACATGCACACATGGACACAGGCACACATGCAGACATGCACACGTGGACACATGCACATAGGCACACATGCACACATGCACACATGCACACAGGCACACATGCACACATGCACACGTGGACACATGCACACATGCACACATGCACACGTGGACACATGCACATGGACACACACATGCACACGTGGTCACATGCACACATGCACACATGCACACATGCACATGTGGACACAGGCACACATGCACACATGCACATGTGGACACAGGCACACATGCACACATGCACATGTGGACACAGGCACACATGCACACATGGGCACAGGCACACCTGCACACATGCACACATGCACACATGCACACCCCGCAGTATACACACAGAGCACTACTGAGTTACACTAGTGTTACTAGCACTATCAGGACTATTATAGGTATTGTTAAACACACTCAGCAGCATGGATGGCCTGCCTTGCTGTAACCCCGGAGGGACCTGCAGAAATGATGAGATTAATGTCAGTGGGCACAACTGTGCCATTGATACTGCATATGATACAGTGCAGTAGTACACCAGTTGCCTTTCACATGCCAGCTGCTGATATTGCATATATCACACATGCACAATTACATACTATGATGTCAGCTACATACCACGGACACACCTTACACATGCATAAACTAACAGTGTACAGAACAGTCAAGTGTACATATGGCATATTACCTGCACGCTCCATGTCGTGCTGCTGTGTGGATCCAGCCTCCATCATGATGCAGGTGTATTGCTGTTGCTGTTCCGGGGCTGGAGCCACAACACTTAGGAGTAGTCCCTCTAGCCTGGTGAGGGGAAATGTGTGACCACCCCACCTCCTGTGGCAACCTGTTGCCTGTGGATATCCGACGCACGCTGACGGACTTTTCTGATTAAATCACTGCAGTGATGTTGTACCTGCTCATATGTCCTATTATGCATGCCAATGTCATTCACCCTACGGTTAAGGTCTTGCCACAGTGCAGCCCTCTCCTGCTGATTCTGACTGGTGTGGGAAAACAGTATGTCATACTCCCGCACCAGGCTCTGGTGTATCTCCTCATCTTCCACTGCAGAGTAGGCGGGATTTCGCTGATGCACCATCTCCCTGGAAGAGAACACAAACAGGATATCAGCAGACTATGTCAGCAATATATGGCACACATACTATACATGATACTCATGTGTAGTGATATACTACTACTCCCATATGTTGCATGTGTGTGTCTCGTGGTGGATACACAAGTACATGGACAGATATCAGTGCTCAGCCAACACCTGTGCAACAATACCTGCCACATTCCACACAACATAGTAGCATGCCCCATCAGTCAGCACACACTGACAGGTCCAATGCACAACCTCACTCTGGGGGTTCATCCCAAGGTACTGTATGTGGGATGTCATCCACTAGTGTGATGTGGACACAAGTTACTCAGCCTGGATATACATATCCCACCACCACCACCAGCACAGTAGACTACTTTGATATTTATGTGATTAGACAGTTATTCACTTGTTAGGACTGAGATGGTATCCATGCAGCACACTGGGCCAGTGGAAGCCACAACCCACACTGCTGACCCCTTTGCAAATGCTTACCACGGACATCCCACAGATTGCATGGAACTTGCACACACATTTCTAACCCAGACCCTATGCACAAAGATGAGGCATCCTGTCTGGTGGACCCCAGACAGAGGCAGATTGTATAACAATAGCAGGAGGCTACTGCAGGACAGAGCAGATTCACATTAAGGGAAGGCATCTGTGGTCAGAACTGGCACTACGCTATGGTTTCTCATAGCAACGGCCATGGCCTACTCTGGGAGGGAAATGGCCACAAACACTATGGATAACCACAAGGCCTTCTTCAGTTATGTTACACATATGGACCAAATGCCTCAGATATGCTCTGCGTTAATACACACCTACTTAGCATTCACCAAACACACAGATATTGCCAACATTCTTGCAGACAGGTTTGGTGCACGTATCCCCCCTCCTTCTCCCCCACCCGTTGAAATACTTATCACAGTTGTATGTAACCTCCCTATCATCTCACATGTCCAGGTGAGGGCCGCCCTCAGCAAAGCAAAACACACAGAATCACTGTGACCTGATGGTATCCCTGGATGTGTGCTACATGCACTCCAAGAGGACATGCAACTGCATATAAGACTGATGATTAATCTTGGCCTTACTACAGGATATGAACCTGGACACTGGCATACAGCAACAGTGGTCCCACACCACTAAGGAGGCACCTCTACTGACCCTGGGAACTACCACATCATATGCATAACCAGCCTGGTCTGCTAAGCTATGGAATTATTCAGTATGGGATGCATATGCAGTGATATCGGGTACCTGCAGACACTTGTTCCCAGCTAGTTTGCTTTTGTGATGGGCTGATCCTGCCTTTTGAACCTGGCTGACCTTTCAAAACAGTCACTACAGCCATTGCTGAGGGCAACGCACAGACAACTGCTGCCAGGATCATGGCCTAACACTGATTGACATGTAATGTATAGTCATCCCCTTTTGGTTGAACTACGTACACACAACATATCACATGGACATACCTATAGATACAGACCTATGACACATTTGGAGGGTTCACAGTATGCAGATTATTAACCTGCTACTTTGCATTACCTGTGTTTGTCGCAGCTGGTTGCGTTACCACTGCTTCTGCTTCCTGCTGCTACTGTCACTGCTGACAGCTTAGAGTCACAGTGTGTAGCGTGTGCTTTTTTTTTTTTTTCTCCCTGTCTCTCTCCCTCTGTCTGCTTCCAGACAGTGCAATAAACATATTGCATGTGTGGAGTGTTAGTACAGGAGGCTTTTGTAGGTATCTGCATAGGTCCATGGTGATGGCCTCTGCACCAATTGTAAGCCAGCATTTGCTAATTGCATGCAGCCAGTTGTGTACTGATTGCAGTTCTCACTGTGATTTCAGGACAGTGCTATAAAAGGGTATGTGAGATAGGCGTTGCCCTTTCAGATTGTAAGGGCAGGGACCATGCTGGTATGCTGTGGACACTGTTCTGTGAGTGTAAAGGTTAGTATCTCTCTCATGATTCAGGCTGTGTTATAGATTCACATTTCTCCATTCCTCTCTCCTGTTCCCTGTGATAAGTGTGTATGCACAATGACACCTACAACTATATATAGATATATATTTATATATATATATATATATATATATATATATATATATATATATATATATATATGTAAATATACATACATTTATATATGTACATTAACTGACATTATTACCTACAAGCTACCAACTAGCATGGCTGTTTCTGTTCACACACTACTATTATGGGAATCCAGTAGTTTTGACAGTAATTCTAAATGACATGCTTTGTGTACTACACATCCTATATTCCCTTAACATTCATCCCTACTATTACATGTTATATTTATTTTAACATAATGTTCTTGTGTAAGAGTCATGGCTTAGTGGTAGGTCATACAAACTACTGTTTCCTGGGTTCAGGACTGACAGTGGGATTTTATTTTGCTTTTGAACTGACTACAGGACCTGTCAATCAGAGTGACTAAGGCACTTTTAAGCAGTTGTAACCAGGTTAGCGCTGGTTTGCGCGGAGCTCACGCATGCGCACTGGCGTTTAGCTCCGTGCACACCCGCTTACAACTGCTTAACAGTGCTTACTCTGGCGCACACCCGCGCTATTTTCTTTGAAAGAAATGAAAATGGGGAGACAGGAAAGTGGTGAAAAAGGGGTCACAAAGAGGGTAAGACAGTAGGGAAACAAGCTTGGGATTTGAACCCATACATCACAAGATGGATTGCAAACTGGCTAAAGGACAGAACCCACAGGGTTAGAGTTGCTGGCGCCATGTCAGACTCCAAGCCAGTCACAAGTGGTGTCTCACAGGGCTCAGTCCTTGGCCCCCTGTTGTTCGGCATCTACTTCTCAGAAGTACAGGCAAACATAGGAGGACTATGGCTGACAAAGTTTGCAGATGACTGCAAACTGGGCGCCATAGTGGAAAGTACATCGGACACAGATATCCTTCAGAGGGGTCTCACGGAAACTGATAACTGGTGCCAGAGCCATGGACTGAAGTTAAATGCCAAAAAATGTATAGTCATACCCTTCGGGAAAAACAAGGTAACCCCAAGCTACCATATAGGGGGCAATCCATTAAGCACAGAAGAGGTTATCAGGGATCTGGGGACCCAGGTTGACAGTGGCCTTTCTTTTGACACTCACATTGCTAAAGTGGTTAGAAAGACCTTCTACATTGCCAACCTGATCATGAAGGGATTCACATCCAGATCAAGTGAGGTCATTGTTCCCCTGTACTCTTCACTTATCAGACCAATGATCGAGTACAATGCCCCATTCGGGATGTATATCACCCGACACCTGCAGCAATTGGAGAGACCCCAAAAGTTCCTCACCAAAAGGATAAAGGGACTCCAAAATCTGTCATATGCTGCCAGACTGAAGAAACTCCAGCTCTATTCAGTCGCATACCGCCTGCTCAGAGGTGACCTGTGCCTGACATACAAGGCCATGTCCAACTCGGAATTAATGGACATGCTCCACCTCAAAAAATCAAAATCTACCAGATCCACTAGAGCAAGTGACTTAAACCTTAGCACGGATATAAATAGGACATGTTGGAGGGATCGATTTGTCACCCAGAGACTCCCTATGCTGAGGAATAAAATCCCAGTCCATGTGAGGCAGAGCACCTCGCTGGCTCTGTTCAAGAGAAATCTTGACCGGTGGATGGGAGATCGTGGGTTTACCCCGGGAATCATCTCTGTGTCACTGCTGGACAGAGGCACAACAAACTAATGGGTACAGTATTTTTTAACATAAGGGGTGGTGTAAGCCACAAAACTTTGGGCTAGGCTTATAAATGCCTTAGGGCAGATAGCCTAGTATAAACCTATGAACCTATGAACCTATGAACCTATGTAGGTAAGGCCCATAGCTGCCCATTTCTTCATCAGCAACAGCTGTGCATATGTATGTAATTTGGTGTGACATTTGAAACCTTCCACCCCTGAGAGAGGTGTCAGGACAACAATAATACTTGTTGTACAGCCAATTGTAATTGATAGTTTCCATGTCCAGCAGACATGTGTGCGGAATGGGCAGCTATGTATGGGGCGTAATTTTTTTGTGGGTACAGAGTGCCCTTTTTTTTTTTTTTTTTTTTCAGGTGAGAGTGGTATGTCAGGTGAAGGAAGTCAGTATAGCTGGGGAGGTAGGTTGGGTAGGTCAACAGACAAGACAAACAAGACGCATACAGGGACAGTGTATGACACATGTGGGGGGTTACACAATTGACGGGGATGGAGGTTTGGATATCCAGAGCCCATGAGCCACAGATGGCAACAGTGGAACTGATATCCCCACCCATAGGCAGTTGCCACTGTTCCTTCACTGCCCAGAATGGGGCTGTGCTGTGGGCTGTGTAGGCCGGGCAACAGGCATGCCCGTAAGTTGTGCCACCTGTGCCTCAAGCTGGCGTAGGGGATCAAGAACAGAGTCCCGTATCTCCCTACGCACCACAGTCCGGATGCTATGGAGGGTGAGTGGTGGTTTTCCTCCGGCCATGCTTGCAGAGGGGGGATGAGCCCCATCCCCTGCAGCGCTTCCACCCACAGGTGGCACATGGCCACTGGAGGAGGGTCCAGACTGGGCACTAGTGCCAGGTGCACTCGCCAGCTGAGGTGGGAGAGGTGGGTCCGCTGGAACCCGCCTTCCCTGTCGTCCTATGTTTTGCATTATGTCATGACAGTTTGGGTTAGTGACATATAATACCATTAACAATTAGTTGTAACAGCATGCATTAGTATTCCCATTAACCAAACACCCAGATATTCACACCATTGAACAGCGAGCATAACACATGCATAATTTGAACAGCAATACACAGTCCAACAACATGCAGGGTTGATTGATGGCAACAGGCCATCAGGTTTGGATGTATGAACAGGGCAGATGCATCAACGGACATGCAAATATATATGACCCAACATGACAAATGTCCAGGGGTGTTAATTGTGATTGCACATACCATTTTCATGTGGAATGGATTATATGTAGTTATAGGGTGGGTGAAGAAAATAATATTAACACCTTCGAATACCAATACATATGCTGTACATTTCTAATAGCTGCACATATATACACACTACTGTTCTAACTACAGTTTCCTATATGATAACTACTTCAACTTGGTGATAGGACTGTTACTGCAACATCAATATACATTTTATTGTTCTTCATACACATTCATATCTAACTTTGTTCAGCTACATCATCCTGCTACATTTGCTTTATATAGCTATAGACAGGTGTGGATGTTTGGTATATCAGACAATCATACTATCTGCATATTGCAGACTGAGAGCAACATATCCAGATTTTGGGATACACATTCCAGATACAGCAACACTTTGAACAGATTTCGCTGTTTGGTTTTGATTCTCACATGCATTTCATTCTGTCTTGACTGCAGTATACTTTATTCAGGGGTTATTACTACTGTATTGCTGGATTGGGTTATATGTGGTTATAGGGTGTGGTGAAGAAAATAATATTAACACCTTCGAATACCAATACATATGCTGTACATTTCTAATAGCTGCACATATATACACACTACTGTTCTAACTACAATTTCCTATATGATAACTACTTCAACTTGGTGATAGGACTGTTACTGCAACATCAATATACATTTTATTGTTCTTCATACACATTCATATCTAGCTTTGTTCAGCTACATCATCCTGCTACATTTGCTTTATATAGCTATAGACAAGTGTGGATGTTTGGTATATCAGACAATCATCCTATCTGCATATTGCAGACTGAGAGCAACATATCCAGATTTTGGGATACACATTCCAGATGCAGCAACACCTTGAACATATTTCGCTGTTTGGTTTTGATTCTCACATGCATTTCATTCTGTACTGACTGCACTATACTTTATTCAGGGGTTATTACTACTGTATTGCTGGATTCATGACACTTTCTCACACTCTCTCACTTGTTTTCATTTTACTATTCAGGATGGTACTTACTTCTAGGCTTTATTGACATGTTTTACCTGTAGTTATTACAATCCTTTCCAGCAGTCTCACTTCTGTCATGTTTCAGTATTTCAACAGGGATATATTTCACACATGTGATTTCATCATCTTCTGCAGCTGTACTTTTCAGCCTGCTGCAGGTTGTGTACTATTTTCTTACAGGTGAGGCATCTTTATTTCAGAATTTATGTCAGACATTTTCATTTTTCTGTTTGGATTACAGACTGCAACACACTTTTGTAATCAAGCAATACTTGCAAACACTTTTACACTGTTACTTGCACATTTTATTACTTAGTGACTACACTGCACTCTTTTGCTAACTGTCATACTTTTATATTTCTTTACAGTTACTGGGAGTGGATTACTGACCTGCCTGGTGGCGCAACCGCACCAGCCTATCGCCATAGGCTCTGCGGTTCACAGAACGGACACCTGCAGCTGTAATATAAATGAAGTAATATTGGAATACACATCTCCATAATATCAGCTAGTTTAATTTCTTACATACATAATTAAATGTAACTTACTCAGTAGTGGGGCACTGGGCATTTGCTGGGCCTCCTGGATCCAAAGGTTCAATTGGTCCTGCTTGCGTCTCTTCAGGTCCGCATGGTGGTGACGGACCTGCTCACCAGTCCTTGGAATCCCTGTGGCACTGGTGAGATCATGAGACAACCGGTCCCATGCCTCAGCCCTATATGCTCGCCACAGGACCTGGCCCTGTATGAGTTGGGCCTCATGATTGTGGACTAGGAGCCAGACCATGTACCTGGACTCCTCAATGCCCCACCTCTGTGCTCGAAAGCAACTACCCTCACCTACTCCTGTCATTCTGGCTGCAAGTCAGTTCTACAGTCGTTTATGCTGTGTATTCCCGCCTATGGGGCTTATATAGGCCGTTTTTCCCGCACATATCTGTGATTGGCCATTTTGGAATTGTATCAACACCACTGAACCTGCATTGTCATGCTCCAGTTTGTATGCATTCCTATATATTTGCTATTATTGCATTTACAGGTACTGCTGTCATGGCTTAGTGGTTCAGTACCTTGACTATGGTATATAGTATCCTGGGTTCGAACCTGGCCACTACTTTTTATTTTTTATGACTGTCTAGACAAGCTGAGGGGTGTGTCTGTGTAAAGGCAGTTTTGATACAGCTTGCTCAACGTTGCCCGTTGGTTAGCTTGTTTGCATGGTGCACAGCTCCGCGCAAATGGGGTACGCTGGTTTAAGCCTCATTTGGCTATCAGCACACATATTACGCTCAGCTCAGCTAGGGGCACATAGTTTCAGCGTATTAAACCACTGCTCAGCTACGGGCACTCATTTTGCACCAGTTAAACCACTGCTCACCTACGGGCAGATGCACTCACCCTGTTAAACTGTAGCTCAGCTATGGGCACATCTGGCATTTTTTATTGTTTTGTTACCTCACATTTCTTCAATATAAATGGGCTATTTCATTACATTTTACATAACATGTGATGTTATGTGTACATGTTTGTCAGGGACTTGTTTCTTGCTTATTTTGCTAAAAATAAAAATTGGTGTTGTGGGTGCTCGAACCATGACTGCCTGCTCTTCAGCCAACATCTCTACCGCTACACTTTTGCTTCTTGGCTTACTTTGCATATTTAGTTCTTATATGCTTTCCCACTGACTGCTGACTGTGGCTGCGCTACGGGCATGCCCGTGCAAACGAGCGCACTCACGGTTAAACATCTTTACAATTTAAAAAAAAATTATGAGATGTTCATTTGTACATTTTATGTTCGTAGTCTGTGGGGGCATGTGTTGTGTTGTGTTTATTCACATTTCCATGGACTCTGTCGTGGGTGTTTACTTTGGGCACTTTTACTCTTCTGGGGGCGTGTCCGCTTACAGGGCTCGGCCTACGGACATGCCCCCTACTGTCTTACACGGACCGTGTTAGCCTTAGGTGTGATTCAGCATGCTCTCATGAATATGCAGAGCATGCTGACATCACTCCGTTTAACTGCAGCCTCCGTGTAAGAGTTATAACTCTTACACGGAGGATTCGTGAATCCTGCCCAACGTTGTAATAATAAAATTTTGCAATATTTATGTCAGAATAAATAATGTTGGTCTCTATTCCTGAGCAAATGTATGTAAATAAAAGCAGACATGATATTATAGCATGTAATACTTGCACAAAATCACATTGTAACGGAGGGGAATTACATGACATATGAATGTCATTCACATGCTGAGAAGATATGACAGTTCACAAGAAGAGTACATACGTACATAATGGGATATCTGCTCAGTGTGCATTACAATCATACGACCTGTAGGAAAATAGAAATGGCTCAGTAGCCACAATCTCCTTTTCAAGAATCAAACCCATGCCATCAATGTCAGCACTGAACTGTATATTAACTGTGTATGTCATAGAAAGAGGCTTAATACATGTATGAGGAAGATCACCCTTGAAGGGAATTATGCACCTCAATATTATAATAGCTGTGCATCCCATATGTAGGAGTGTGGTGTTACAAATGTGAGAGCTAAGCCTGACATACATAATACCCTTGCATAAGACATCCCTGCCTGATGCAGTTATTGTGCCTACAGGTAACAGATGCAAACCCCACACCATTATACAATGTGCTCTGCAGAGCTGTATATTGTCAGCATCAACCACAGGAGGTGGCAATGGGTATTGTGACAAACTGACAAACAAATTAAATTAATGTGTGAATTAAGAATGGATACCTGATAATGAATGTCATAGCATGTCAGACTGATGGCAATCAAATGAGTATGCTCAGGTGGAAACAAATGTGATCAGTCCAACATCAATATTCTGTAGTCAAGGACAGTTTCTGTGAATGTCTATGCACATACCATCCAAGACTGGAGCACACAAGTGCACACCACAGTACTCAATGCATGTGTCAAGGTAGCACTCTCACCATCACATTGGCAGAACAAAGGTGTAATTTCAAGAAATCCAAAGCTGTGTTTAAATGTGTTTGTGTAACATCTCAAGAGATAGCACTGATATGATGTAATGGTTGTTGTGTGATGTCAGCACGTTCACACAAAATGAATCCCTATGCTAAAATCAAATATCAAAATGTACAGTGCCTGCAAATAACATGACAGCTATTAATCACATCTGCTACAGTGGAAATATTATCACAGCAGTTGAACTCCAACCATGTGAAGTCATTCAAGTCAGCCGCACTTTATCTGGCCATAAAGTTTATCTGCTAAAAGTTGATGGGGGAAACCTCTGCCACTCTATAAGTACAAAGCATAATGGGGGCATATTTTTCATGCAGAACAGTTAAGGACACAGATGCTTACAGTCACTCAGTGCTGGTTTGTAACACTTCTCTAAGCATTGAGAAAATCATCACCATAATGGGACCAATGGTATAAGTGCACTGACAATTGTAATATGTATGGTTATGTAAAAGCATCACATCATGTGCATGAATCAAGGAATATGTGTACCTGTAATTACTTAGAAAGAATCTTGCTGTAATTTAAACAATGTTGCTTGATGCTAAGTATACCCAAACACACCTGTAGCCCCCTGCTGTTGTCACTGTGAAGGTAGGACAACAATTTTGTCCAATGTGAATATAATCCTGTATTGGAACACTTGCATTACTTAGACAACAACTTACATTATATCATATTATGTCCTTAATCCTATGGAGGTATTTCACTACAAATGCAGCATCAGCCTTCAATACAGCCTTTCCAAAGGAAATGTAGAATTAACTCTTGAAATGGGAAAATCATCTACAGTTGAACATAGCACATACAAATGACATCCCTCTTAACAACATGTACATTGACTGTAAGCAGTGAAGTTGGGATTTTAACTATATATTTAACATCACAGGCAAATGAAGGTTTGCTGAACCACAATGACAACTATGGATTTGTTTGATGAATTTGACATTGCACATTTCAGTGGATGACATCACCATTGTGTATTACCTTCCTTTTTCTGCTAAAAAATGGTTGCACAGCACACTGTAGAGTTATACTTCATATAAGTATTTGCAGCCCGTTTGGCACAGTAGGAGGAAGAAATGCACAACCACAGATGACAGTCATGCCTGTATTTAAGTGTATTATATGCATAAGTGTATTATATGCACATGCCACAGGAGAAATATGAGTGCATGTGACCCATAATGCATCATTTTGAGGATGACATCAGCAGTGTCATGCTAAGGAGATGTGTGTGCAAAAATTACTTCTACAGATATGTGGAATTCACCCTCCAGCATCCATTTACATTCACACACACACACACACACACACACACACACACACACACACACACACACACACACACACACACACACACACACACAGGAGAGTCTCACTACTATAGTCAAACCCCCTTGACTTGACATAATTTACACACAAGTGTATTATATGCATGTGTCACAGGAGAGGTCTGAGTTTTGTGGTGTGAGAATGCATTATAGAAATGATGACGTCATCAGTGTGTTGCAGATAGAATTACTTTGTGAACAGACTGAAAAGGGGATATAGGATTGATCTCACCATGTGAATGTTTCTCATGAGTTGGAGTCAAATGAGCACACCTGATGAAATAACCCTCCAGTGATGCAATAGACCCACATCACACATACAGATTGATTACTGAGAGATGAGAACCCCTTACCTATTTAGTAAAACAACCTAGAAGGCATAGCACTTAATGCAAGCACCAATGTAGAAGTCTGTAGATGTCTGATTTCTACAGTGTGAGACTGTTCTTTATGGAAGATGGTATCAGCATTGTGTTGCAGAGAAGCTGATGTTAGGAGAAGGACGTGGCATTGATGTGGAAACACCATGCATTGCAAAATTAACATCAGACTACTATTTTAATAAGTTCAGCAGTAGCCAAGATCATATTTACACAACTCCATACACATACACAAAAACTGACTGCCATGAGAAAAGAACCCCATACCTATCTAGCTTTGAAATCTAGAGGACTTATACAATGTGAGAGTACACTTTATACACAATGACATCTATGTGGTTTAGCAGAAAAGATGATGTTGATAGAAAGTTCTGAAATTGATGTGGAGTCTCCCTGCAGTTTTGATGTGAAATCACTCTGTAGTTTAAAATTAACTCCAGGCTAATACAGTATTGTGGAAAGGAGTAGTTTAGGTCATATATTCACAGTGCCATTCATACACAAGTTGCCTCCTCTGAAAGTAAGACCCCCTACCTATCTAAAGCACCACTGCAGGTTTGACTTATACAGTGTGTGAGTGCACTTTATTTAGGGTGGCATTAGTGTGGTTTACCAGAGAAGATGATGGTGAGAGAAGGGTTTGAAATTGATATAGACTCACTCTGCATTTTAAAATTAACTCCAGGCTGCTAATGTATTGTGGACATAAATAGTTCAGATCATAAATACATGAGCTGATTGTCATGAGATCAGTGTCCCCAACCTATTTATCTGTGCAATCTAGAGAATACAGTATTTAACACAGGCACCATTGCAAAATAATGACTTATATAACATAATAGCGCACTTTATGCAGGATGACATCAGTATGGTTTAGCAGAGAAGATGATGTTGAGAAAAGCATCTGAAATGCATGTGGACTCACCCTGCAGTTTAAAATTAACTCTGGGCTACTACTGTATTGTGAACAGCAATCGTTTGGGTCAAATCTGCACATTGACATACACATGCACAAGTTGACTGTCAGGAGATTAAAGCCCCCTACCTATCTAACTAAGCAATCTAGAAGACACAGTAGATAACACAAGTACCACTGCAGAAATCTGACTTTACAGTCTGACAGTGCTTACATTCTATATCTTGAGGGCCACAATCTGCACTCCCATAGAAATAAAAGCCCTACCAGGAGAAAAGGGACAGGACATACATCTACTAGGGGGATGCTCTGCAGGTACCTGTGCAGAAATTCACACAGTCTGTGACATGTTGCACAATATCATTTTGAGGAAACAACTGCAACAGAGACAGAAAGGCCCAGTACCACACATTCCTGGACCACAGGCAGGGCCAGCACCTCCCGCACATATAGATGAAGAATTTGAAGGGGAACCTCCAGCTGCAGAGGTAGCCAGGAGATGTAGACATGTCCAATATGCCCTTACCCTGGCTAAGAGGTAAAGGACAGCACACGCATGCACCACCTAAGACTCAAAAATCAGTGCACATAGCTAGAAACTAAGAGGCCAATGATGGCACACACACTCACCATCAAAGGAAAACACATAACATCCTAAGCACATACAAATATTAAAAGTGATGACATCCAGTATCTACAAAATTTACCTATTCATGTAACATCTGGGTATGGGTAGCATTAGACAGAGAAAGCCCTAAAGCACATGACTTTTATCTGCAGTAATGTCAAGATAAGTGTGGAACTTGTAGTGGATGAACAAATATGTAAAAAGATAAACTGTCAGTCTGCACATCAGACATGCATGCAACCTTAAGTCAAACAGAAATGAAAAAAGCACAAAGCACAGTCATCATCATCATCAGCAGCAGCATCATTTTCACAGGGAGGGTGGTACAGTAAGAACTGTCATATATGCACTATAGCAGCATGAAATTTCAAAATTGCATACATCACAATTTTTCCCCATTGTATATTGAAATATATTCCAAATATGGCCATATAAGCAATTTGTGTAGAGGACAAATGCAACTTATGAAATAGTGCAGTGGTTTTTAGTACAATCTCCTATAAGTAACTATTAACAATGCTCTGCCTATATCCAATCAGAGTCCCCTCCTTCCACTTCCATAGCTATACCATTACCTTCCTATAGTGTAGATTCAGCCCTCTGAGCACTGTGAAGATGTAAATGAGGTGTGAAATCATTAGCATTCCTGAATACCAAAAAGAATTCATTTGATGTACTGGTTGTAAACATGGTGTAGTGAAGCTACACAATTGCATGCACATGCTCTAGGACTACAGGGGTGAATAATAACAATTGTTAGCTGCTAATAGCTTAGAACTGTTTCTGATTGCTTGGTCTATAACAACAAGCAATACTGATGTGACTGTTCTTTCTGAAGTGTTTGTATCATGCAGAGTAGATTTACAATAAAAAGGTTTAAGCACTTTGAAAGCTATGAGAACAATTTTAACAGCAGTGGCATCCTTGTAGTAAGAGAACACTGACTATCCTCAGATTAAAATCTGTCTGAAACACTGATCACAAATATTATGCATTGAAACAAAGATGCAAATAAATGACCGTGCATATATACATAAATATATACATACAAATACTTCATACATATATACACATAAATATTTCAAACACAGACGTTAATGCCCTTCTAGCTTGCCAATATACCAAAACACTTATTCCCATAATAAGTGTCCAGGCAGTTCTTAAAATATGTAACCTATACTTTCTTTAATGCAATTTGATAGTCTGTTCCATGAATCTGCTGCTCACTCAGACAACAAATTAGTACACTTCCCATTTCACCAGAATCTTCTACATAGTTTGTCTGATGATTATCTACAACGTTTTGATAACTCCAAACATTCCCAGTAGTAGTTTTCTCTAAATTCCCTATATAACTGAATAAGATCTCCTATCTATAAGAGACACTGTGCAAGTACAGATATTTTAGCCTTTCATAATAACTTTAATTTTCTCATCCATGGATGTCCTTGGTATATTTCCACTGTACTCTTTCCAGTTTACTCATGCTTGTTTTCTTATAAGATTTCCATATTGTTATTACATACTCAAATTTTGGTCTAATGTAACTAACAAACATTGACTTCATCATTTCTGATTTTCAAGACTTTATAAATCTTTTATATAGTCTACAGTTCTATAACTATTGTTAACAAATTGGTTGATATGATTAGAAAAACTCATAGCTGGATCTATCCATGTACCCAGGTCTAACGTTTCAATCACTGTGTGATATATTAAATATTCACCTTTCAGTTTACGTCTCCCAAATCTCATATGCTTAGTTTTTGATGTATTTACCAGCATATTTTTCTTGTGTGCACAAATGGTCAATTTAGTCAAGTTCTTTTGCAGACATACCTTTTCTGTAACACATGTAATTAGTTTATCCAGTTTCAGGTCATCTGCATATAGACTCTATAACACCTCAGATGAAAATGTTAGGTCTGAAAGATACAATGTAAACAAGTAAGGGCCTAGGACAGAGCCCTGTGGAACACCCTGACTGTAACCAAGAATTTCACCTGATACTTGCCATGTCTTATTTTAAGCCATGCTGCTATTCAGTTTATCAAAAGTATATCAATACCTAGTTTTTCTAATTTATTGATCAGTATTTTGTGTATGAACCTGACAAATGCTGACATTAAATCTATAAAAATTACATCTCAGCACAATTTTTCATTCATAGCTGTTATTATATTGTTATAGAACATCATGTTACAGGCAGTAATAGAGCTATTTTCAAAATATGCATGCTGACATATGGTATCAAGTCCCAAGCAATCCAGTTCTGACAATAATTTAGCCAGTATTACCTTCTCCATTATTTTTCCACAACATGAAGGTAGACTTAAGGGTCTGCATGGCTTTACATTTGTCTTACTCCCCTTTCCCTTAAAGACAGGTTTAATAAGTGCATGTCTCCAATCTTTGTTTTTCAAATATCTTTACTAAATTTACACATATGACAAAGACAATTTTACATTTATATAAATGAAAATATACAAAATTATATCACTTTAGTTACAAACAGTTTACATGACATACACAATTGAAACAACTACAGTTGTAAACATTACACATCACTTATAAACCATCCACCATTATATAGCTCATTCAAATCCTGCCACTTAAATCTAATTCCTGCTCTGCATATATTGTTCTCACAATTCCCATTTTTTCTATGTAGTCTGCTCCTTCCCTTTTCTAACAATTCCAATTCCATTTGTTTTATCTCTGTTACTATATTTACTACTTCTAGTATAGTTGGTCTAGACTTTGATTTCCATTTTCTAGTAATTGCATTTTTGGCAGCCACCATAATTAGATTCAGCAAGGCTTTACTATGTCTAGGCAATTCTGATTCTATAGCATAACTCAAAAAAATAATTTCCCCAGTCAGTCCAGTCTGCTCACCCAGCATCTCCAACAGAGCAGGCTGCAAGGAATCCCAAAAGTCTGCCAGCTCATCACACTTACAAAAATATGTTCCTAGCTACCTCTTTCTTGCCCATCATACCACCAAAATTTGCTATCCACCTGAGGAAAAATTCCTTGGAGTCTACTTGGGGTATAAAAATACCTATGCAAACACTTCCAGGCAATGTTCCTAAATCTTCTAGACTTTGTTGCATATTTGGGAGATATACATATATCTCCCCATTTTCTCTTTGTGAATTGCTTATCTAATCTATCTTCTCAATCCTTTCTAAGCTCCTCTGATTGATTCTTATAATTACCATGCAATATTTTATACGCCTTACTAATTATTCCTTTTTAATATCAGCTTCTGTTCTAGATTCTATTAAAAAATCTGCCAGTGCTTGTCTTTCATTTAGGGGCTTCCTCTTTCTTGCTCTTTGAATATACTCTGACATCAATCCTTGATAGGGAAGGCAATTTCTAACCTGTAGTCCAAATACATTATTGGCCTCTTCCCATTCTATTACCTTTCCCTTTCTAGTTATTTGCTCCCAATACCTTGGTTCCTTTTCCAGTTTTCTCCAATCAATTCCAGACCCCTCTTGCCTACTATCTGTATCTCTGACCATAGTCGACCCTATCAGCAAAATCCCTTTTCTCCATTCTTATGCTGGTTTGGTTCATAGAACGCATGTCTCCAATCCTGAGGATTCTCCCCATATTTATATGGCCTAGTGAATAATAGATATAATGGTACTGCAAGTTCTTGCTGAAGTGTTCTCAGATCATTATTACTAATTCCACCTCCTCCCTGTACATTCTTTGGTCCAGTTTGTGCAGTTCCTTTTTTTAACATAATCTAATTTGATTCCAGTAGCTGAGGTTAACTGGATGTCACCAGGACAACTTATCACCCACTTTGTGGAGCCAGACTATTTTGCATAAGATTTCGTAAATATATTTATAATCTGTTGTGTCTTTGAATAAATTTTAGCATCTGCACACAGTTTATCAATTTGTATGTCTTTACTTCTTCCACATCTTATGTATCTATAACAAGGTTTTCTATTAGGGTCAATATCTTTATATAAATTTTCTTCAAAATATTCTTGATCTTGTCTCAAACTATGATAAATTTGTTTGGCTGGGTTTTTTATTTCAGTTTTCAAAGTTGTAGCTCAACCTCACTTCCATTTCTTATATATTTTTGCATCTCACCTTGATAAGGTATCTTGTCTGTAAGTAAATATATCCCTCTGATGTTGTATGCTTAGATCCTGATGTAAAACATTTTTTTTTAATTTTTGCACTCAAACAATTTCTCTTTCAAAACTTTCACATTCCATCTGCTGTTTTTCCACTGAACACTTCACTCCAGTTAGTTTTACATAGTGACTGTTTTGCTTCCAAATAATCTGTAATTAACCTTCTGTGAATTGGTTTAGATTTAATTTTGGCAGAATTATCTAGCAACAAATTAACCTTTATAACCTCATGATCACTGCACATCAACATTGGTAAAACTTGACTTGAAGTAACAGTAATTTCTTTAGGAACACAAACAATGTCTAGCATATGCCATTCCCTGGTAGTATTTTATTTTACAACTGTTGGTCCTGAATATACGTTGTAAATAATTTCCTTACTTATGCTATCTAATCAATATTATTCCAGTCTGTTTCTGGTAAATTTAAGTCCACAGCTAATCTTATTATTTCCTCCTGTGTCTCATGCAAGAAATGTATGAATTGCTCTAGGTCATCTGCACTTGACTTTGGTGGTCTATACACTCCAAAAATTGTTATATGTTCCAGGGTTGTCTTTATTGTCACAGGGCTCATAAGTATCTGTAATCCCTATCATAATGCATCCACCTGATTTTTTGTTAGAATGTCTTTTACAGTAAATGTATTTATACCCTTTAAGAACTGCCTTCCAGTCATTATTCTTTAACCATAACAAACAATAACAACATCAGTCTTGTGTGAACATAGCAAATTATCCAATAAAAAAAATATCATTAATGCTCCTAACATTAACAAACATCAGAAATGCATCAAATGTTGCTATCTGTGAACTGCTACATTTTCGACCTGGCAAAAATCCTGCCTAGTGTTTGTCAAATATTGCAAAATATCAGCTGCAAAAATTCTCTTCCCAGATCTTGACAAATGCACTCCATTCAGTCTGAACACCTGTACCCAAAACTAGGCTTGGATGATCTACACATTTCAATTTTTTAAAACAGGACATTTTTTCCAAGTTGGTATTTACCCAAAAAATCTTTTCATTCATGGTGACATGACCTTTCTTTCTATAGGTGATTTGTGGAAAACACTTCTTAACTCCAGTACAAGCTATACTATCTAAGAGGGCTGTAAGTTCCCTACTAACAGAGACTCCTTGTGGATGACATCATTTGTACTGACATGAGTAAAAACAGATCCATACTTCCTTACATTAAGGCACTCCAAGGCGTGTCTCACATCTATTTTTGCTCTTAGCAAGAATAACACTTTTTTGGTGTTCATTATCTTCTCTACAAATATAAGTATCAGTTCCTCTAATAATTGAATCTCCAATTGCAGTAATATCTTTTCTGACCAGATCTGAAGAATCTTCAAGTTCTACTACAGTAATATATGCTCTATCAATTGTTAAAAAGGAATGATCTTCATAACATTAGTCTTATTAATCCCACTGTTTTCATTGCATATTCAATGTACAAGCATACAATTCTCATCCAGCTGGCTTTGTACATCCACAGCTTGAACCATGTAGTCACCATCAACATCTATCTTTCTCTTCTTTTTAATGTTCTTCAATCTGTCCATGTTAAATTTTTGATTTCTTCCTTCTTTTTTACCTTATCTTTCAGAAAAATTATGCCTTTTTCTGTAGACTGAAGGTTTTCTGATAGAAAAATGTTATCATTCCCTGTAATCTGTGTGTTACATAACAAAGCAGTACCCTTTTTAGTATGTATTCTCTTTACTTTACAGACAATCAGTTTCTGTTTCTTCTTTGTTTGTTGTGAACTTTTTAATTTTTCTTAATTTTTTGTTTCCTTCGAAACACTCCAAAGCCTCAGATTGCTCTTTGCCTGGCATTATCTCACTAGTCCAGTCATTAATATATGTAACAACAGTTCTCCAAGCCATGCCAATTGCACAAGTGCAATCGGCATCAGCAAGTCTAGATTTACTTCTAATAATGGTAAGCAAACCATCCAACTTTTGACATGAGGAGCAAAGATCACCAGTGTGATCAGGTGTTATATTTAAATATGCATAGGATTTATTATACTGCATTTTTGTTTTAGCAAATCATTAATTGCAAAATCATTTAAGGAATCCATATTCAGCTGCAAACGAAATATTATGAATGAAAAGACTAATCAGAATCAGTAATGATGGACTTCAAAAAGAACTTAAATCAAGTTCTATGACAAAAATCACACACAAGCAATATACAACTAAATGCTAAGGAAAGTACACTAAATTTGTTTTCACCATACAAGTTCTGAAAGTAAGACAGAGGCTATAATTCCTTTACACTTTATCTCACAGTTGCACTTCTTTTTAATAGTAAAGATCAGTAAATCACAAACCAAGATAGGATTGTTTAGATAAGCTCTGGATTGTCCTGTCTGCAATCTGTGTGACTTTATAACTAACTAGGCCCCTTGGGATGGCTAGAGCTTGCCTGTCTAAAATATATTTCTAACAACCAACAGTGAAAATTAAAGGTAAAACAGCAAAACCTAAATCAAAGTAAATCTTCTTATCTACAAGCTATCCCTTACTTCCTATAAACAGTTTAAAAATAGTGATAAAAAATAACATATAAATTCAAATATAACCTCTCTTACCAGTAAGTCAACTCCACAGTAAATCACACACCAAGTTAGGATTTTATAGATAAACTCTGGCTGGCCATGACACTGAATTTCTATAGTTAAGCTAAGACTAGGGGAAGCTGTTCAGAAAATAAAGAGAAGAAATAGCTGGTAGTGTTGTCAGCCTGACATTACAATGTTGAGGACCTTTATCACTGTATAGTATTTGTCAGTATGACATTTCTGTAGACATGCTCAAGCAAATGAGAAAGTACCATTTTCTATTACTGTGTTAGTGGCTAAGAGGGATCAGAAACACAACTGGTGTGTGTTGTTATTGCACCGAGTTGAGGGTTCAATTCCAGATAGGATGGTGTCTGACAGAGTTAACAAATATTTCTTGAGCATATGATGATGTTGTACCATGCACAGATCAAGGAAACTTCACAATCCTGCCCTTTGTATTTATTACACCCTCATCACCACTGAGCAGTTGTTTAATGTCCTCTCAAAGGCAAAAAATACAGTTTCCATGGGACCTGACAACATCCTTGGCTGTATCCCAAATGAATTCAGGCACAAGCTCTCAGCTCCATTAGGCACCCTATTCAACCAAAGCCTGATCACCATCTTCATCCCAGCCAAATGGAGGATAGCCAATGTCCTCTCTCTACACAAAGGTGGAGTATCCACTTACCCAGGCAATTATATGCCCATGAGCCTAGCTAGCCTGATCTGCAAAGCGATGGAACACATTATCGTGGACCTTATAAAGAAGGACATTGGCAACCTTCAAAACTTGACCCCACACAGTCTGGTTTTGACAAAGGGAAATCATGCCTGTTAAACTTGGTCGACTTCTTCAAAATAGTCACCAAATCCATGGATGAGGGGAAGATGGTGCACACCTCCTACCTTGACCTAGCTAAGCCTTCGACACTATTACCCACTCAGGCATAATAGATATACTCTCCCAGCTAGGCATCAACCTGTATGTTACCAGATGGGTAGCTAACTGGCTGACTGATAGAACCCCCTTAGTCAAAATAGGGGAAGCCACCTCTAGTAGTAGACCCATAACAAGTGGTGTACCCCAAGGATCGGTCTTGGGGCCTCTACTGTTAGGGATATACTTTTCTGAGGTACAAGCCAAAACCAGTGGTCTGTGAGTGACCAAGTTTGCAGATGAGTGCAAGCTAAGCTCTGTCTTAAATTCCCCTAGTGATGTGAACATCCTGAAAAAGGGCCTTACCCAAACTCATAACTGGTGCCAGAAGCGTGGCTTCAAACTGAATGGCAAGAAATGCATCATGATCCCCTTTGGGGAAAATAAATTCCCCACTAATTATCACATTAATAACAATGTACTAAGCATGTAATCAGTCATGCGGGACTTGGGCACCCAGGTTGACAGTAACATGACTTTTGACCACCATGTTGCCTCCACTGTACAGAAGGCTTTCTACATGGCCCACCTCATAAGTAAGGGTATTTCATCCAGGAACAAGGAGGTCATAACATCCCTGTACTCCTCCCTTATCAGACCCATTATTGAGTACAATGCCCCCTTCGGCATGTACCTTGCCAAGCACATGCAGCAGCTGGAGCTACCACAGAGGTTCCTGACCAGGAAAATCCAGGGTCTCAAATACCTATCCTATACAGATAGGCTAAAAGCCCTGTCCATCTACTTAGTCTCATACAGACTGCTAAGAGGTGACCTGTGTCTGGCATACAAGGCCATCTCAGACCCAGCCTTGATGGTGTTGCTGCATATCCGTAGGTCAAACACCACTCCTGCAAACTGCATGCAAGGCCTCAACTTGGTCTGTGACATTAATAGAACTTCTTGTTGGGATAGATTTGTGCCACAAAGACTCCCCATCTATGAAATAGACTCCCTCTACATGTCAAGCAGAGTACCTTTCTAGCCCTCTTTAAGAGGAACCTAGACGATTGGATGGGAAATAGAAAATATACCCCTGGGATCCCACCTGTTTCCCTGCTGGACAGGGGAAACAGGTGCTGGCATTATGGGAACATGGGAAAAATTCTTAGCTAGGCTTATAATGGCCAACGGGCCAATAACCTAGTATCATCATATGAACCTATGAACCTATTACCCTACATGTGTTACTACTGACAATTTTCTTTTTTTTTTTTGTGCTCTTTATTTGCACAGGTTTTGGCAGAGCTCATTGTTGACTGGCAGCATTGCAAGCCAGTGAATGAAATTCCACTATCCAAGGTACAAATGAGAACTATAACTGTTCTTGCCATCGGTATTGCATTACACATTTCAATAGGTAAACTTTACTACCACTCTCTGAACAGCCAAAAGATGAAATTGTTGTGTGGAATATAAATTATTAAATATGTTCATCTGCCTGTATAATGCCACCACTGCTTAGCAGATTACAAACAGGGATCACAGTTGAAAGAAAATGAATTATTTCATTACTATAATCTTCATTACTGCAAACAGTTTTGCTACTTCTGCATGGTACTACTAATTAGTGAGTGATGTGCACTTGCTCTGTACCTGTTACTGTGGCAGAAGCTGTAACTGCAGTGACTTTGGCCCCTTAACACACTTTTTCTGCAGTTCAAATCCATACAGTGTGAAAGGACTGTGTAAATTATTACTCCAGATGTAGTAATCACCCTCATCATAACTTTGTATGTTTTTTATTACTGTTTCTTGCCTTGTGCAGTTTTTTTGCTGCTGAGCAGCACACAATCAAGCTTACCTGCTTAAGGAAAGCAGGGAATAATTTATTTTGGTAGCCTTCCTGTAGCACAAACAGCCTTAGCAGTGATGCACTGCTGTCAGCACTCTGGACATTGCTTAGTAGAGGTAGCCCACCTGTTTACCTATCTTTTTTCTGTGCTACAAGGTATAAGTGCACTGATAAGCAATATCACACAGGTGATCCATGGTTCAAATCCCAATTCACACTCTTTTTGTTTTTTTAAATAGGGTGCCAGATTGCAGCTTCTTATAACACTTTGATTAGGAAGGAAATACTCCATACAAATGACTATTATAATTATTTATATTGTAAGAAATGTATCATTAATGCTTTGATAGATACATTTTTCTAAGTAGCATATCTCGTATATGATTTACTTACAAATCACAGTTGAATGTGTTTGTAATTGTTTAAGCAGGACAATTATGATAATGAATTAAAAATGCACTTGCATATCTATGATGGGAAAAATACTTAAGTGAAAATTATCTTCTCTGTGCACCTAGCCCAACTCTTTGTTTAGGACAGCATGTGTAGTAAAGTATGTATGTATAAACCAAGCAGTAACTTCCCCAATAAGGGTGTGAAGTTCACTCTTTGAAATATGTTATGCACCTAGTTCACTAATAAAATTCAAACTTTAAAATACGTGATACTAAATAATAAAATAATAGGTAGTCCACAGTTGAGTTAAAAAAAATGGAATATGCTTTACTGAAATGCACAAACAAGTGATCTTAGCTGAGTATAATGAAAAACATTAAAGACATTCATTAATTTATATATAATCAGGTTATTTGGAGCAAGGGAGTGGTTACAGAGGGTGGTTCTGTTTAAAAGCATTAAACTCATTCCTTTAACCAATTCCCTCTTCCCCCTTAACACCACAGTGCAAACTGAGACTGTGCTACCTTAGAACTGAAACTTAAAAGCTAGAGACAAATTAAAATATATAAAATAAGAACAGCTTATTAAGGCTAACCGATTAATCCAAACTTTATTACTTAAGAAACCAACTCACTAACAAAATGACTTAATTAATTAAACTAACAAAAAGATCTACCGCTAAACATATATCAGATTAAATATTAGTAACTTTAAACTGAAACACTTTTAACAAAGATCGCTTTTATACCAAAAAAATACTCCATCAGCTTTGTCTGTAAAAAACATGTTATAATATTAATGAACATGTGTAGAAATCTACAGGTGAACACCTAAGCAGGCTGAAAACCATAGGTATAATTGCTAAAGTGGAAATACGGTGAAAAATGTTAGAAATGAATAGTGGAAATGTTAGAAATAAAGCATTAAAGCCCTGGGGATCTGTTTAAGTGTGGCATCTAAGAAAGAACTTAGTTTAAATGAGTAAACGTATCAGAAAACAGTACTAATGACAGTTATTTTCATTGTAAAATATTTACAATGCTTGATATTTGTTTATAACAATAGTAGCATATATAATATTAGCATGTAATGTCAGCATTAATCAGCCCCATATCAGACTTTTACTAGTCTTTTAAACAGTCAGACAGTTTTCTAAATTCTAGTATGCTTTTATGGAGCAATCTTTCTGAAACACGAGCTAAGTGCAAGAATAATGTACTGGCTCAGCACCTGCAGCTTCCCAAAAGACACACTGGCTTTAAATTTCAAGTTATTGATTGTGTGGACCTTTTGGACCAGGAAGGAGACAGCCGTAATCTTTTAGAAAAACAAGAACTACCGTGACAGCTAAAACTGAACACTTTTAGAAAATCAGAACTTAATTATTATAGCTCCATAAAAAGCATACAAGAACTCAGAAAACTGCCCCACTGTTTAAAGTATTAAAAGTCTGATATGGGACTGATTAATGCTGACATTACATGCTAATATTATACAAACAAATATCAAACATTGTAAATATTTTACAATGAAAATAACTGCCATTGGAACTGTTTTCTGATACTTTTACTTTTCATCATGCCAGATCTGAATGCCATGTCTCACAGATTTGTTGTTGTTTGAAAAATGCCTTCCCCACTGCTTAAAAGTCCCTCTTTATGCTTACCATCATGCAAATGCAGTTGGCATGGTTATGCATGCTTGTGCACAAACCATTAAATGCAAGAATAAAATATGGTGGCAATTCATCCTGAGAGTTGCTGCTTGAGTTCTGCAGACATGGTTGGTGTGTGAGATGATGGTGCTAATTCACACCACAGAGGTGGGGTATGGAGGAGTCCAGAATTTTTTGGCACTCCTCAAAAAGCCCTACAGCTGTAAGCTAATGCAGGGGAACTATACTAGTTCTCAGTATAAGACTAAGAGTTAGAATAGAGCAGCCAAGGCTGTCTCCAGTGCAACTTGCATCCCATGCACTGGAAAGAATTGCCATCACCACTATAGTGACTTGAAATGGCACAAAAAGGAACTCCTTAGCTGATGGAAGAATGAGTTTAGGACTGCAGACATCCTACAGTTGTGTAAGTATACTGACCTATCTGTATTAAATGATTTAGGATGCAGTAGGATGCCGCAGTGGTACAGCGGTAGCATTGTTACCTCACAGCAAGAGGTTCTCCCGTTCGATTCTCGGCATGGCTTGGGAGTGCCTTCTGTGTGGAGTCTGCATGTCCTCCCCGTGGTTGGGTAGCATTTGAAAGACATGTGTGTGTAAATGGGCGTGCCTTTGTTGAAGGTTGGAGCGGCGAGCTGGCACTTCGCATTTCGTAAAAATCTACTGCCAGTCATTAGCGGACTGGAGTTCTGCTGTGGTGACCCCTTACCGGGAAAAAGCCGAAAGACAAACAACAACCCAGGAAAGACTGTTATTCAATATTCCTTCATGTATCTTCTTGTCTTCTTCTGTTTTGCACAGCAACATAAGACATTGCAGTGAACTGTGAGGCACACCAAGAGAGGTTAACTCACCTCAGAGAGGCATGACGTATGCATCAGGTCTTAATTTAAGCCTAATAAGTATTATAATTGTATGCAGTGCAGCAATACTGTAATAAATAGTGGTATTTATATCAGAGCAGTGTAATTGATTAATGGTACAATAGAGTAAGACCATCCCATCTTACCTGGATGTGGCATAGGTCTATAGAATGGAAGATCATAAGTGTTCATTGTCTGAAGTTATATAGTCATGTGACATGCCATGGATCTATTCTCTCTTTCTTTTTTGTCTCACCCACACCTCTTCTCTCTCTCTCTCTCTCTCTCTCTCTTTTGTGTAGGGGGAATATTTTCTATATCTAAAAAGGTTCTGTTGTCATATTTTTCTGCTTAAAAAGCATAACATGCAGCACAGAGAGGTAGACCTACCACTGTGCATCAGCCAGCCATCCCTATACAGGTTGCAGCACCAACACTCACCACTACAAGGTCCCAAGTTGTTAGCACTGCCTCCTCAACCCTGTCCCCTGCCCATCCTGCTCCATCCACATCAGGTAGCTCTGCCCCTGCAGCTGAGGAACTGGTGTCCTCTGGGAGTAGTATTAGTGGAGGTGGTGATTTTGTCACCAACCAAGATATGACAGGGCTGGTGGAATGTATGAGGGAAAGGGGCCTCAGTGGCCAAATCTACTGTGTCAGTAAGGTGCTCCATCATATTGCCAAAATGATGCCACATCAAGAAATGATGCAAGAAACTGAGACAGGAGACAGTGATGACAGTTCTGAGGATGAGGACTAGATTTTTGCTGTTCTCAGGCTTGACATGGCTATGTCTCCAATGTTCCCTACCTATCCCTAATCATGGTATCATCCAACATTTTGCATCTATCACCATCCTTGTCTGTATAGTTTGTCCTGTCTGTCTGCACCTGCTTTCTCACCTAACATTCCTACTCAACCCTGACTTTCCTAAGCACTTTCCCCAAAATTCCTCTCTCTTTGAAAGAAAAAAGTGTAAACAATTGATACCTGTCCCACAAAAAATTAGTGACCCATACCTAGCTGTCTACTTCAACTATGTGTCTTCCTGACACACTTGAATTGGTACAATTGGATATACAACATTATTCTGTTGCTGTCACCTACCCTCGGTGTGGTGCCAGTCCAAAATCAGCAAATTCTGGCTACACATATATATTTATGTTGTGAAGAAGTGGATAGCTATGGTTTTCTCCTACTACCTTCTTGCAAATTCCTCAGTTCTTTCCCCTGAGTCCTCCCCTTTGGTTGTCCCCATTTCATTACTTTCCTATCAACCCCATTTTCAAATATTAAGCCTGTCAAAAAATAGAATCATGCACAATGCACATAAGAAAGTCTTCATTTTTTGTCCTCAGCCTTTCCATAGAGTTTGGCATCACACACAAATGCCAAGTGACAGTGAATGGCTGTTCTTGTCCTATGGCCAGACATTGTCAGTTGTTGCCATCACCCAGAGTAGTCTGATTATTCTCATGGAAAGGTGTTTAAACAGGTTGCACTACTGGAATACAAAGTAAAGGCAGAATAAAGGTAAGATTTGACAACAGTTACTCAAACAATTCTTTGACTACTGGATGTAACAAAGGACAGATTATTAAACTACCATTAGTCTAGCCACATTAGCACCATTTTGCTTGTCCTACAGCTCATTCACCCCCACAGCCATCACTTACTGATACAGATCCTGAGTGGTTAATACTGAGGACACACCATTAAAATGTATGTTAATGACCCATAACACCACCCTTTTGTATGTGTCTCTATATCTGTGTCCATCTTCACCCCTTTTACCTCACTTCTTTGCACTGTTGACTATTCATTAGGCTGATGGATGTACATGTAATGCTATGCCATTGTCTGTCTGCCATTGGTTTGCTGCATCTTCCATTGGCTACATAGGGTATCACTTTCTCTTCAAAGGTGTGACTTTAACATGTGTTAAGTAAGATTTCCTTGATAGGATCTAGAGATAATTGTCAAGTCTATAGGCATAATTCTTCTTCTTGACAATGATTCATATTTAGCATTAGGTGAAACTCTTACTGCCTGTTTTTTAAGTGTTTTTTTTCTGTGAATGAGTTGCCTATATATCTCTCTAAGACAATTCTGTTTTATCAGTTGCAGTGCTCAGCATGTATGTGCTGTGTGGCAATGTGCAACTGTAAGATGTTATGATAAATGGCACTTCAGGTGTTATTCCACAATGTGGTGAGTGTTTGCCTTACACCTCATTGTACACCCAGTTAACTTGTGATTTATCTTGAAGAAGGTCTATGTGTAGTAGATATTAAAGATTATTTCAGTAGCTATTACATATACAATTTTTGCCAGGAAACATGTATAATATGCATTCCTAGGTTTTCTGAAAGTCATGATAAAACAATATAACAATCACATTCTGACACTATTTGTAAAATCATCTGCATACTGGAGGCAAACCCTCCCTTTTCATTTAACTGAGTGAGAGTTTAAATCTTGTGCCACAGACAAAGCTAGGATGAGAGTGAAATTTTCTCCACTAAACACTGCCCAGAGTCCTGTCAGCTGTGTATCGCTACTAAGCCTATTTGCACTTTAGAAGGCAAACCAAAGTCTTGCACTTTTTTCCTTCTGCAGAGAACACTTGTTGTTCACAGCATAAAATCATGCAAATGGAGAAGGCAATCATAATACTTCACTGTTTGCATTGAGCTTTGGAGGTAACATGGACAGGTATAGTACAACATGTGGAGCAACACTGAATTCCAATAAACACTGGTACTTCACAGTCCCATTTCAACATATCAAAGTATAATCATGCATGTGGTAACATCTGCCCAAATATGCTTCTCAGCATTGCACTTTACGTAGAGATTTGGAAAAAAAAATATTATTTCTGTATTATATTATTTCATTTCATGGAAATTGTTTAATGTACTCATCAAATGCAGTGGTCTGTGTGCTTAACTGAATACTTAATTCTGGACAGTTGAATCTGCAGCACAGCACTGACTCATACAAATGATATACAGCCACATACAGCCTTGACACATTAACATCATCATTTTTTTATCCCTCCTGAACTGAAAAATTAACTATTGTTTGGTATTGACAGCCCGCATTGCCCATGCATAAACACATATCATTGCTAAAATCAGTACCATTCATTAAGGTTTACATGCCATCACATTAAACTAATGATCCATGAATGATTCTTTCTACATCCTGTGTTTCACACAACTGTGTATGTGTCTCATATACACAAGACAGATAGGCACATATCACTCTTAGTTTATCAGTATAAATTAATGACAGCATAGCTGACATAAGTCAGCAGTATATATGTATATATTATTGAGCATGACACTGAACTTACTCTAGCATATCAACAAATATGGATTTGCAAAAACCTTCAACAGTACAATATTGTCTCTGAAACAGAATGAGATGCTAATTCTATCTACAATGCACTGTCAGACTGTGAAGTCAGATTCCTCAGTGGCACTTGCATTAAATACTGTGTCGTGTAGTTGTATAGATAGATAGGCAGGAGGTTCTAACCTCATGGCAGTCAATTTATGTGTGTGTAGGTCAGTATGCAAATGCAGGTGTAACTACTGCTGTACACAATACAGTAGCAGCCTGGAGTTAATTTTAAACCCCAGGGTGAGTCCACATCAATTTCAGACCATTTTACACAACATCATCTTCAATGCTAAACCACACTGCTGTCATCTTCTGTAAAGTGTACTCTTGTAGTGTAAAACTTTGACTACTGTGGTGGTGCTTGCTTTAAGTACTGTGCCCTGTACATTGTATAACTAGATAGTGATGGTGTTCTTATCTCATGGTAGGCAACTTGTGTGTATGGTGTTGTGCAGATATGACCTTGACTATTGCTGTCCACAATACAGTAGTAGTCTGGACATAATTTTAAACTGCAGGCGAGTTTACATCAATTTCAGACTCTTCTTGCAACATCATAATCTCTCCTAAACTACACTTATGTAATTTTATATAAAGTGCACGCTCACATTATGTAAGTCAGACATCTATGATGGTGCTTGTATTAAGTACTACACCCTTGAGAATGCATATACTGAGGGTTCTAATGTCGTGGCCATCAAGTTGAGTTGTATGAAATTATATACATCTGACCTTAACAACTGCTGGCCTTTTTAAAACAGTAGCCTGGCATTAATTTTATACTTCATGGTGTGTCCACATCAGTGTTAGACCCCTCTCCCGATATCATCTTCTCAGCAATACTAGCCTGGCTTTACTATTACACTGAAGGGTGTGTCCACACCATTGTCAGACCCATTTCACATCAACTTTTCAGTGACATAACATTGATGTCATGTTCTATAAAGTGCACTATTACACTGTATAAGTCAGACTTCTGCAGTGGTGCTTGCATTAATCACTGTGGCTACTAGATTATATGGGGTTCTTATCTCACAGCTGTCAACATGTATATGTATGGAGTTGTGTAAATATAGCCTAACCTACTGCCTGCTGGCCTTAATAAAATAGTAGCCTGGCATTATTATTATTACACCATAGGATGTGTCCACATCAGTGTCAGACCCTTCTCCCAACATCATCTTCTCAGCAACACAATGCTGATGTCATCCTCCATAAAGTGCGGTGTCACACTGTATAAGTCAGAGTTTTGTAGTGGTGCATATGTTCAATACTGTAGCTTCTAGGTTGTTTTACTAGATAGGTAGGGGGTTATAATCTCAAAACAATCAATTTGTACGTGCGATGGTGGGTCCATTGCATTACTGGAGGATTATTTCAGCAGGTGTGCTCATTTGATTCCCACTTATGAGAAACATTTACATGGTGAGATCAATCCCACATTCCCTTTTTACTCTGTCCATAAATACAAACTGTCTGCAACAAATTGATGAATTTATCATTTCAATAATGCACTCTCACACCACAAAAGTCAGAGTTCTTCTGTGACATGTGCCTGTAATGCACTTGCATATAGATTGTGTCAGTTGATAGGGAGGTAGTTTGAGTACAGCGGTGAGATTCTCCTGAATATGTGTGTGTGTGTGTTTGTGTGTGTGTGTGTGTGTGTGTGTGTGTGTGTGTGTGTGTGTGTGTGTGTGTGAGTGTGTATATGTGTGTGTGTGTATGTGAATGTAAATGGATGGTGGAGTGTGTTACACTTTTTAGTATTGACATTTACAAGTCCGCATAGCTATAGAAGTAATTTCTGCACACATATCTCCTTTGCATGGCACAGCTGATGTCATCCTTTCAAACATGCAGTATGGCTCACATGCAGTCAGATTTCTCCTGTGATGTGTGCATATAATACACTTGTGTATAGGCTGCTTAAGTATATAGATTGGGAGTTTGAATACAAGAATGACTGTCATCTGTAGTTGCATGTTTCTTCCTCTTACTGTTCATAACAGTTTGCAAGTATGTATATGAGGTATATCCATGTAATGTGCTGTGAAACCACGGTTTAGCAGAAACATGAAGGTAATGCACAATGGTGATGTGATTGATTGAAATGTGCAATGGCACAGTTGTCAAATAAATCCTTAGTTGCCCCTGTGTTTGAACAAACCTTTGTTAGCTTGTGATGTTAACCATATAGCTAAAATCCAGATGTCACTGTTTACAGTCACTCTATATTGTGTTAACAGTGTTGTCCAGCACATGTGTTATGTTGAAATGTAGATGTTGTTTTCTGTTACAAAAGTTTATTCTACATTCCTTTGGAAAGGCTGTATTGAAGTCTGATGCTTTCATTTGAACAGATTGTCATTATATCAGAGGTGTAATAAAACACCTTTCTCAGGACTGAGGAGATAAGACAATATAATGTATGGTGTTACCTAAGTAAGGCATATGCTCCAATATGGCATTATAACCACATTAGACATAGTTTTTCTACTGTCACGGTAACAACAGCAGGGGGCTACAGGTGTGTTTGGTTATACCTAGCATCAAGCAGTGTTGTCTAAGTAATTACAGGGACACATATTCCTTGATTTATGCACATGATGTAACTCATTCACATAAACACACATATGACATTGGAGATGCACTTATGCCATGGCACATTCATCGATCCCACTATGGTGTTCATTTTCTCAGTGCTTAGGCAATTGTCCCAAACCAGAACTGAGTGACTGTAACCTTAACTGCTTAACAGGAAAGAATAGCCAATTATGCTAAGTATACAGTGGCAGAGTCCTCCACCATCAACTTTTAGCAGAAAACATTTATGGCCAGATAAAGTACAACTGATTTACTGACTTTACATAGATGGAATCCAACAGCTGTGCTAACATTTCTGCTGTTGCATTGGGATTAATAGTTGTCTTGTTACTTGGAGGAGTTATACAGCTTGATGGTCAATTCTATCATAGGGATTAATTTTGTGTGAAAATATTGATGTTTGACAACAATCATTACATCAGGTCAGGGTTATCCCTTGATATGTTACACAAACACATGTGAGTGTAGCATTGAATTTCCTGAAATTACGCATTTGTTCTGGCAATGTAATGGTGAGAGTGCTACCTTAGCACATAAATTTCTGTATTGTGTTGTACACATGTGTGTCCAGTTCTTGTGTGATATGTGTACAGATATACAGAAAAGCTGACTTTGACGTTGTCTCTCTGTCTGTCTCTGCAGTTAGTGGGGGCTATTGTGTTTCACTTCATTGATATTCAGTGTTAAACTCTTAACCTAGAGGGTTTCTCTGTATTATAAGTGTTAGTCACATATATTTGAATTTATTACTGCTCAATATCGGAGTTGTTTGGCTTCTGCTACATACCTACAATCAACTGCATTACTAGCTTAGTTAAGTACAAACTTGCAGTGTTAAAGATTGTACTGCATTTTATTTTATTTTTCTGTGTATTTAATTGTTTCATTGGTCTATGTCTCTCTGTAGTTATTTATTTTTTTATTTAATTGTTTCATAGAATACTGTCGTCTCTCTTTGTCTCTGCAGTTAGTGGGGCTATTGTGTTTCACTTCATTGATATTCAGTGTTAAACTCTTAGCCTAGAGAGCTTCTCTGTATTATAAGTGTTAGTCAAATAACTTTGAATTTATTCCTGCGCAATATCTGAGTTGTTTGGCTTCTGTTACATACCTACAATCAACTGCATTACTAGCTGTGTTAAGAACAAACTTGCAGTGTTAAAGATTGTACTGCATTTTATTTTATTTTTCTGTGTATTTAAATGTTTCATTGGTCTGTGCCTCTCTGTATTTATTTTTCAAATTAATTCTTTCATAGAATACTGTGGTCTTTCTCTGTCTCAGCAGTTAGTTTCCCACCCGCTCTCCGTGTTCTTGTTCTGGTATTAATCTTGATGGCTTTGGAATTGCCTGCCCCTCCTGTAAAATTGTGTTTGAACACTTCTCCTGGGTCTATCTCATTTTCTCACTCAGCCAAGTACAGTGAGATCATATCTTGACTTCAGACACTCCTACCAGCCCCATCAGTTCAGCTCTATCCTATCTCTATTCCAATCTAGAGTCAATAAGCTCATTTTACCAAATACAGAAAAAACATTTGTGAAGGGCAAGCAACTTAGGTCCTTAATTTTGAATTATCTTCTGTTTCCCATTTCTCCCTTTCCACTTTCCAAAAAAATGTCTAAGCTAGTTTACTGCCTTTCCTGTAACTAGTCTAGTCCAAATACAGATTTGCTGAATCCAGGACTGTTTGTAAGCTTCTGAGCACCCCAAGCCTTTCTGTGTTGGAGGGAATGCTTCGAGCTTATCAGTGGGAGTGGTAAGCACTAGGTATCCTATCTACCACAAGAGTGGCTTCAAGCCCAGAAATTGTAGTTTCTTGGCCGTTTGGCAGTTTTTCCATCTCTTTCAACTTACTGGTTTAAAAGCCTGTGTTTGCACTTGTTTCCCATCTTTCCTGTAACTAGTCTAGTCCAGATACACATTTGCTGTATCCAGGAATGTTTGTAAGCTTCTGAGCCACCCAAGCCTTTATATGTTGGTGGGAAGCCTTCTAGCTTATCAGTGGGAGTGGTAAGCACTAGGTAGCCTATCTACCACAAGAGTGGTTTCTGGCAAAGAAATTGTAGTTTATTGGCCGTTTGATCAGTTTTTATATCTCTTTCAACCTTCTGATTTAAAAACCCACATCTCTGCTTTTTCCTGTAACTAGTCTAGTCCAGATACAGATTTTCTGTATCCAGGACTGCCTGTAAGCTTCTAAGCCCCCCCAAGCCTTACTGTGGTGGAGGGAAGCCTTCTAGCTTATCAGTGGGAGTGGTAAGCACTAGGTACCTATCTACCACAAGAGTGGCTTCTAGCCAAGAAATTGTAGTTTATTGGCCATTTGGCAGTTTTTCCATCTCTTTCAACTTTCTGGTTTAAAAGCCTGCATTTCTGCTTGTGTCCCACCTTTCCTGCAACTAGTCTAGTCCAGATACAGATATGCTGTATCCAGTACTGTTTGTAAGCATGTGAGCCCCCTAAGCCTTTCTCTGGTGGAGAGAAGCCTTCTAGCTTATCAGTTGCAGTGTTAATCAATAGGTAGCCCATCTAGCAGAAGAGTGGCTTTTGTCCCATGAATTGTAGTTTATTGGCCATTTGGCAGTTTTTCCATCACTTTCACCTTACTGGTTTAAAAGCCCACGTTTGCGCATGTTTCCCATCTTTCCAGTAACTAGTCTAGTCCAGATACACATTTGCTGTATCCAGGACTGTTTGTAAGCTTCTGTGCCCCTCAAGCCTTTCTGTGTTGGATGGAAGCCTTCTAGCTTATCAGTGGAAGAGGTAAGCACTAGGTAGCCTATATATCACAAGAGTAGTCGCTGGCCTAGAAATTGTAGTTTATTTGCTGTTTGGGTAGTTTTTCCATTTCTTTCAACTTACTGGTTTAAAAGCCTGCATTTGTGCTTGTTTCCCACCTTTCCTCTAACTAGTCTAGTCCAGATACAGATATGCTGTATCCAGGACTGTTTGTAAGCTTCTGAGTGCCCCCAAGTCTTTCTGTGTAGGACTGAAGCCTTCTAGCTTATCAGTAAGAGTGATAAGCATGAGGTAGCTTATCTACCACAAGAGTGGTCGCTGCCCAGAAATTGTAGTTTATTGGCTGTTTGGGCAGTTTTTCCATCTCTTTCAACTTTCTGGTTTAAAAGCTTGCATTTGCACTTGTTTCCCACCTTTCATCTAAGTAGTCTAGTCCAGATACAGATATGCTGTATCCAGTACTGCTTGTAAGCTTCTGAGACCCCCAAGCCTTTTTGTGGTGGAGGGAAGCCTTCTAGCTTATCAGATGGAGTGTTAATCACTAGGTAGCCCATCTAGCACAAGAGTGGCTTTTGGCCCAGAAATTGTAGTTTATTGGCCTTTTGGCAGTTTTTCCATCACTTTCAACTTACTGGTTTAAAAGCCCATGTTTGCGCTTGTTTCACATCTTTACAGTAACTAGTCTAGTCCAGATACACATTTGTTGTATCCAGGACTGTTTGTAAGCTTCTGAGCCCCCCAAGCCTTTCTGTGTTGGAGGAAAGCCTTCTAGCTTATCAGTGGCAGCGGTAAGCACTAGGTAGCCTATCTATCACAAGAGTGTTCGCTATCCCAGGAATTGTAGTTTATTTGCCATTTGGGTAGTTTTTTCATCTCTTTCAATCTTCTGGTTTAAAAGCCTGCATTTGTGCTCATTTCCCACCTTTCCTGTAGCTAGTCTATTCCAGATTCAGATTTGCTGTAACCAGGACTGCTTGTAGGCTTATGAGCCCCTCAAGCCTTTCTGTGTTGGAGGGAAGCCTTCTAGCTTGTTAGTGGGACTGGTAAGCATTAGGTAGCCTTTCTACCCACAAGAGTGGTTTCTGGCTTTTGCTATATCCAGGACTGTTTGTAAGCTTCTGAGGCCCTCAAGCCTTTCTGTGTTGGAGGGAAGCCTTCTAAATTATCAGTGGGAGTGGTAAGCACTAGGTAGCTTATTTACCACAAGAGTTGTCGCTGGCCCAGAAATTGTAGTTTATTGGCCATTTGGGCAGTTTTTCCCATCTCTTTCAACTTTCTGCTTTAAAAGCCTGCATTTGCACTTGTTTCTCACCTTTCCTCAAACTAGTCTAGTCCAGATACAGATATGCTTTATCCAGGACTGTTTGTAAGCTTCTGAGCCACCCAATCCTTTCTGTGTTGGAGGGAAGCTTTCTAGCTTATCAGGGGGAGAGCTAAGCACTAGCTATCCAATCGAGCACAAGAGTGGCTTCTGGCCCAGAAATTATAGTTTATTGGCCGTTTGGCAGTTTTTCCATCTCTTTCAACTTACTGATTTAAAAGCCCATGTTTGTGCTTGTTTCTCATCTTCCTGTAGCTAGTCTATTCCATAGGTTCATAGGTTCATAGGTTCATACTAGCCTATCTTCCCTAGGGCATTTATAAGCCTAGCCAGAGTGTGTTTGGCTTTCGCCACCCATATTAAATTAATTTTGCTATGCCCTTTTTAGAGGATAGTATACTGTGCCTCTGTCTAACAGTGACACAGAAGTGATACCTGGGGTAAACCTACGATCTCCCATCCACTCATCAAGATTCCTCTTGAAGACAGTCAATGAGGGAGTCTGCCTAACCTGGACTGGGATTTTATTCCAGAGTGAAGGGAGCCTCTGGGTTATGAATCTGTCCCTCCAGCATGTCCTATTTATTTCAGTGCTGAGGTTCAAGTCTCTTGAGCACGTAGCTCAAAGCGATTTGGATTTTCTGAGCTGCAGCATGTCCATTAATTCCGGGTTGGACATGGTTTTATACGTCAGGCACAGATCGCCTCTAAGCAGGCAGTATGCCACTGAGTAGAGCTGGAGTTTCTTTAACCGGGCTGTATATGGCATCTGTTTGAGCCCTTTGATCCTCTTGGTGAGGTACTTTTGGGGTCTCTCCAGTTGCTGCAGGTGTCTGGTAAGGTACATCCCAAAAGGGGCATTGTACTCAATTATGGGCCTGATGAGGGATGAGTAAAGAGGCAGGATGACCTCCTCTGATCTAGATGTGAGTCCCTTCATGATTAGGTGGGCTATATAAAATGTTTTTCTAACCACTTTGGCCACGTGGTTGTCAAATGAGAGATTGCTATCAACGTGGGTCCCCAGGTCCCTAATTACTTCTTCTGTACTTAATGGATTACCACCTCAGTGGTAATTTGTGGGCACTTTTTTTTTGCCAAAGGGGATGACTATACACTTTTTGGCGTTTAGCTTGAGGCCATGGCTCTGGCACCAGTTGTCTGTTTCTATGAGGCCCTTTTGGAGGATGCTTGTGTCGGCTGGAGAGTTGATTATGGCACCCAGTTTGCAGTCATCTGCGAACTTGGTCAGCCACAGTCCTTCTGTGTTGGCCTGTACCTCCGGGAAATGTATACCGAACAAGAGAGGTCCCAGGACTGAGCCTTGTGGGACGCCACTTGTAACTGGTTTGGAGTCTGACATGGCTCCAGCAATTCTAACCATGTGGGTTATGTCCTTGAGCCAGTTTGCAGCCCATCTAGTGACATAGGGGTTTATATTTAAGCTGGTGAGCTTATCTATAATGCCCGAGTGGGGTATTGTATCAAAGGCTTTTGTGAGGTCTAGGTAGGCTGTGTGGACCACCTTCCCCTCATCAATCGCCTTGGTGACTTTTTCAAAGAAATCAACCAGGTTTAAGAAGCAGGATCTGCCCTTAACAAAGCCAAACTGGGTAGGATCCAGTGTCTGTAGGTCCCCAATATCTTTATTTATGAGGTCCATGATGATCCTTTCCATAGCTTTGCAGACCAAGCTAGTCAGGCTTATGGGGCGATAGTTTCCAGGATCCGTTGAGGCACCACCTTTGTGGAGAGGGACCACTGTTGCTGTACACCACTCTTTAGGTACATATCTTGTAGTAAGGCTGAGATTGAACAGCAGTTTTATGTTTGGATTTAGTTCTTCTTGGAGTTCATGTAGGATGCAGCCTGGGACACCGTCTGGTCCCATTGATGCTGTGTTTTTTGCTTTGGAGAGGGCAGCTCTTACCTGAGCATCTGAGATGTCAGGGGGGCAGCACTCTGCTGGGATAGATATTTGCCCTTTTGGTGGGGAGAAGTTTGCACTGAACTTGTCAGCTAGGATGTTGGCAATGTCTGTGGGTTCGTTATATTTTTTGTCATTTTGGACTAATTCTGAGCATATCTGGGAATTCCCACCCAGGTTCTTAACATAACTAAAGAAAGCCTTGTGATTATCCTTAGTGTTCTGTGCAAATTTTCTCTCAAAGCTGGCCTTAGACGATTTTATGAGTGCCCGTAGTTTTTTGCTAATACTGATCAGAGATGCCTTCCCTTTTTGGGATTTTGCTCTGTCATGTAGTAGCTTCCTCCTTCTATTGTATAGTTTGTTTATGGCTGGGGTCCACCAGACAGGACGTCTGCCCTTGGAGGATTGGGTCTTGGTTTTATTTGGGATTGCATGATCCATGCATTCCTGAAGGTGTTCATAGAATGCGTTTATAAAGGATTCTGCGGTCTGGGCCGTATTTTCCACAGGCCCGGGGGCTTTGAAGGATTCCAGCTCAGTTTTGAGGAGTGTTAAATTTGCTTTAGAGAAGTTTTTCACTGTGGTTTTCAGGGCAGGGGGTGGAGTCGGGATGTGAGCATCCAGTGAGATTAGTTTATGGTCTGATCTTACCAGTGAGGGATACACTTCTGGTCTGGAGCATAGAGTCCCCATGTTGGTGATGATCAGGTCCAGTATGTTTTCCCCTCTTGTGGGAGTGGTAACAAGTTGTTCCATAGCATTTGAGTTTATAAATTCTAGGAACCTTTGGGCTAGGGTGTTGGAGCTAGAGTAATGCTCCCAGTCTATGTTTGGGTAGTTGAAGTTGCCCAATATGATGGTGTTTGGAGTGACCTTCATATTGTCCAGTGCTCTAAGGAAGGCTGAGTGGGGTTCCTGGGTTTGGGAGGGTGGTCTATAGCAGGCTATAAACTGAAAGGCAGTTTTACCCACTGTTAGTTGCACATGGATAGTCTCTGATGCTTCATGCTGTGCCACCAACCTGGAGGTATGGGTATCTTTGACGAATATTGATACTCCCCCTCCTTTTGTGGTTTGGTCCAAGTTTTGGGGCCAAAAAGCATGGTATGAAGTAGAACCTGGTAGTGCTGGGGTGCTCTAGTGAGCCTTGAACCAGGTTTCTGTTACTGCATAGATATCAATGTTCTCCATGCTAAGGAGAGTTTTGAGTGCGTGCATCTTGAGGTTTAGACTTCTGGCATTGAGTAGCATTACTCTTAGTTTCTTATCCCTTGTGATACCTATGGAGGTGGATTTGTCTTTTGAGCCTTGCCTAAAAAAGGCACTATGGGGGTAGCAAGATCTTTTGCCAATATCCGAAAGCCCATGGGTGATAGGTGCAAGCCGTCCCTAGTGAAGCATCGTGGATTGTCGAGCATGTCATCCCAGGCTGACAGGGATTGGATCCCCTTTGAACGAAACCAATACTTAAGCCAGTTGTTGAAATTGATCATCTTGTCTTCATACTGTGGCATCATTCTTGTTGAGGGTAAGATGCTACTGAAGGTCAGGGTCATACCGGCCTGGGCTACATGCTCAGAGAGCTCCTCTATGTCTCTTTTCATGTAGTCCAGGGAGGTACATCTCAGGTTATTCACACCAGCATGGACAATGACTGAGTCATATTTGTACTTGCCTTGGAGTGACCTGAGTGCTTGTGTTATGTGGCGGATCCTAGCGCCCGACAGGCAGCTCACGTGACCTTCTTCTTATTCAGCCTGGTGAGCGGGACATCAGTGTGCCTGATGATAGAGTCACCTATTACAAGTGTATCAGGTGTATTGTTTAGCCTTAAGGGCTGTGACTGTTCGGCACACTGGCTTTGTGAGCTATGTGTTGCACTTGTTTTGTTTTGGGGTAGCGGTTGCTTGGGTGTCTGCTTTGGAGGTCTCTGCTGCTTAGGCAGATTTTTATTTAGAGCCTCCGAGTATGTTTTTGTGTGTTTATGTGTTTGGTTTGCTGTCATGGTAGGTCTATGTGAGACTGGAATTGTAGTGAGTGTGGTTTCCTTGATACACATTTACTGTATCCAGGACTGTGTTTAAGCTTCTGAGCCCGCCAAGCCTTTCTATGTTGGAGGGAAGCCATCTAGTTTATCAGTGGGAGTAGTAAGAACTAGGTACCCTATCTACCACAAGACTGGTCGCTGGCCCAAAAATTGTAGTTTATTGACTGTTTGGGCAGTTTTTCCATCTCTTTCAACTTTCTGGTTTAAAAGCCTGCATTTGTGCTTGTTTACTAACTTTCCTCTAACTAGTCTAGTCCAGATACACATATGTTGTACCAGGACTGTTTGTAAGCTTCTGAGCCCCCCAAACATTTCTGTGCTGAAGGGAAGCCTTCTAGCTTATCAGTGGGAGTGATAAGCACTAGGTAGCCCATCTAGCACAAGTGTGGCTTCTGGCCCAGAAATTGTAGTTTATTGGCTGTTTGAGAGGTTTTTCCATCTATTTCAACCTTCTGGTTTAAAAGCCCATATTTGTGCTCATTTCCCACCTTTTCTGTAACTAGTCTAGTCCAGATAAACATTTGCTGTATCCAGGACTGCTTGTAAGCTTCTGTGCCCCCCAAGCCTTTCTGTGTTGGAGGGAATCCTTTTAGCTTATCAGTGGGAGTGGTAAGCACAAGGTAGCCTATCTACCGCAAGAGTGGTCGCTGGCCCAGAAATTGTAGATTATTGACCATTTGGCAGTTTTTCCATCTCTTTTAACTTACTGGTTTAAACACCCACATTTGTGATTGTTTTCCATCTTTTCTGTAACTAGTCAAGTCCAGATACACATTTGCTGTATCCAGGACTGCTTGTAAGCTTCTGAGCCCCACATGCCTTTCTGTGTTGGAGGGAATCCTTTTAGCTTATCAGCTAGAGTGGTAAGCACTAGGTAGCCTATCTACCACAAGAGTGGTTTCTGGCCCAGAAATTGTAGATTATTGGCAGTTTGGCAGTTTTTCCATCTCTTTCAACTTACTGGTTTAAAAGCCCATGGTTGCGCTTGTTTCCCATCTTTCCTGTAACTAGTCTGGTCCAGATACACATTTGCTGTATCCAGGACTGTTTGGAAGCTTCTAAACCCCTCAAGTTTTTCTGTGTTTGGAGGGAAGCTTTCTAGTTTATCAGTGGGAGTGATAAGCACTAGGTAGCCTATCTACCACAAGAGTGGTCGCTGGCCCAGAAATTGTAGTCTATTGGGCATTTGGGCAGTTTTTCCAACTCTTTAAACTTTCTAGTTTAAAAGCCTGCATTTGAGCTTGTTTCCCACCTTTTCTCTAACTAGTCTAGTCCAGATACAGATATGTTGTATCCAGGACTGTTTGTAAGCTTCTGAGCCCCCCAAGCCTTTCTGTGTTGGAGGGAATCCTTTTAGCTTATCAGTGAGAGTGGTAAGCACTAGGTAGCCTATCTACCACAAGAGTGGTCTCTGGCCCAGAAATTGTAGATTATTGGCCATTTGGCAGTTTTTCCATCTCTTTTAACTTACTGGTTTAAACATCCATATTTGTGATTGTTTTCCATCTTTTCTGTAACTAGTCTAGTCCAGATACACATTTGCTGTATCCAGGACTGTTTGTAAGCTTCTGAGCCTTCCACGCCTTTCTGTGTTGGACAGAAGCCTTATAGCTTCTCAGTGGGATTGGTAAGCACAAGGTAGCCTATCTACCACAAGAGTGGTTTCTGGCCCAGAAATTGTAGTTTATTGGTGGTTTTGCAGTTTTCCCAGCTCTTTCAACTTACTTGTTTAAAAGCCTATGTTTGCACTAGTTTCCCATCTTTCCTGTAACTAATCTAGTCCAGATACAGATTTGCTGTATCCAGGACTGTTTGTAAACTTCTGAGCCCCCCAGGCCTTGCTGTCTTGAAGGGAAGCCTTCTAGCTTATCAGTGGGAGTGGTAAGCATTACGTAGCCTATTTACCACAAGAGTGGTCGCTGGCCCAGAAATTGTAGTTTATTGGCTGTTTGGGCAGTTTTTCCATCTCTTTTAACTTTCTGGTTTAAAAGCCTGCATTTATGCTTGTTTCCACCTTTCCTCTAAGTAGTCTAGTCCAGATACAGATATGCTGTGCCCAGTACTGTTTGTAAGCTTCTGAGCCCACCAAGCCTTTCTGTGGTGGAAAGACGCCTTCTAGCTTATCAGTTGCAGTGTTAACCAATAAGTAGCCCATCTGGCAGAAGAGTGGCTTTTGGCCCAAAAATTGTAGTTTATTGGCCGTTTGGCAGTTTTTCCATCGCTTTCAACTTACTGGTTTAAAAGCCAATGTTTGTACTTGTTTCCCATCTTTCAAGTAACTAGTCTAGTCCAGATAACCATTTGCTGTATCCAGGACTGTTTGTAAGCTTCTGAGCCCCTCAAGCCTCTCTGTGTTGGATGGAAGCCTTCTAGGTTATCAGTGGGAGTGGTAAGCACTAGGTAGACTAACTATCACAAGAGTGGTCGCTGGCCCAGAAATTGTAGTTTATTTGCCATTTGGGTAGTTTTTCCATCTCTTTCAACTTACTTGTTTAAAAGCCTGCATTTGTGCTTGTTTCCCACCTTTCCTCTAACTAGTCTAGTCCAGATACAGATATGCTGAATCCAGGACTGTTTGTAAGCTTATGCCCCCCCCCGAAGAATTTCTGTGTTGGAGGGAAGCCTTCTAGCTTATCAGTAGGAATGGTAAGCACTGGGTAGCCCATCTAGCACAAGAGTGGCTTCTGGCCCAGAAATTGTAGTTTATTGGCCATTTGGCAGTTTTTCCACCTCTTTCAACTTACTGGTTTAAAATTTCATGTTTGCACTTGTTTCCCAACTTTCCTGTAACTAGTCTAGTCCAGATACACATTTGCTGTATCCAGGACTGTTTGTAAGCTTATGAGCCCCCAAGCCTTTCTGTGTTGGAGGGAAGCCTTCTAGCTTATCAGTGTAAGTGGTAAGCACTATGTAACCTGTCTCCCAGAAGAATGGTTTCTGGCCCATAAACTGTAGTTTATTGGCAGTTTGGGCAGTTTTTCCATCTCTTTCAACCTTCTGGTTTAAAGGCCCATATTTTTGCTCATTTCCCATCTTTTCTCTAACTAGTCTAATCAAGATACAGATATGTTGTATCCAGGACTGTTTGTATGTTCTGACCCCCCAAGCCTTTCTGTGTTGGAGGGATGCCTTTCAGCTTATCAGTGGCAGTGGTAACCACTAGGAAGCCTATCTACCACAAAAGTGGTTTTGGCCCAGAAATTGTAGTTTATTGGCCGTTTGGGCAGTTTTTCCATCTCTTCTGGTTTAAAAGCCCACATTTGTGCTTGTTTCCCATCTTTCCTGTAACTAGTCTAGTCCTTTCTGTGTTGGAGGGAAGCTTTCTAGCTTATCAGCGAGAGTGGTAAGCACTAGGTAGCCTATCTGCCATAAGTGTGGGTTCTGGTCCAGAAATTGTAGTTTATTGGCCATTTGGCAGTTTTTCCATCTCTTTCAACTTTCTGGTTTAAAAGCTTGCATTTGCACTTGTGTCCCACCTTTCCTGTAACTAGTCTTGTCCAGATACAGATTTGCTGTATCCAGGACTGTTTGTAAGCTTCTGAGCCCCCAAGCCTTTCTGTGCTGGACAGAAGCCTTCTAGCTTATCAGTGGGACTGGTAAGCTCTAGGTAGCCTATTTATCACAAGAGTGGTCGCTGACCCAGAAATTGTAGTTTATTGGCCGTTTGGGCAGTTTTTCCCATCTCTTTCAACCTTCTGGTTTAAAAGCCTGGATTTGTGCTTGTTTCCCATCTTTCCTCTAATTAGTCTAGTCCAGATACAGATATGCTTTATCCAGGACTGTTTGTAAGCTTGTGATCACCCCCAAGCCTTTCTATGTTGGAGGGAAGCCTTCTAGCTTATCAGTGGGCAGTGGGAGTGCTAAGCACTAGGTATGCCATCTAGCACAAGAGTGGCTTCTGGCCCAGAAACTGTAGTTTATTGGCTGTTTGGGTGGTTTTTCCATCTCTTTCAACCTTCTGGTTTAAACGCCCACATTTGTGCTCATTTCCTCCCTTTCCTGTAACTAGTCTAGTCCAGATACAGATTTGCTGTATCCAGGACTGATTGTAAGCTTCTGAGCTCCCCAAGCCTTTCTGTGTTGGAGGGAAGCCTTCTAGCTTATCAGTGGGAGTGGTAAGCACTAGGTAGCCTATCTACCACAAAAGTATTTTCTGGCCCAGAAATTGTAGCTTATTGGCAATTTGGCAGTTTTTCCATCTCTTTCAACTTACTGATTTAAAAGCCTGTGGGTGCGCTTGTTTCCCATCTTTCCTGTAACTAGTCTAGTACAGATACACATTTGCTGTATCCAGGACTGTTTGTAAGCCTCTAATCCCCCCAAGCCTTTAGGTGTTGAATGGAAGCCTTCTAGCTTATCAGCGAGAGTGATAAGCACTAGGTAGCCTATCTACCACAAGAGTTGTCTCTGGCCCAGAAATTGTAGTTTATTGGCTGTTTGGGCAGTTTTTCCATCTCTTTCAACTTTCTGATTTAAATGCCTACATTTGCGCTTATTTCCCATCTTTCCTGTAACTAGTCTAATCCAGATACACATTTGCTGTATCCAGGACTGTTTGTAAGCTTCTAGTCCCCCCAGCCATTAGATGTTGGTTGGAAGCCTTTTAGCTTATCAGAGGGAGTTGTAAGCACTAGGTAGCCTATCTACCACAAGAGTGGTCGCTCACCAAGTAATTGTAGTTTATTGGCTGTTTAGGCAGTTTTTCCATCTCTTTCAACTTTCTGCTTTAAAAGCCTGCATTTGTGCTTGTTTCCCCTCGTTTCCTCTAACTAGTCTAATCCAGATACAGATATGCTGTATCCAGGGCTGTTTGTAAGCTTCTGAGCCCCACAAACCTTTATGTGTTGGAGGGAAGCCTTCTAGCTTATCAGTGGGAGTGGTAAGCACTAGGTATCTCATCTAGCACAAGAGTGGCTTCTGGCCCAGAAATTGTAGTTTATTGGCCATTTGTCAGTTTTTCCATCTCTTTCAACTTACTGGTATAAAAGCCCATGTTTGCACTTGTTTCACATCTTTGCTGTAACTAATCTAGTCCAGATACACATTTGCTGTATCCAGGACTGTCTGTAAGCTTCTGAGCCCCCCAAGCCTTTCTGTGTTGGAGGGAAGCCTTCTAGCGTCTCAGGTGAAGTAGTAAGCACTAGATAGCCTATCTACCACAAGAGTGGTTGCTGGCCCAGAAATTGTAGTTTATTGGGCATTTGGGCAGTTTGTCCATCTCTTTCAACTTTCCGGTTTAAAAGCCTGCATTTGCACTTGTTTCCCACCTTTTCTCTAACTAGTCTAGTCCAGATACAGATATGTTGTATCCAGGACTGTTTGTAAGCTTCTGAGACCCCCAAGCCTTTCTGTGGGGTCTATATTAGAACATCAAAATTTCACAATTTTGAATGTTCTAATACTGACCCCTATTCAGCAAACACTGAAAATAGTGAAACGACAGAAAACCAATTTTTTTCCCAGGGAAAGAATTTGGTTGTCCATTTCTGTTGTTTCACTATTTTCAGCACTGTGATAGAAAGTTATGGGTCAGGTTCAGGTAAGTGTGCGATTGGGCATGGGTTAGGTGAGTTAGGGTTAGGGCATGGGTTAGGTATGTGTGCGATTGTGTTGATGTGAGGGTTAGGGCGGGCTAGGTGAGTTAGGGTTAGGGCGCTGGTTAGGTATGTGTGCGATTGTGTGGACGTGAGGGTTAGGGAGGGTTATGTGAGTTAGGGTTAGGTTGTGGGTGAGGTGAGTGTGTGACATACCCTAGGGTTAAGGTTTGGGTTATGGTAAGTGGATAGTTAGTTGTGTTTGTACAGTTTAGTATTGGGTTAGCTGTAAGATTTTAGGTGTATGTGTGTGGCTTGCTGTTTGCTTGGTGTGCTATTGTTGCGTGTATGTGTTTCAGAATAGCGAAATTTTTCCCTAGGAAAAAATTCGCTTTTCTGCATGTTCGATGGTAGCAGCATTCGCTGAAAAGGAGTCAATGTTAGAACAATCGAAATTGTGAAATTTTGATGTTCTAATATAGACCCATTTCTGTGTTGGAGGGAAGCCTTTTAGCTTATCACTGGGAATGATAAGCACTAGGTAGCTCATCTGGCACAAGAATGACTTCTCTCCCAGAAATTGTAGTTTATTGGCAGTTTTTCCATCTCTTTCAACTTACTGGGTTAGAAGCCTGCGTTTGCACTTGTTTCCCATCTGTCCTATTACTAGTCTAGTCCAGATACACATTTGCTGTATCCAGGACTGTTTGTAAGCTTCTGATCCCCCCAAGCCATTTCTGTGTTGGAGGGAAGCCTTCTAGCGTCTCAGTGGAAGTAGTAAGCACTAGGTTGCCTATCTACCACAAGAGTGGTCGCTGGCCCAGAAATTGTAGTTTATTGGGCATTTGGGCAGTTTGTCCATCTCTTTCAACTTTCTGGTTTAAAAGCCTGCATTTGCGCTTGTTTCCCACCTTTTCTCTAACTAGTCTAGTCCAGATACAGATATGTTGTATCCAGGACTGTTTGTAAGCTTCTGAGATCCCCAAGCCTTTCTGTGGGGTCTATATTAGAACATCAAAATTTCACAATTTTGAATGTTCTAATACTGACCCCTATTCAGCAAACACTGAAAATAGTGAAACGACAGAAAACCAAATTTTTTCCCAGGGAGAGAATTTGGTTGTCCATTTCTGTTGTTTCACTATTTTCAGCACTGTGGTAGAAAGTTATGGGTCAGGTTCAGGTAAGTGTGCAATTGAGCATGGGTTAGGTGAGTTAGGGTTAGGGCATGGGTTAGGTATGTGTGCGATTGTGTGGATGCGAGGGTTAGGGCGGGTTAGGTGAGTTAGGGTTAAGGCACTGGTTAGGTATGTGTGCGATTGTGTGGACGTGAGGGTTAGGGAGGGTTATGTGAGTTAGGGTTAGGGTGCGGGTGAGGTGAGTGTGTGACATACCCTAGGGTTAAGGTTTGGGTTATGGTAAGTGGATAGTTAGTTGTGTTTGTACAGTTTAGTATTGGGTTAGCTGTAAGATTTTAGGTGTATGTGTGTGGCTTGCTGTTTGCTTGGTGTGCTGTTGTTGTGTGTATGTGTTTCGGAATAGCGAATTTTTTCCCCAGGAAAAAAATCGCTTTTCTGCATGTTCGATGGTGTCAGCATTCACTGAAAAGGAGTCAATGTTAGAACAATCGAAATTGTGAAATTTCGGTGCTCTAATATAGACCCATTTTTGTATTGGAGGGAAGCCTTTTAGCTTATCAGTGGGAATGATAAGCACTAGGTAGTTCATCTAGCACAAGAGTTTCTCTCCCAGAAATTGTAGTTTATTGGCCGATTGGCAGTTTTTCCATCTCTTTCAACTTACTGGGTTAAAAGCTTGCATTTGCACTTGTTTCCCATCTTTCCTGTTACTAGTCTAGTCCAGATACACATTTGCTGTATCTAGGACTGTTTGTAAGCTTCTGATCCCCCCAAGCCATTTCTGTGTTGGAGGGAAGCCTTCTAGTTTATCAGTGGGAGCAGTAAACACTGGGTAGCCTATCTACCACTAGAGTGGTTTCTGGCCCAGAAATTGTAGTTTATTGGCTGTTTGTGCAGTTTTTTCATCTCTTTCAACCTTCAGGTTTAAAAGCCCATGTTTGTGCTCATTTCTCACCTTTCCTGTAACTAGTCTAGTCCAGATACAGATTTGCTGTATCCAGGACTGCTTGTAAGCTTCTGAGCTCCCCAAGCCTTTCTGTCTTGGAGGGAAGTCTTCTAGCTTATCAGTGGGAGTGGTATGCACTAGGTAGCCTTTCTACCACAAGAGTGGTTTCTGGCCAGGAAATTGGAGTTTTTGGCCATTTGGGCAGTTTTTCCATCTCTTTCTACTTTATGGTTTAAACGCCCATGTTTTTGCTTGTTTCCCACCTTTCCTGTAGCTAGTCTAGTCCAGATGCAAATTTACTGTATCCAGGACTGTTTGTAAACTTCTGTGCCCCCCCCCCCAAGTCTTACTGTGTTGGAGGAAAGCATTCTAGCTCATCAGTGGGAGTGGTAAGCACTAGGTAGCCTTTCTACCACAAGACCAGGTACAGATTCTTAGTTTTAGCATTTGAATTTGCTTATTCATGCTCAGCACTTGTTCAGAACTTGTTAGCACTAAATAAGCTACAAATTACTACATCACTCAACCTTCCTCTTTACCTATTGGAAAACAGTTTTTGTACTTACTTTCTTCACTTGCTTAGAGAAAAATAGCTCTTATACTGACTTTTTTCACTTGTCTAGAGGAACGTAGTTTTTTTATTCAGGCATGGCCAAGGGTCAGCTCCCAGTATTCTCTCCTGTCTATCTGATGAATGTGGGCATCTTGAGGCAATGTAGCATTTGCCTCATGTACACAGACAACCTCTATTCCTACCACCCAACCAACAACCTGTGAGAGATGCACTTATCTATTCAAAATTGAGGTAAAGCTCTCTCTGACCAAGACTGAATTTGACAGTCAAGAGGAAAAGGTAATCACTTGCACCACACCACACTCTCACATAGTCCCACTAAACCTACACCACCAAAATCCACACGTAGAAACAAAAACATTCACAGAGGCTCTCAATAATAATCTGCTCAAGCAACAGAGACCTCCAAAGCAGAAACGCAAGCAACCTCCACCTCCCAACACAACCAAAATGACACATAGCCAACAGACGCAGTGTGCCAATAAACCACAGCACATAAGGCAAACCAACGTATCCAACACTCTAGTCATAGGTGACTCTATAGTCAGGCACACTGATGTCCCACTAACCAGGCTAAACCAGGAGAAGGTTACTGTCAGCTGCCTGTCAGGTGACAGGATCCACCACATAACCCACACACTTAGGTCAATCCACAACAAGTATAAATATGACTCTGTCATTGCCCATGTTGCTGTAAATGACCTGAGATATGCGTCCCTGGACTGCATGAAAAGAGACATGGAAGAGCTCTCTGATCTTGTAGCCCAGGCAGGTATGACCCTAGCCCTGAGTAGAATCCTGCCATCATCCAAAATGATATTGCAGTACAAGGACAACATTTTGACTTCAACAATTGGCTAATCTTCTGGTGTCAATCTAAGGGGATCCAGTATCTGTCTGCCTGGGATGACATGGTCGACAGACCATGATGATTTGCCAGAGATGGCCTGCACCTGTTGCCCCTGGGATTCCAGATACTGGCTAAGTCTCTTACCACCCATATAGTGCCTTTTTTAGGCAAGGTTCAAATGACAAATTCACCACCGTAACAGGAGCAGCAAGTAAAAACTGAGGGTAATGCTACTCAATGCTGGAAGTCTAAATCTCAAAATGCACTCACTCGAGGCACTCCTTAAAATGGAGAACATCGATATCTGTACAGTGACTGAGACCTGGTTCAAGGCTCTAGAGAGCACCCCTGCATTACCAGGCTATAACTCATACCACACTTTTCGGCCATCTAACTTGGACCAGAACTCCAAAGACGGAGGTGTGTCCATATTCATTAAGGATATCCACACCTCCAGGGTAGTTGTGCAGCATAATGCATCCGAGGTTATCCAAGGGCAACTAACTCTGGGAAAAACTGCAATCCAAATTGTAACTTGCTACAGATCCCCCACCATGCCTCAGGATTCCCACTCCTCTTTTCTTTATATAGTGGGAAACATTAGGGTTCAACCAAACACCCTAATAATGGACAATTTCAACTACCTCGCCATTAAATGGGTAAACTACTCATGTATCAACTCCTTTACTCAATGCTTTCTGGAATTCATAAATTCCATTGCCCTGGATCAACGTATCCACAGCCCTACCAGGGGCAACAATATCCTAGACCTAGTCATTACCAAGATGAGTGACTGATGTTCCACACTTGAAGTCAACTTCTTGTTGATCAGATCCAACCACAAGCTAATCATCCTAGATATCCACATCCTACCACCACCCACCATAAAGCAAATTACAGTAAAGAATTTCTCCAAAACCAACTTCATGCTTCTTAAGACAGAAGTGGCGAACTTCATGACACCCATGCAGATGGGCAATACAGTTATGACTGCTGAAGCTTAACACAAATGTACTCTATAAGCACTTACATGAGTGCATGGATCCTGCTATCCTAAACAGAAGCAAGAAACTATGCTCAAAAAAAAGGAAGCCAATCTGGTGGTCCCTTGTCATAAATAAACTCTACAACAGAAGGAAGAAACTGTTGCAAAGGAGAGCAAAATCACATGAGTGGAGGAGCTCCCTGGTCAGCCTCAGTAAGAAGCTGAGATCCCTTATAAGATCCTCCAAAGCTAGCTATGAAAACAAAATTGCCTCTGATTCTAAGGGCAACCACAAAGCATTCTATAGCTATATCAAGAATCTCAATGGCAACACCCAGATCTGCTCTGAGTTACAGCACAACAGCACGAAAATTACAGAAGCAACTGATATTGCCAACATCCTGGAAGTTAGGTTCAGTCTAACTTAAAACCCCCTCTCAACCCCTAAAGGGCCCATATCTATTCAGGAAGAATGCAGAGTCCCTGTAATCACATCTATGCAGGCAAAAGCTGCACTCTCTAAAACCAAAAACACAGTATCCATGGGACCAGACAACATCCCATGCTATTTTTTACACCAACTTCAGAATGAACCATAGGACCAGACAACATCCCAGGCTGTGTTTTACACGAACTTCAGAATGAACTGGCTCCCCATCTAAGCACTATGTTCAATCATAGTCTCACATCAGGCTTTTTTCCCACTGAATGGTGCACAGCAACATTTATCGCACTCCACAAAGGGGGAGCCACAACTTATCCTGGGAACTATTGCCCTATTAGCCTGACAAGCCTGTTTTGCAAGGACATGGAACGTGTATCATCATAGAACTCATAAACAAAGACATTGGTAACCTCCAAACTCTGGAGCATACCCAGTTTGGGTTTATGAAAGGCAGATCATGCCTTTTGAACTTGATTGACTTCTATGAGGCAGTCACCAAAGCCGTGGATGAGGGTAATGTAGTTCACACAGTCTATCTTGACCTTGCCAAGGCTTTCGACACCATCCCCCATTCTGGAATTATAGCTAAACTCAATAAACTAGATATAAATCCCTACATCACAAGATGGGTTGCCAACTACCTCACTGACAGAACCCACACTGTAAAAGCTGCAGACTCCAAATCTGACTTCAAACCAGTGACAAGTAGAGTGCCACAGGGTTCAGTCCTGGGATCTCTTCTGTTTGTTATCTACTTCTCTGAAGTAAAGGCTAACACAGAATGCCTCTGGCTAATGAAGTTCGCAGATGACTGCAAACTAGTAGCCATAGTTGAGTCCCCAAATGATGTGCACATCCTACAGAACGGCCTCACTGAGACAGATGCCTGGTGTCAGAGCCATGGCCTCAAGCTCAATGCCAGAAAGTGCATTGCCATTCCCTTTGGTAAAAACTCTGTACCCATGAACTACCACATAAATGGCAGTCTACTTAATGCCGAACGTGTGATAAGAAATCTTGGGACCCAGGTGGACAGTAGTCTCTCCTTTGATAATCACATTGTCACAGTAGTCAGAAAATCCTTCTGTGTGGCACACCTCATCACAAAAGGGTTCTCATCCAGGAAAAAAAAGGTCATTGTTCCCCTCTACTCGGCACTCATTAGACCCATTATAGAGTACAATGCCCCTTTTGGAATATACCTCACAAGACATTTGCAGCAGCTGGAAAGGCCACAGAACTACCTCACATAGAGGATTACTGGCCTCAAACAGATGCCCTACACTAACCGTCTCAAAAAACTCCAGCTTTACTCTGTAGCTTATCACCTACTCTGAGGAGATCTCTTCCTAACATATAAAGCTATGTTAAACCCAGAGCTGTTGGACATGCTACACCTAAAGAAATCCAATCCCTCTGAGTGGCGCACTCTAGGGACCTAAACCTTGCCACCACAATAAACAGGACATGCTGGAGGGATAGATTTCTGTCCAGAGACTTCCTATACTCTGGAACAAGCTACCCATTTATGTCAAGCAAAGTTCCTCATTAGCACTCTTCAAGAAAAATCTTGATGAGTGGATGGGAAATAAGAAATACACCCCTGGAATAACCTCTGTGGCTCTGCTTGACAGGGGCACAGGAAATTAACTTTCTTGATTGGCATAAGCCAGGGAACCTTGTTGGCTAGGCTTACTTAGGACCTTGGGTCGATAACCTAATACCTACCTATGAACCTATGAACCTATGAACATTGATATAAGACTGATCAAATCTGTGGGCACATGAGCATACTCATCTAACTGCCATCAGTCTGATGTGCTGATATGGAATTTATTGTCACAAATTCTTTCTTATTTCACACATTAATTTCATTTGTTTGTTACAATGTCCATTGCTACCTCCTGGGGGTAGATGCCAACAATACACAGCTTTGGGGACTTCACTGCATAATTGTGTGGGGTTTGCATCTGTTATCTGTTGGCACATTAACTGCATCAGGTAGGGTTGTCTTACTCAATGGTATTACGTATGTTACACTCTTCTCCCACATTTGTGATATCACGCACACCTACTTTTGAGATGCATAGCTATTATAATATTGAGATGCATAATTCTTTCAAGGGTGATCCTCATATATTTTTAGGCCTCTTTCTGTGGTGTGCACAGTTAAAACACAAGTCAATGTTGATATTAATGGCATGGGTTCAGTCTTTGCAAAAGGGGATTGTGGCTTCTGAACCATTCCTATTTTCCAGCATGTTATATGGACATAACGCATGCTGTGCAGATATCTCATTATGTATGTACTGTTCTTGTGAACTGTCATCTCATCTCAACATGTTCAAAAAGTATCAGCAAACAAAAAAGAGCAGGGTGCACACAGGCCAATATAAACCAAGAAATTTATTATGAACAGAGTTAGCGCTTTTGGGTAAAATCCCTTCTTCAGACAACCGCATATAAAACATACATAAAAACTGGCTTTAAATAACAAAAGCACATTAATCAAATACAAATCACGCAATCACAAGCATTGTTTAAACCGCCTCTTTTTTAGTGCAGGTTTTAAAGGAATAGAGCTGTTTAGCCCTGGTGAACTATTAGCTGCTAGCTCTATTATCCATTGTACTTCAGTCATTCTGTTTTATTTATTACACCCCCCCCCCTGTTTTATTTATTCTTATAATATGTAACACCAAAAAAGAAAATAAGTGATCTGGAAAAAGTGCAAAGTGATGATACAGGGCATTACGTTTATCCTTTAACCTGATAGAAGAAAGATGATTTAAAATTCTGGTCTTTAATTTGCAATTAGTTTTGCCCAGATAAAAACTTGTTCAAAGCTTGAATTGTGCCAAATAAATCAGATTTTCTGTATGGCAATCAGCATAAAATTGGAAGATGTACCTTTTCTGGGTAATGGGCTGTATAAAATAGTTATAACTGTTAATGTATTGACATGCCTTACAGTGTTTACATGGAAAGGTACCTAGCCTATTGGATGGTAATACATTCTGTTTACTTATCATGCTGGTTCATGGCAAAGTAAATACTTTAAATTGCTATTACTCTTAAAAATAAAACTGGACTCAGCACCTATTTTACCCGTCAAACCCTCATCACTCTTTAAGATTTTCCAGTTTTGCCTGATGATATCACAAACACCATAATATGTTGTCACTGTAGCGCAACATAATCCTAGGCTTACTAACATGATCAGAATATCTGTCTGCCATTTCTGATTCAGTTCTATTACTTGCTGAATACCAAGGTCTAGATCTATCATTCCTATAATGTATTAATGTATCATTCCCTTTATTTATCAAATGTTGGGAATAACCTCTATCAGACAACTGGTCATGTAACACATTCAATTCTTTAATAAAAACTTCTGTATTTGTGCATAACCGTGATACTCTATGTCCCTGTCCTTTTACTATATTTCAAAATGTATGCTTAGGATGCATGCTGTGGGAGTCCAAATAATAGTTCCTCCATGACTTTCTATATAGAGTTGTATCCAGTTTCCCAATATGATTCTTAATTAAAGTAACATCCAAAAAATCAATGGTGTCTTCACTAACATCAGTACTAAACCTTAGAAAACTGGTGGTACTTTCCATAAAATTTACAAAACAAGATAGTTCACCAGCATCATGCCCCCACAACAAAAACAAAAAATCTAACATAATATTTGACTGCTTCTGTCCACTGGTGATTACTACCAAAAATTGTTTGTTCCGCCCAAAAAACTAGTACCAAATTAGCGTATGAGTTTGCACAGGGTGTGCCTATTGTTACACCCTGTATCTGCCTATATTGGATACCATTGCATAAAAAGATGTTATTTTCCAATACCAGTTTCAACACCTCCAATAGTAAAGCATTAGTTTTGTCATCATATATCCTTTTACTATATAGAACTTCTCTAATGACTATCTGTCCATAATCATTACTGATGACCATAAATAAGTTGCTAATATCTAGAGTTACCAGTAAAACACCATTTAAATCTAGACCTGAGCAAGCTTCAAACAGTTTGTTCAAAAATTTACTTGTATCCTTTAGAATTCTGGGAAACTATGGTAATAATAATTTAAATTTGCTCTCAACCCACATGGATATATGTTCCATCACCCACCCTCTGCCTGAAACTATAGGCCTCATGGGTGGAGGTAAAATATTCTTGTGCATTTTTGGCAAAGCTTTAAAGCGAGGAATCACTGGGTGCTCTATATAAAAGAAATCATGTAAATCTGCAGCTAATAAATCTGCTTGTTTGAGGGCCATTAATCTAGTTCTAACTTTACCAATAATATGCTTAACCATAATGGGGGAAATAAGTAAATATGTAGATGCAGCATTAACTAAAGCATTTAACACTTCAATATATACCCCTGTATCCATGACTGTAACAGCCTCTCCTTTGTCGGCTGGTTTCATAGTTATATGCTCATCATTCTTAAGATTAAACAACACCTGCCTTTCTAAAACTGTCAAGTTACTAAAACTGCAGGGAGATTCTTGAAAATACTGTCTAATATCTGATTCAAGTCTTAAGAAATGTACGTACCGTTGGATGTTGGATATGTAGCTGGAATGAATACGCTAGGAAGTTTCAAAGTGGTACCTTGAGATTGCCCTGTACCAAACATATCCCTTAAAATGATATTCCAACCAAATACATTTAAATCCAATATCACTTCACTAAGAGTGGAAGACTTGCTGGGCACAAACAAAAGTCCCTTATTTAAAATATAAAGTTGTTCTTGTGACAAATCAACACTAGAAGTATTAAAAACATTGCAAACTCCACTATCAGTCAATCCGTGATCTTCCTACGCTTCACCTCTCTCTGCATCGACTGGCCTCTCCTGTGTTCACTCTTCTTTCTCACTGGGACCGAGAAACTTGGAAAACCCATTTTATTTGTAGAAACAGAAGCCTGGGTTTTAGGCCTGGCTCCTGTGCTCATCATACGCTGCTCACTCGTCCATGTGGCGTCAACTGCAGGGACCATACTGGTGTTGACACTGGTCTCATTTTCTGTTTCTGCTTACATGCCTACAGTTGCCACAGCAAATGTGTTGATCTCCTGGGAGGGACAACACTCCCGCTCTCGTGAAACCACAGCAGAGTGAATCACATTATCAGGACTAACCACAGATCTATCTCTGCTTTCAGTCATTAACCCTTCATTCAAGGGTGCTTGTGGCCAGACACAATGTCCTGATAGTCCCTGCATATCTTCTTTGACTTCTGTTGTTGTAATTTATTTTCAAAGAGGGCTATGTTATTTAGGACATCTGCTAATTTGTTCAGATGTTGTATAGATGTAAAATGTAACTCTAAATTACTCTGCAATTCTTTAACTTCATTCCAGACTTTCTCTTCTGCTGGCAATAAAAAGTCTATGAGGAGTGTCATGTATTGAAAACTGGTATCCACATTAATCTGTTGCCATTGGGCTAACAGTTCAGGAAACACATCACCTTGTGCCAGCATACAAAGTACCCGCATACCTTTCAGTACTATCTTGTATTCCAAGCAGGCTTCCATATGAAACCTCTGCCACTGCAGATGTTTTAATTTCCTTAAAGTATTATCCAAGATGTTAAGAGTTCAATGAAAGTTACATTGGACTCCTCTCCATTACTATATCCACTTGTCCATTCTCCATCTTTCATTAAATACATATTAAGCAATGGATTCACAGTAGGAAACATGTTGTTCCTGAGTCTATCATTAATGGATCCCAAAGATTGTGTATTTGTTCATGTTTGCGGATACTTTTTGAACTGTTTGACCAGAGTTCTTAAGGGAAGTGAGAGGTTTTTGCATTTGATGTCATCTCAACACGTTAATGGCATTCATATGTCATGTAATTCCCCTCTATTACAATACGATGTTGTGTAACTATCACATCCTATAATATCATGTCTGCTTTTATTTACCTATATTTGCTCAGTGATAGTGACCACCATTATTTAGTTTGACATATGTATTGAAACATTTTATCATTACAAGGTTATCTTTGTGACATAAGCACCTTCACATCAATTATCGTACTAGATTTTGAACATTTCCCCTCTTCTCTTACATTTTTTGTATGCATCTGTCTGATTTACGCTCAGATTGTCCTCACTACACTTTTCCTGTCTGGTTGTTCATGTATTGTTTTTGCTGTTTTATGTGTCATCTTACTTATTATTGTATTCATGTTTCATTTATGTGTACAGCACACTCAGTACAATTTACCATCCTGTATACAGCATGCATTATTTCCCTTATGCAGCTCCTTGTGCAGTCTATGTGAGCAGGCTTAACAGGCTTGCGCACAGATAAACCCGATTGTTCATTTTGTGTACTCGTGCTGTACAACACCGTTTCCTGACCAGCAACACTGTGGCTGGCCACTGTAATGCGCTTGCATTCATGTTAGCATGATGTGCAACATGCATATGTGATTATCACTGCTGCTCATCATACTAACAAATAAACATTTTATAGGCTTCATGGAATGTCTACATAATTATTCATGAATCCAAGGGAGAGGTTGTTATTCTCTTATACTCCCTAATACACATACTGTAATTTCTTGATTACCATGATGAAAAGTTATATATATTTTTATATGTGCAAAATCATCTTCAATAAAAGAGTAGTTTTATTATCAATGAAGCTTTTTATGACTGTAATTCCCCTCATTCCTGTTTCTGAGAGCTATCATTTATTTAAGCTCCTAAAATAATACTGCTGGGTGACTGAAGCCATCAATAATCTGTTACCAGTCAATTTTAATATCACTCAAAATGACAAGTGTTGAGTTGATGATCTCTGCAAGCTAGTGAAGAACTTCATCAGGAATCATGTATCAATCCTATTTCCAACCAAAATACATAAGCAACTGACAGAAAATGATATTATTAGAGATTGATTAGACATAATACTATTATTACACAAATATGTGTATATGAGATGCTAGGTGGCATATGTTAGATATTTTAAGGAAGATATGTGTTTCAAAAGATAGCATCAGTTGTTTAGATGTGGGAAACTTATGATAACTAGAATAAACAGGATTTGAACACACACACTGACCCCACAGAGATAGCAAACCTGCTAGTGGATAGGTTTGGCAAAAATTTCACTCCCTTATTCCCTCCTAACTTGCAACAAATCTTCCCCCAAACTTCCCCGCAGCCTACATATCTGAAGAGCAGGTCCTCAAAGTCTATTCCAAGGCAAAAAGTACAGCCTATATGGGACCAGATGACATCCCAGGCTGTCTTCTAAAATGAATGTCTTTTGGCTTTTCCCAGTTAGGGGTCGCCAGCGGAACTCTGGTCCGTTAATGATTGGCAGTGGATTTTTACAGTGCTGAGGTGACAGCCCGATGCCCAACCTTGAACTAGCATCACTACTGAGTATCCTTTTAAATCATAGCCAACCCACAGGTTTTGTTCCTGCGGAATGAAGAACAACAACAGTCATTCCCCTCCACAAAGGTGGCCTAACAACAAACCTGGGGAATTACAGACCCATAAGCCTGATCAACCTCATCTGTAAGGCTGTGGAACATATTTGTTATGGACCTCATGAATAAAGATATAAGTGACCTCCAAACCCTGGATTCTACCCAATTCAGCTTCATGAAGGACAGATCCTGCCTGTCAAATCTGGTGGATTTCTTTGAAAATATGACCAAGGCCATTGATGAGGGCAAATCTATGCATACAGCATACCTCAACCTGGCAAAGGATTTCAACATAATCCCACATTCAGGCATTGCTCTGAGTATCGCTCATCTCTGCATTTAATTTTGATTTGAAGCTCTTTATGTAAGGTTTGATCACTTCTATTTTGTATCTTATTCTAGTATTACATTTGTTTTACATTTTATGTTCTGTTGGAGTTTTAAGAGTTCTTGACTAGGGTCAGTTAAAAAAAGTTACCAATTTGGTTGCTTTTGAGATGCCCACCCCTATTATAAATATAATTTTGGACACTCCTCCCAGTCCCATCTGATCAGCTTATTCTACTGATAGAGAGAGATATAATTTGGAAAGGGTCACCCCCTTAGTTTTTCAACCTTAAATAATTGTGTTTCATCTCTTCCCACTTAACCAAAAAAATGTACTTTATTCATCTCCTTTTACTGTATTTGTGTTTCTTCCTACTTTATTACTTTAATTTGCTTTTATTGCCTGTTCTTAAAAGTACTCAGTTGCATTTATTCTGCTGCATTTATTATTGCTTGTTAGCAGCCTGATTAAATTGTAACTGTTATTCTAAGCCTTTTGGTTTAAGCACTTGGGCTTGAGGCCAGTTATTTTACATTAAGAAGGTTTGTGACCTGCATTATTGTGGGAGGAGATGGTAGATTCTGCCCTTCTGAGCTGGGAATTTCTGGTTAAAGGCTTATTGTGCCTGCTTATTTGAACGGTTTCTTTCTGAAATTGGTGTGACTTGTTTGCTGTAGCATAGACTAGATTCAGACCTGCTGACTCTAGCTTTGTTTGCACTAACCCAGGCCATCTTTTTTGGAGCAGGTTCCCCTATACCCTAGTGGCAGGAGTGTGCAGCTAGAACTTGCCTGATTGAAGACTGCTAGAACAGGTCTCAGTTTTGAGCTTTTTTGTTGGTTAAGTGGTTAACATTTTAAAACCAGTTTGCTCGTTTATTACTGTTGCATTTAAAAAAAAAAAAGTTCTCGCTTGTTTTCCTACCTTTCCTGTTACTAGAGTAGTCCAGATACAGATTTACTGTATTCAGGACTGTATTGTAGTTTCTGAGTTCTGCAGACCTTTCTGTGTTAGAAGGAAACCTCTCAGCTTATCAGTGGGAGTGGTAAGCACTAGGTAGCCTATCTACCTCAAGAGGAGTGGTTTCTAGCTCCCTTTCAACATTCTGATTTAAAAGCCTGTATTTGCACAGGTTTGCATGCTGTGCAGCACCACTAAGCTAGGGTAAACTATTACCAGTGCCAGGAAGTCTGCTCTTCAGTTTTTCCCTTTGATCTTGCTAGTTCTCTTCTCTTGCTTTTAACTAGCTTATTCGCCTAGCACTTCATATGGCTTCCTGTAGCAATTATTGTAGCACACATAAGTGCTAACAGCATTAAACATCCTATAAGGAAACAGCTCCAGTACTTATTAATAATGACCATCCCTCATGGGATGTCTAAAGGTCAGTTCCCTGTGCTTTCTACTATTAACCTGCTGAACTTGAGCATTCTGAGGCAGTGTAGCAACTGCCTCATATACACAGACAACCTTCTCCTCTTACCTCCCAACACTCAGACTTGTGAGAGATGAACTTATATATCCGAACTGGAATACATCCACTCTCCAGCTAACACCAGAATAGCTGGTCAAGAGGAGGTCAACACCTGCACCACACCACATGGAACATATAACCCTCCAGAACACCCACCATCACAGCTCTCACATAAAAACACATACCCCACACCCACCTTCACGGAGGATCTCAATAGAAATCTACCCAGACACCAGAGACTCCAAATCAGAAATGCACTTGACCACCATAACACAGAACAAATCACAAGACACATAGCTCACCTACACAGTGTGCCCCTCAACCTAAGCCCCTAAGGCAAAACAGCTTGCCAAATACACTAACCATAGGTGACTCGATAGTGAGGCACACTGATGTCCCACTCACTAGGTTGAATAAGGAGAAGGTAACAATCAGATGTCTGTCGGGTGCCAGGATCCGACACATAACACATGCACTCAGGTCACTCCACAACAAGTACAGGTATGACTCTGTCATTGTCCATGTGGGTGTGAATGACCTGAAATGCACCTCCCTGGACTACATGAAAATAGATATGGAGGAGCTCTAGGTTTATGTGGCCCAAGCAGATATGACTCTAGCCCTGAGAAATATCCTACCATTGCCCAGAATGATACCGCAGTACAAGCAGAAAATTATTGACTTCAACAATTGGCTAACTTTTTGGTGTCATTCTAAGGGAATCCAATATATGTCTGCTTGGGATGACATGATTGACAGACCTTGATGCTTTGCCAGAGATGGCCTGCATCTGTCACCCTTAGGTTTCCACATACTGGCTAAGGCTCTTGCCACCCCTATAGTGCCTTTTTAGGTGGTGTTCCAAAGACCAAATTACCACCATAACAGCTATAAATAAATGCAATCTGAGGGTCATGCTGCTGAACAGTAAACGTCTAAATCTCAAGATGCACTTGCTCAAAGCACTCCTCAAAATGGAGAACATCGACATTTGTGCTGTAATGGAGACCTGGTGTAAAGCAGCAGAAAGCACCCCTGCGCTACCAGGCTATAACTTAGTCCACACCTTTTGGCCCCAGAACACGGACCAAAGCTCCAAAGGTGGTGGCGTCTCCATATTCATAAAGGATATGCACACCTCCAGACTAGTAGCCCAGTATAACTCATCAGAGATACTTCAGGTACAACTAACAGTGGGTAAGACAGCGATTCAGGTCGTAGCCTGCTATAGGTTACCAACCAGTCCCAAGACTCTCACTCCATGTTCCTAAGCACTCTGGAAACTATTAGGGTCCAACCCAACACTCTCATATTGGGTGACTTCAACTACCCCTCCATCAACTGGGAAAACTACTCATGCACCAATACACTTGCTGAACGCTTCCTGGAATTCATTAATTCCAATGAGCTGGACCAGCTCATTCTTACCCCCCACTAGAAGAAGCAACATCCTTGACCTGGTTATTACTAACATGGGCAACTGTTGCTCAACACCAGTAGTCAATTCCTTTATGGTTAGATCCGACCACAAACTAATTACCATGGAAATACACATCTCAACCACACCACCAGCAACGGTAACCACCATGAAGAACTTCTCCAAAGCTGACTTTGGGCTCCTAAAAACAGAGATGACTAACTTCAAAGCACCCATGCAAATGGAAAATAGGTGCATGACTGCCAAATCATACACCAATGCACTGTACAAACATGTACATAAATGCATGGAACTAGCCATACCCAACAGAACCAAGATACTCTCCTCCAAAAAAAGGAAGCCAATCTGGTGGTCCCCTGCCATTAACTAACTCTACAACAGAAGGAAGAAACTCTTGCAGAAAAAGATGAAGTCCCAAGACTGGAAAAACTCCCTTATTAGCCACAACAAAAAGTTGAGATCCCTCATTAAAACCTCTAAAGTTAGCTATGAAGGCAGAATTGTAGCAGACACTAAAAACAACCACAAAGCCTTCTACAGTTATATCAAGACCCTCCACGGCAATACCTAGATTTGCTCTGAGTTACTGCACAATGGTACCTCCTATACTGAGCCAACAGATATTGCCAACATGCAGGCCGACAGATTCAGTACCAAATTTACCCCTCTCCACCCCCCCAAAGGACCAATCACAATACCAGAAGAATGTCAGGCACCCAGCATTACTGCAGCACAAGTTAAATCTGCATTGTCCAAGGCCAAGAATACAGCTTCCATGGGACCCAACAATATCCCTGGCTGTGCTCTACATGAACTACAAAGTGAACTGGCACCACACCTGTGTGCCCTGTTTAATCACAGCCTCACCTCAGTATTTGTCCCTACAGAATGGCACACTGCTACAGTCATCCCTCTCCATAAAGGGGGAGTGACTACAGACCCTGGAAATTATCGCCCCATTAGCCTGATGACTCTGATATTTAACGCTAGGGAGCGCATTATCATGGATCTAATTAACAAGGATACAGGGAATCTCCAAATTCTGGATCCCACACAATTTGGTTTTGTGATGGGTAGATCATGCCTGCTCAACCTGGTTGACTTTTTTGAGTCAGTCACCAGAGCTGTGGATGAGGGCAAGGCAGTTCATACAGCCTACCTTGATCTAGCCAAGGCCTTTGATGCTATTCCCCACTCAGGAATTATTGATAGACTCACCAAACTAGGCATCAACCCCTATCACTAGGTGGGTTGCAAATTGGCTCACAGATAGAACCCACAGTGTGAAAGTAGCAGACTCCAAGTCAGATTGCTGACCAGTCAGGAGTGGAGTCCCACAGGGATCGGTCCTCAGTCATCTCCTGATTGGTATCTACTTCTCAGAAGTCAAGGCCAACATGGAGGGACTCTAGCTGAAAAAGTTCACTGATGATTGCAAGCTGGGAGCCATTATTAACTCTCCAAGTGATGTAGACATCCTGCAGAAAGGCCCAATGACTGGTGTCAAAACCATGGCCTTAAGCTTAATGTCAAAAAATGTGTCATCATTCCCTTTGGGAAAAACTCAGTTCGTACTAATTACTACACTGATGGTAGCCCACTGAACACTGAAGGTGTTATAAGAGATCTGTGGACATAGGTTGACAACAACCTCTCCTTCGACCACCACATTGCCACTGTGATCAGAAAGTCCTTCTATGTGGAACATCTCATTACCAAGCGTTTTGTATCCAGGAAGAAAGAGGTCATCTCTCTCTACTCTTCCCTCATTAGAACAGTCATTGAGTATAATGCCCCATTTGACATGTACCTCACTAAACACCTGCAACAGCTGGAAAGGCCACAAAAGTACCTCACAAAGAGGATCCTAGGCCATAAACACACACCCTACATGGACAGACTAAAAAAACTCCAGCTTTTCTCTGCCTCATATCATCTATTAAGAGGCGATCTCTGCTTGACGTACAAAGCCATGTCTGACCCAGCCCTGTTAGAAATATTACACCTAAATAAATCCTAATTCCTCTGCACCACATGCTCCAGGGACCTCAACCTCATTACCACAATCAACAGAATATGCTGGAGGGACAAGTTCATAACCCAGAGACTGCCCATGCTCTGGAATAGACATCCCATACATGTCAAGCAGAGCACCTCATTGGCCTTTTTCAAGAGAGATCTTGATGAGTGGATGGGAAATAAAAAGTTCACCCCAGGGATCACTCCAGTGGCTTTATTTGATATAGGCACCGGGAACTAACAGCAGCATGATGCCAGGGCACTTCTATGGGCTAGGCCTGTAAAGGCTCAAGGGCCATTGGCCTAGTACACACCTATGAACCTATTACCGATAAACTTAGCAAACTGAATGTAAACCCTTCATTGTAAGATAGGTTGCCAACTGGCTTAAAAAATGGACATGCACTATCAAACTGGGTGACTCCACATCAACCAGCAGACCTGTTACCAGTGGGGTGCCACAGGGGTCAGTGCTGGGTCCCCTACTGTTTGGTATATACTTCTCAGAAGCTCAGGTCAAAACTTAGGGGTGGTAGCTGACCAAGTTTGCAGACAACTGCAAACTACGTGCAATCATTGAATTCCCAAATGATGTCAATATACACCAGCAGGGTCTCACACAGACCAATGACTGGTGTATTAGTCATGATCTCAAACTGAATGCAAATAAATGCGTCATCATTCCCTTCCACACAAACAATGTCCCTTCACACTATCAAATCAACAATACCCTATGTACCCATGAAGCGGTAAGGGACCTGGGATCACAAGTTGACTGCGACCTTAATGTCGATCACCATGTGTATCCTGTAGTAAGGAAAGCTTTCCACATAGCACACTTGATTAGTAAAGGCATCACCTATAGAGCAAAAGAAGTTATAACCCCCTTATACTCGGCACTTAGCCAGCCCATAATTAAGTATAACACCTAGTTTGGCATGTACTGTACTAAGCACCTGCAGCAATTAGTGAGACTCGAGAGGTTTCTAACAAAGAAGATCAAGGGGTTCCAGCATGTACCTTAAACATACTGACTAAAGTCCCTGTTGCTATACTCCATATTGTATAAACTTCTTAGGGGAGACTTATGCCTGCCCTACAGAGCAATCCAAGACCCAAACCTAATGAACTTGCTGCATATTCGTAAATCAAACAGGACTAGGGGTACCAGTTCCAGGGACCTAAATATGGCCTGTGACTTAAGTAGGACATGCTGGAGGTTGAGATTTATCTCTCAGCAACTGATACATCTTTGGAATAGGCTACCAATTCATGTGAAACAGAGCACTTCTATGACACTATTCTAGAGAAACCTGGACAAGAGGATGGGGCACCATAAATTCTCTCTAGGATAGAGCCCACAATCCTCATAGACATGGGCAGTCATCACTAAATGCAATCTTGGGTATTGACTAACATTTCTATGGCATTACATTGGGATGAAACGGCTAGGCTTAAAATGAGCTCTGGGTCGATAGCTTAGTAATATCCAGGCTATGATCCTATGAGCATTCCATTGATTAACCTTAATTTTAACAAAATCAGACAGACCACTAGACAAAACATTTGAAAGCCTAAACAGTAGCAGAGTACAGGATCTGGTAAGGATAGGCATGACTTTCATTAATACATTTAATGCAGTATTCTTTATTTCATTTAGTAGTAAGTGAACTTCAATGGGTCAGTCCAAGTTACAAATACCCTAATGTAATCTTGTTCTGCAGACACATTGATAACACTTGTGCTTGCGCAGGAATACTGTGAGAATACAAGATAGATGGGTAGCCTATTGAAACCTAACATACTGAACTATCACACAATTCATTTACCATTGATAGATGAGGATTGATTCCAGAGGATGGAAAAGAAATGGGGCTCTAGAGAGCTGAATGGTTCAGAGTCCTAGAGTGGATCAGCCATTAAAAAAAAAAAAAAAACTTTATTGTGTCAGCTAGCAGGTTGCTGCAATCAACAATATTAATTCAATTTCATATATTCATAAAATATAGCTCTTACAAATATCCAGTTGATTAAATATCCAAATAACTCTGCCTAATATATAGAGATACTGTAATTTTGATTACTATACTTTGATTAAAATAATCTGTTCATCAACATGTTGCTTATATTGTCTTAAGCTTCTAGATCAGAACAGCTATACTTTTTCTGATTGTACTCATTTAACACTGTGCCTTGCTTAACTCCATGATAGTGTAATAGTCATTTACAAATAAAACATACTAATTTACTTAACTCTTAACTTTTTCTTTTTCTTCTAGCTGTTCCCATTAGGGTCACCACAGTGGATCATTTGTTTACATCTTCCTGTCCTCTGCATCTTACTCTGTCACACCAACCACCTGCATGTCCTCTCTCACCACATCCATAAACCTTATCTTAGGCCTTCCTCTTTTCCTCTTACCTGGCACTTAACTCTTCACTATTACTATTTATATATGTTGCTTATATTTAATCCTCATGATCAGATACATTTTCACAACATCACCAACTGCACACTCCAGTAAAACGTGTTAACTCATATCTTTCTGATGTTCAGTAAATCATTTATAGTATAAGAGATACAAAGTCACTCCTGCTCTTTCAGAATTCTTTTTCATTTAGAATCCTTTTAAGCAAGTCTTTCTCTGTAACTTAAACCAGTTCACTACTATTTTTGCATCAATTCATGCTTCTTCACTATCTCTGTTTAGCTCGTTTTTAGGGTAAAGAGATGGTAATCATTTCAAGCCTTCACAGGTTCACAGGCACTTGCTAGGCTATTGATTCATGAGGATATTTAAAATGCTAGCCATATATTAACATAGTATAAAAGTTTTGCCTTTATATTTTAAGTACGAATAACACAGACATTAGCAGTACACTTCCATGTTGCCTTCATCTGTAAGAGACAAGGATGCTAAACTGGGGTAACATTGTTGTTACCCACTCATTTGTCCAGATTATGTTTCAATAGTACAATATAATTACTCTGTTTTATACGGAGAGGACAATGATACAATAGATATGATATTCTCTGTGATGCATATCTATCCCTCTAATGTTCTATTTATGTTGCAAAAAAGATTGCAGTCTCTGGAGATGGTGTTTACTCCCCCATTACACTCATGAATGTGCAGTAGCTCTGACAGGAAAGGGTCTGTTGAGGCTCTATGCATGGGGCAGAGATTGCCCCTCAGTAGCTTGTATAACACAGAGAAAAGGAACAAGGCTTTAAGATAGTACACACAGTTTTGATGATTTAGACCCTTGATTTTCTTAGTAAGAAAGCACTGTGGACATTCAACTCATTTAAAATGGTTGAGCAGATACATCCTGAATGAGGCAATATACTCAATAACTGACCTGATGAGTGAAGAATAAAGTTGAATGATTACATCCATGAAACTGGATTGCATACCCTTAGTATTATGGTGTGAAATGAAAAAGAATTTTCTTACAATAGTAGAGACATGGTGATTGAAGGACGGTTCACTGCCTACATAGCTTCCTGGGCCCCCGACTACTGGATCAATTTTTAGGGGTAAACAACACAATGGAGTGCTCTGGCTGAAAAAAAAAAAAACAATAAAAACACAATCCACCCTGGTCAACACTGCCACACCAACTTGTAGAAAAAAATCTTCCAGTGCTGAAAGTAGCAATAAAGTATTTATTCCACATGACAGTCCAATAAGAGCAGAATGATAAACAATCCACTAAAAACAGGTCTGCAGTAGTCAATATGGTAAGTGCTTTCGCCCAAGTAAATCCTAGACTTTATCAAACTTTTTAAAGTGATTTGTATTGTTGTTGAAATTTAAAGACTGAATTTATTACAATGAGATTCAGGATTCTGTAGGTCTTATGAATGCATTTTTATAAAATGTTCTTTTGATGATTTATCACTTTAAATATACCACAGGAAGTGATGTTACATTTTAGGAGCATTTATATATGTGACTGTGACTTTTTGGTTTGTCTGATGAAGTTCCTGTAAAAATTAAATTTGGGATGAAAGCGCTTACATACATTATGGAAAATAAAAGTGTTTTTTTTTTTTTTTTTTATCCGGAGTGAGCTTCTTTTGGATGAATTTTTGTGGTTTGGACAGCATTTCCTGGTTTATCAGTTTACTTCAGCTCACTGGATATTCTATACACCACTGGATACCTTATAACTTGCATTTTGGGTCAGAATCCTTCAGTTGCCAACTCAGCTTGGGTTTGTTTAAAGAAAGAAAGTGAGATTGTCGGCAACTACACATAGAGAATGTGGATGGAGTAACACAGCCACCTTCCTCGCCTGGCGACCTTACTGTTTTTATTCAGCAGCTAATGGAGAGAATGGACCATCTGGAATGATCACCCTCATCACAATTAACTATCCACTCTATTCCAAGCACCCTGGAGGCATCTGAAATAGCCGAGCATGTTCCCAGTTAGAAACGGCCAGCTTAAATCATATTTCTCCTCGGAGAATAACGCATCCAACTGGTGCACAGGTTAGTGGTACATCAAATAGCACTCTAAATGGTAATATACTTCATGGCAGTACTGCTAACAACTCATTGTTTGGGTCAAATGCTTGTTTAAAAGACTGGCTAAGCAAGAAATATACCCTTAATCAGTGTTTTAGGGAGAGCAACACGGTTCACTCATTTAATCACAACTTGAGTGAATTTGACCGTATTTTGGTAAAAATTAAAAATCTCCAGATGGATAACAGCTATTTTAATGAGTGTATTAATAAGAGAATATTTCCCAAGGGGTTACACATGTGGCATTACCCCACAGGTCTTGTGGCTAACTCACCTTTCCATAAAAACTTGATTAGACTGTTTGACTGTTTTGCTCTAGAGTATATGGGAATGGTTGTAAAACACAACGAGGCCCAGATTGAATGTCTGGGACAGGAAGTTAAGTTGTTGGACAATAAAATTATACAAGATCCTTTGTTTCCCACAAATAGATTTGAATATACATGCATTTTTTGATCCATAAAAGAACAGATAGTTATTATTAAAAACAAAAAAATAAAAAAAGATTCTTAAAGATGAGAAAGACTATAATACCAATAATGCATATCCTCTCCTCCCCCTTCTCAAGAATGGACTTATAACACTAGACAAGTGTATGACCAAGAATCAGAATATAATATTGACTGCCAAGATCCATCGGACACCAACCTGGATGATTCTTTTTTTAGGGGAGGGGGGCCTTCCTGCTCTGAGGAGATCAGAGCAGGTCAGGAACCAACGCAACCAGGGTGGTTCCAATTATGGTAGACAACAAAGTTTCAATCATCAGCAGGAGACCAAGAGATCGAATAGGGGTCACTACAAGGGATCATGGAGAGGGAACCGATGATGGAATTAAATTCGGTGACTATAAACTTTGATGACTCCAGTAATTCATGTGCTAGAATGGACAATGGTGTGTTATTACCATCCCTTGTTATTCATTTAAATGAAGAAAAGGATTTTAAAGTATATCATTTTACTAATTTAGACATTAATGTACACTTATGCAATTTATTAGTGAAAGGTTTCACATTTACACCAAACAAATCTTTTAATTTGGTAAACACACTAAAACAATAGGCTAGGAAACTGCATTTCAACCTGTTATTTCATGGAGTCAAAACTGTTATTCACCCTCTTAAAATTTCTAGCACCTACAACCCCCCATTGTATCCATAGTAGACACAATTGAATGGGTGTGTGAATTGGACATTAGAACATATTGTGAGAAAATTAAAAAACAACCAATAAAGAAGAATTTATGCATGATGAACTTGTAGAACTTGAATTCCTGACTTCCATCACTAATGTGAGGGTGATGAAACCAGATAAAGGGGGAGGGGTGGTCCTTATGTGGAAAAATGATTATATCAGAAAAATGGAAGAGATCCTGAAGACCCCCACATATGCCCACAGTTCAATAAACAAACTACACGGGGCTTACAGACAAATCAGGGGATTTTTACAAGATCTTTTTTATAGGTTCTAGGTTCATAGGTTGGTACTAGGCTATCAGCCCTAGGGCCTATACAAGCCTAGCCATAAAAATTCCCTGGCTATTTCTTCCCACATTATTTACTTTCCTGGTACCGAGTACATTTCTGCACAATCCAAAATGGAGCTGTGACACCTCCAAATTAAGGCTGCATATCATTGAGGAAACATGCCAATGGCCAAGTATAAGGCCATTGGCATTGCAAACAAAACAAAAAATAAAAAAGTCAACTTTTAATTTTTTTTACCCGATCTCAGCTGTTTAAGCATAGGGCAGTGGCGCGCAAATGGGATCAGTGGAAAATAACAAAATAAACCTAAATTAAGCATTCTAACTAAAATCAGTATTCTGCCATGCAAGTCAATGGCAGGCAGAAGACAACATGGCCAGTGAGTAGTGGTTGCTAAGGGGGGAGGCTCAGTGTGAGACATGTAACTCTGCATCAGAAGGAAATCCTATACAAATGAGGGGAATGACAGTGAATCCCAGTTTCCCCCAACATGTGAGTCAGGTCCCAACAGTGTAAGAGCAGGAATAGCTTGATGCAAGCCTAGGAGTTAGGTAACATCATGGGGGGGGGGGGGTGGCTGCCAGGCATACTGTAAGTGGATTGGAGCCCTGTAGCTCGAGTTTGCTCCTAGCTTAGCACAACTAAACTAGGGGGTGTGTCTAAACCTGCCTAGCACTCTTTACAAAGCCTAAGTGGGTGTGCACGCCACGCACTGGGTTTTACAGGAAGAAAAAAGAAGTTAAACCAGGAAATTTCAGCAGTGTGCACATTTGAGCACTCTGTGCGGCACGCCCCTGGGCTTAAACAGGAAGGCAATGGGAAGGGAAAACAGCAATAGGAAGGTAATCCAGGAGAATTAGTTTAGCTGGCAGGTGAAATGTAACAGAATCAGCAAATTACAAAGGCAGCAGACCAGCCCAGCCCAGAACACCACTATAAACTAAGCAAGCACCTTCCCCTCTGGTTTTTCCCACACTTTACACCACCGGTGTAAACAAGCAGGGAACTATTAAAACTCACAGCAGAAAATGATAGGGGCTGCATTAGCTATCACACAACTTGTGGAAGAGGCTGAGGGTAGTGAGGATGTGAATGTTGTCAATCATCCCATAGTGAGGATATGGATAAGAGTGTACAGACCCAGGGTAACCTACAAGGGGCTACATGAGCTGGAAATAGTGGAGCACTATAAGGTGGACAGGGACCTTCTACAGCAAATTGTTGAGCTGTGCTGACCACGCCTGACATACAAAACTAACAGAGGGGAATCCATCCCAGTGGATACCAAGGTATGTGTAGGCCTAAGAATACTAGCTACAGGTACCTTACAAAGGCCAACTGAGGATATGATGGGGATTTCACAGGCATCAGCATCCAGAGTACTCCACCAGTTCCTGGATGCCATGTCAGCACATGTCAGTGAGCACATATATTTCCCCAACACCCGTGAGGCGTTGGCCAGCAATATGCAACTGTTCCACCAAATAGCAGAATACCCTGAGGTAGTAGGTGCTATAGACTGCATGCACATACACATCAAAGCACCACCCTGTGAGTGGGGTAGGGTCTACATTAACCGCAAGGGCTTCCCCTCCATCAACTGCCAGGTTGTGTGCGATGCCCAGGGCATAATAATGAATGTGTATGCTGGCTGTCCTGGAAGCTATCATGATTCCCACATCTGGCATCTGACGCAGATGTACTAGAGATTTGCCAATAGGGACATCCCTCATGGTCACCTAGTGGGGGATGCTGGATACGTGCTAGAGCCATGGCTGATGACACCCATCAGAAATGCACACACATCCTAACACGAACTCCATAATGAGGTACATGCACAGACCAGAGTTATAGTAAAGCATGTGTTTGGGATGCTCAAGTCACAGTTCCGGTGCCTAGACACATCTGGTGGAGACTTGCAGTACTCACCAGCTACATGTACCCAAATCATCTTTGTATGTGCCATGCTACACAATATGATCCTTCAGAAACAGCTGCAGCAGGAACAGCATGGGGCAGGGCCACACAGCCCCCCACCATTGCCAAAGCTTGCACAGGCACAGAGTGATTGGAGGAGGAACAACCTAAGCCTGCCCCAGTAGGCATAAGGAGGCATGCCCAGTATGCTCTGGCCTTGGCAAAGAGACAACGCATAGCACATACACTGACACAGGAGGGACCCAGGGAATAACACCTCTCTCCGACTCTCACATACAGTAATAGGGACACCAAATATTACACTACCTGTGCCTAACCATGTGTAGGGAGTGTACTATGTGCATCCGACATAGGCAACCCTGCAGCACCATCCTCAATACTAGGACACCCACAAGGTAAGTGACTCACACATGCCAGTCGGGGGGGGGTCACATAACCAACAACAGTCACAGCCAGCAGGACAGGTGTAGACAAACACAAACACAGGCTGTGCTATAGCATCTGAATGAGGCCTATGGGTAACTTCCCCCCAGGCCTACACAGACAGACTACAGTGGATCAGGCAGTGGGATGTCAGTTCTGAAGGGTAGGACGTCAAAAACCAATATTTAGTTAATTAAAAGCTAAGATCTGTAGTACACTGGTATGCCTCTAGCCAGCACGATAGGTACAACTACAGACTGAAATGGGGGACACAACATACCACTACAATCCTAGCAAATGTGTACAAGAGTCAAATGTGCACCCACATCCTACGTAGAAATATAGTAACAGTCAGGTGTGCCCCCAATCCTGTGTAGAAATGTAGAAACAGTCAGGTGTGCCCCCCCCTGCTGTGCAGAAATGTAATAACAGTCAAAGGGAAATGATCGATAGATACCCTGCAGAGACAGTACTCTACCTGTCAGTGTACAACACAAAGGTCAGCACTGCAGTACAAACTACCTGGAATCAATCCATACATGCAATACAGACAGCCATACTGGGCATGCTCAAACACTTAAGCACACGAAGGCCATGTCTGCAAACACCAGTGGACCAGACATATATGGCAGTCGCAGTTGTTAGTACAGACACTCATCAGTATGCACTACTCATGCCTTGCACACACAGTGGATAGGAATACAGACATATATGTGAGGGCAACACACTATAACAAGCCAAAGGTAGATGGACATAGATGTGTGGAAGAGGTGACTGTGACAAGGAGCCATCCAGGCCTGTCCCACACAGCATACAGCCAAAGGGCAGCAAACACATATGGTGCAGATGTCACTCACTGCAGATGCTAGCCACCAGTATCTGTCAGCATGACAGACTTTGTGGTGCATGTGCCAGCTGTGCAACATAACTGTACAACAAAGTAGTCATCTAGCAGCTGTATAGAAGTACCTGTGAAATATGACCCTGTGTGTGCCCGCATGTGGTGTGTCAACCCCAATATGAAAGGGTTATGGCCCATGCACACACACTGCCCTCCCCATAGCCTTACTATGACAAGCCTGCTGAGGTCATCCAATGTGAAATACACCTTTGGGAGAATTCTAGCCCAGTAGTCTCCATGGTGCATCCCATAACTGTGTACTGCTGTAGTGTGATAAACTAGTTAGGTAGGAGTTCTAATCTCAGACTTGCTAACTGTGTATGTTTATGTTTGTGTCTGACTGTGGAGAGAGCAGTGCTTTTTAGGGTAGTCACACTACCAACAATTCATATGCTCAACCTTGGCAAGGCTGCTGATGTTATCCAACTAGAAATACACCTCTGAGAAGGTTGTAGCCCAGTAATCTCCATAGCATGTACTGTAACTGTGTATTGCTGTAGTGTGATAAAGTAGTTAGGTAGGTGTTCTAATTCCAGACATGGCAAATGTGTGTGTAACTGCCTGGCTCTGTCGGTGTAGAAAGCAATGCTTTTTTAGGGTACTCACACTCCCTACAATTCATATACTCATACTTGGCAAGGCTGCTGATGTCATCCACCTAGAAATACATATCTGGGAAGGTTGTACCCAATAATATCTATAGCGCATCCTGTAACTGCATACTGCTGTAGTGTGATAAAGTAGTTAGGTAGATGTTTTAATCCCAGACATGGCAAGTGCGTGTGTCTGTTTGTATAGAGAGCAATGCTTTTTAGGGTACTCACATTCCCTACAATTCATATACTCAACTTTGTCAAGGCTACTGATGTCATCCACCTAGAAATAAACCTCTAGAAAGGCTGTAGCCCAGTAATTTCTGTAGCATGTCCTATAGCTGCATACTGTTGTAGTGTGATAAAGTAGTTAGGTAGGTGTTATACTCCCAGACATGGCAAGTGTGTGTGTGTGTGTGTGTGTGTGTGTGTGTGTGTGTGTGTGTGTGTGTGTGTGTGTAGAAAGCAATTCTTTTTAGGGAACTCACACTCCCTACAATTCATATACTCAACTCTGGCAAGGCTGCTGATGCCATCCACCTAGAAATACACCTCTGGGAAAAGTGTAGCCCTGTAATCTCTGTAGCACTTTCTGTAACTGTGTACTGCTGTAGTGTGATAAAGTAGTGAGGTAGATATTCTACTCCCAGACATGGTAAGTGTGCGTGGGTCTGTCTGTGTATAGAGCAATGCTTTTTAGGGTACTCACACTCCCTACAATTCATATGCTTAACTTTGTCAAGGCTGCTGATGTCACCCACCTAGAAATACACCTCTGGAAAGGTTGTCACCCAGTAATCTCTGTAGTGTGTGCCATAACTGCATACTACTGTAGTGTGATTTGGAACTCTGGTAGGGTTCCATCCCCACCCATGGCAGTTCTGTATATTCTGTGTGTATTTCAATGTCTCTGTATGGAGCAATGCATTATAGGCTAGTCACACTCATCACAATTTGAATGTCCAACTTTGGCAATCCTGCTGATGTCATTCATTATGAAATACACCTTTGGGGATGGAGTGCTCCTGTAATCCCTGTGGCGTGTCTTATAACAGCTACATGCTGTAGTGTGATATAGATCTATGTGAGGGGTTCTATACCCACACATGTCAGTTGTGGATGTTTTGTGTGTGTGTCACTGTCTGTGTAGGGAGCAATGCATTTTATGCTAGTCACACTCACTTCAATTCAAATGTCCTACTTTGGCAATCCTGCTGATGTCATTCATTGTGAAATACACCTTTGGTGAAGCAGTTCTCCAGTAATCCCTGTGGTGCATCCTATAACAGCTTCATGTTGTAGTGTGATATAGACCTCTGCTACGGGGGTCTATACCCACATATGTCAGTTGTGGATGTTTTGTGTGTATGTCACTGTCTGCGTGGGGAACAATGCATTTTAGGCTAGTCACACTCACTACAATTCGAATGTCCTACTTTGGAAATCCTGCTGATGTCATCCAATGTGATATACACCTTTGGGGAAGGAATAGTCTAGTAATCTGTGTGGCATGTACTATTCCCAGACATGACGGGTGTGTGTGTGTATGTTTGTAACTCATATCCTGTGTGGAGGTGGTTATGAATGTGTGGCCAATGTGGAGCATATTTTGCATAATTCTTATACGGTGGCCCTACTATATATCACAA